>NC_056730.1:341993482-342353482 GCF_019279795.1 Protopterus annectens | reverse complement strand
GGCTTCTATCTAATAAGTGTGAAGTTATTAAGATGGAACTTAGCACTATCATATTAGAAGTCATGGTTCTTTCCTAGAAAAATGGTACATTGTTCCCTGCAAGTGAGTTGAGGGCAGCTACCACAAACGGATGAGTTTAATTATGTCAGGTCTTGTTCATAACAGAGAGGAGAGGAGATATCGACATTGACCAACAGATGCATGCAGTGTCTCGGTACAGGTACTACAGATATTATATCATACTGTGGTTGCAAACTGTCTGTCAAGTCAAAAGATGAAGCTGTCAGTTTGCTGATCCATTTCTGTCTCCATCTTTCGTAGTGACTAAAAGGATAAGCTCACAAATAAAAGAAACCGAGATAAGGTTCTCCTGCAGGGTTGCTGGGCTCTCTATCTATAACAGACTGGGTAACTGCGAAACACAAGAGTAACCATCAACTGCTGTCCAGTATAATGATGTCATATTTCCCATGGTATATAACTATTCCAGGATTGATATTATCCCTACCCTTTATCTTTCATCTCTCTGTCTTCTCATCACCCTCATCACTCTCATTCTTCCATTTCACTGCTACTCCTCTTAAAACTCCTAGAAATCATTATTCATGTATAATTCATCTAACACAATCATTTACAGGACACTGAATTAACAAAATACAACCCCACCTGCATCCACCTTCACTGTCACGTCAGCTATTTCATGCAATTCCAACTCACTACCTCTTTACCATAGGATGTTTCTGTCTGGTGATATCAATGTTAATCTTAACCCATCCCCTGTCAAATCCTGACTCACTGATCTAAAAATATACCCAAGCCTGGTCATAATGTCTCCAAAACTACCCACATTAATGAGATCTCCATCTCCATCTTGGCTGCATACCTCATTGCCTTCACCTCTGTGGCCCTGTTGACAATGCATGGATGACTATCCTTAATGGTCTCACATTTGCCATCATCAATACTCAGAACCTCTTCAACACAATTACTGTACTCCATATATGGCTAATGTTCACTAATGGCCTGCCTTTTACCAAGCCCTGGCTAAAGCTACATATTGTATATTGCAAAATTTTGCCTTCAAGTTTTGGTGTCTTTGTCTATGACAAACTATGTCAATGGGCTCTTGGAAATGGAGCAAGTTTAAATTCATTTGGACATCCTAGGTTGAGTAAGCAGGTGATCCTTGCCCAAATAAGATTCTGGCTCTGTATGCTTTGGCATACAATAGAAAACCTTTGTTGATGTTGTTTAAGTGTTTTACCTTATTATTAAGTGTCTATTATTTAATATTAAGTTAGGGATTAGATATACAGAACCCATTGTAAATTTATTTAACTTACTGTGTTTTTGGGTTATAACAACAAAATTCATATTATGTATACATAATGTGTATGTGACAACTTATTGAATAATGGTATACTCAAAGTCATTACACTGAATGCAAAATCTTGAAATGTCAAAAATGTCAAAAGACTTTCTAACAGCATACTTGTACTATATATGTGCACCACACCAGAACACAGCCAGTCAACAAACAATATCATTCAGTTAGAGAAACTCAAAAATGAGCATTAACATGGGCTGTGTTGGGGTGCAAATACAGTTCTTTACACATTTAGGGGTGTATGTATTTTTATTTTAAAATGTGCACATTTCAGCATTTTAACATTTCAACACTCTACAGTCAGTATTACAACTTTCAGTATATCACTTTTTAGTAAGTTGACATGAACCTATGGTACCAGCAAAATTTGTTATAGCTCTTCCAAGGTGTGATCCAGACAACAAGAATTATTGTTTGCCATCAGCCCATGTAACTCCTGTACCTGGTTTGACACTTCACTGTGATCTTTACTTTAATGATCATTACAACACCATCATACCAGCACACACACACCACACACACACACACACACACACACACACACACACACACACACACATGGAACTTCACTAACATTTCTATTAATTATTAAATAGCAGCAAGGTATAATAAAGCAATATCTACATCCAGCACACTGACTGTTCATTCATCTCTCTCAGGTACTCTTTCCGGCAGTAATAAAAAAGGCACATGATATAAACACATCCCACTATGTATGAATTATTATCATGAAGAACATTTTAGACCATGCACATATTCGATATTATTCTCATGATTTGAAAGAATCATATAAATAAAGAATTAATAAAACCAGATAAAGACAGCTTTCCATCTAATACTTATTTATTTATTTTCTATTTTACATTTGTTTACCAGGGAGGTCCGACTGGACAGAGCTGTCCATTTTCAGCGGAGACCCAGGAGGAAAAAGCTCCAGAACAATTGCTAACATGCCATACATAAGATATTTACATGAGCATTGTGGTTTAGGCATACAGTTATAAAATATAGCAGATAATAGCATATGATTGCATAAGGTATTTACATAAGCATAGTGGTTTATACATACAATTAAAAGTATAGCAGGTAGTAACATATGATTGTTGTTCATACACTATGTTTAGCAGAGATAATCTTGAAGAAGTAGTGAAGATAAGATAAGAAAGGAAAAACTAAAAAAATACTAGCCAGATAATAATGAAGATAAGAGAAGAAAGGAAAAACTAAAAATACTAGCCAGTTTGTCAAAGGAGGAAAACATAGAATAATATGTTCATTTTTGTTAAGCTGCATAATAATCTTAGTTGTGGATAAGCAACCTTTAACCCTTTCTCATCTTTAAATTTACTTTATACCAATCTCATCAGAAGGTGATTGATTTATTTCAATATTTTTCTCTAGTTCTCTGTCTCTCTGTTTGTCTTTTACTCTCCTTCTCAGGCTAAATATCTTACTCCCTTCCTGTGCAAAATATACATTCTTTTGTTCCTCATAAATTGCTCAAGCCTATGTGTAGATTCTGCTTTGTTATCCTTGCCTAGTTCATTTTATGAAAAGTGATATATCTTTGACTTGCTAGATTCAAACTTTTCTGCATCTGTTTCTCTCCAGCATCAGTTTAAGCATCCTTAAGTATATATCCATTTATACATCACTATTCTGCCAGAAACCTATATGCTGTGGAACTATTCATATTGGAGCACATTTCTGTGTCATTGTGACATTTTTTGAGTTTTCTTATTATAACTACCTCAATACTGGAAATGCTTCTGAGTAGGGAGAAATCCACTAATTAAAGCTGGTTAAAGGAAAAGAAAGCATCGTGCAACATATCAATGCTGTGCACCATAATGCTATTGGATATGGAAAGATTGCTGCTCTAGGCAGAGACTGAATGCTTCTGCAAGACATTCACCAGTGAGTGGTCATATTAAGATGAAAGGCCCATCTTCCTTCCACTTTGATGGCACACTCTGACTCAAAAGCAGAGAGCATAGTCTATACAAAAATCCCTCATCCAGCTTCCAGTGTGTTGATCCAGCTCTTCTCAACCTCACCAGTGAGGTGCCAATCCTCCATTAAGAATGAACAGCCCAGGAGGATGGAATGGAAGGGCAAAGCTGGAAACCTGAAGTCAATGCAGCTGCTAGGGGAAGAAAGAAACAAAAAAGAAAACTCTCAGACATTTAAGGTGCTGAATTTTTAGATCAAGGCAAGATATAACCACCTTCATATGACTTTCTTTAAAGTTCTTATCACATTTCAGTTCCTGTTGTCTGTACTAACCCCACTCAACCTGTAGACAATTATGATCTGTTAAAACTAAAAATAGGACAACATATGAGGTTCTTTTCCCTGTCATCACAGACAAGTACTAATGTTGGGCATTGTTTTTGTAATTCATCCCATTGCATTTTCTAACATGTATTACAACTTTCTTACACTTGTCTTAACTTTAAAGTCCCCTATGCCAGTCCCTTCCTATAAGACCCCTAAAGAGATTTGCAAAACAGATACTTTCACTACATATAGTCACAGCAGGCAACTTGAACTAAAATGTTTCAGTACAGTCTAAAGATCTGCAAGGATCTCATTTATTCTGTGTCTGTCTTGCCTTCCCCCACACCACTTTTGTTCATAACACATAATGAATTGATTGATAAGTAATAATAGTGCACAACTGATCTGACGCCCATGACAGAGTAATAGTTTGCAAGGCATAGAAGATTAAAAGTACATTTAATATTACTCTGGCTCTGACAGTCAGCTGAAGGATTTAGTAAAAATGAGAATGTATGTGTAGCTGCAGCGGATAAGAATTCTAAAATGCTATAATCTGTATATAATGAAAATATGTAGGAAGAGAGATGGAAGAGGGAAGATGAATGTAAAAAGTATTATAGTTTAGTTTCAGGTTGAGACACAACAAATGCATGCATCTGTATTTCAGCTCCATTTAGAAAGAAAATGAAAAGAATAACAATTTCTTATACATGAGCTAAAAATATCATGTTTTTGAAGGTAGACGTCAAGAATAAGAACAGAGCAGTCTCCATGTCTGGACATGATTAGTGATTGGGCGCTAAAGTGCTGATCATGAAATGCCAGTACACAGCTCCATCCCGAAGCTCATGGTTTATTATATTTGTAGATGCAACTTTAACACTGCATAAATAGTAAAATTTCAGGTTTGCAAGACAAAGGCCTTAAAGTACCAAATGTGATCACATAAAAGCTGATAGTATTGGTGATTAAAATAAAAATATGCAGCATTCCAAAACTGAATTATGCAGAAAGTACCATTTTATGGTCATGCTATGTACAGCCTAGCTGCTAATAACTGGAAAGAATGAAAATGTTCTGTGCAATGAGTCAGGTGAGACATTTATCATAATGGAGAAAGTGTGTATACCTACATTGATATGAGAGACCTCATGTACAGGTAGGTCCCCTGTGGTGCTACTTGTTACATCAGAAGCAATGAAGCAATCTTACAATGAATTCCATAATAAGAAATGCTAATTATACAGACAGAACTGTAGTGCAACAAATTCTATGGTCTCTGAGTGTATTAGAGATTCTGTCTGGCTACAATACAGGATGCGGCGTCAAGGGAGGGAGGGTGGCCTAATGGTTAAGGTGTTTGCCTTAAAAATACAAAGTGCAGGGTTTGAGTCTCACAAGGGATAACTGGCTAGGCTTAAAATGGCTCGCAAAGGCAGTTAGCTTAGTACTAACCTATGAACCTATGAACCTATAAGGGCAAGTAAAATCAACAAGACCATCATAATTACCAAAGCATGATAGCATTTAATAAATTGTATAAAACAAAATGCATCTAAAATGCTAGTTTCAGTAGATTTGTCCTGCTGCCTTTTAGCCACATTTACTGATAGACACATTGTTTAGCGCATGTGGTTTTGCTTCTGAAGCAAAGGGTTCCTAAATTAGGGTCATTGCACTGGTCAAGAGAGTAGAACTGTGCTACTGGCCAGTGAGATTTTGAGGAGATCCTTGAAAATGTGGCACTCCAGGGGCATATCCTCTTTGAATTAGTCTCTATTGTGAAATGACATGCACTGTGTCTCACAGTAGACTTACACAGTATGGAGACTGGTAGGCATCATACCTCTTAACGTCATAGTCCAAGTAATCTGGACAAAGCCAAAAATAATGGAGGTGGGGAGGACAAAGACTCGAAAATGGAGATTTTTTTAAACTATTGCCATTAAAAAATTTAGAAAGTTGATTAAATAACAGGTTTTGTATTAGTGTGCATTTTCTGAAGGGCATGAAGTCTGAAACTCATATGATTGTTATTACTTAGTGACTTTAGTCCTCAATGATTTGACAGAAAATCACAATTTCTATGAGGAAAAGACCAAAATATAAGGCCAAAATCTGGACATTCTTTGAAAATCTGGACAGTTGGGAGGTATGGCAGGGATCAATGCTATGCAGCACTCATTCAAAATAATACACAAAATGTATAGATGCACATGACAATTTAGTCATGTACAGCTATTCATTTCAGTGGGAGAATCTGCACCGGGTGAAGAGAAACAGCTTTGCCCTGCACAGATTGCCAATACAGATAATTAGTATGTGAATGAGTGTATATGGGGTGCATATCTGTGTGTCTGTGTATGTAGTGAAGGTACAGGAATGGAGTGTTAGTGGGCATGTGACTGTATGGGCATAAATTGAGGGTGTTTGTGTGTGTGTGTGTGTGTGTGTGTGTGTGTGTGTGTGTGTGTGTGTGTGTGTGTGTGTGTGTGTGTGTGTGCATGTGCGCACTTGTGTGTATGCATGTGTCATAGATGACCATTGCCTGATTCATGTATGGATGGGGAAGGCAAGGATTCAAGGTGTACTGACCTGGATATGTGAATGTCTGTCTGTTGTCTATGTATGCAAATGTCTAACTTATGAGCAGGTGTGCACATCTGATTGTGTATATATGTTCATAGGTTCATAGGTAGGTACTAGGCTATTGGCCCAAGGGTCTATGTAAGCCTAGCCAACAAGGTTCCCTGGCTTACGCCACCCAAGAAAGTTATTTTCCTATGCCACTGTTGAGCAGAGACACAAAAGTGATCCCAGGGGTGTATTTCCTATTTCCCATCCATTCATCAAGATTTTTCTTGAAGAGTGCTAATGAAGAACTTTGCTTGACATAGATGGGTAGCCTGTTCCAGAGTATGGTAAGTCTCTAGGACAGGAATCTATCCCTCCAGCATGTCCTGTTTATTGTGGTGACAAGATTTAGGTCCCTAGAGCATGTAGCTCAGAGGGATTGGGATTTCTTTAGGTGTAGCATGTCCAACAGCTCTAGGTTTTACATAGCTTTATATGTTAGGCAGAGATCACCTCGGAGTAGGCGATATGCTATGGAGTAAAACTGGAGTTTTTTGAGGCAGTCAGTGTAGGGCATTTGTTTGAGGCCGGTAATCCTCTTTGTGAGGCACTTCTGTGGCTCTTCAGCTGCTGCAGATGTCTTATGAGGTACATTCCAAAAGGGGCGTTGTACTCTATAATGGGTCTAATGAGTGTCGAGTAGAGGGGAACAATGACCTCTTTTTCCTGGATGAGAACCTTTTTATGATGAGGTGTGCCACGTAGAAGGACTTCCTGACTACTGTGGCGATGTGACTATCAATGGAGAGACTACTGTCCACCTGGGTCCCAAGGTCTCTTATCACGCATCCGGTGTTAAGTAGATTGCTGCCTATGTGGTAGTTCATGGGTACAGAGTTTTTACCAAAGGGGATAACACTGCACTTTTTGGCATTGAGCTTGAGGCCATGGCTCTGACACCAGGCATCTGTCTCAGCGAGGCCCTTCTGCAGGATGTCCACATCATTTGGGGACTTGACTATGGCTCCTAGTTTGCAGTCATCTGTGAACTTCATTAGCCAGAGGCCTTCTGTGTTAGCATGTACTTCAGAGATGTAGATACCAAACAGGAGGGGTCCCAGGACAGAACCCTGTGGTACTCCACTTTCACTGCATTGAGGTCAGATTTGGAGTCTGCAACTTTTACAGTGTGGGTTCTGTCAGTGAGCCAGTTGGCAACCCATCTTGTGACGTAGGGATTTATACCTAGTTTAGTGAGTTTAGCTATAATTCCAGAATGGAGGATGGTGTCGAAAGCCTTGGCAAGGTCAAGATAGGCTGTGTGAACCACCTTACCCTCATCTATGGCTTTGGTGACTGCCTCAAAGAAGTCAATCAGGTTCAGGAGGCAAGATCTGCCTTTCACAAACCTGAACTGGGTGGGATCCAGAGTTTGGAGGTTTCCAATGTCTTTGTTTATGAGTTCCATGATGATACATTCCATGGCCTTGCAGACCAGGCTCGTCAGGCTAATAGGTCGATAGTTCCCGGGATCAGTGGTTGCTCACCCTTTGTGGAGTGGGCTAATTGTTGCTGTGCACCATTAAGTGGACACAAAGCCTGATGTGGGGCTACTATTGAACATGGTGCTTAAGTGGGGAGCCAGTTCGTTCTAAAGTTCATATAAAACGCAGCGTGGGATGTTGTCCGGTCCCATGGATGCTGTGTTTTTGGCTTTAGAGAGTGCAGCTTTTACCCGCACAGCTGTGATTACAGGGACTCTGCATTCTTCCTGTAGAGATATGGGCCCTTTAGGGGGTGAGAGGGGGGGTAAAGTTAGCACTGAACCTATCTGACAGGATGTTGGCAATATCAGTTGGTTCTGTAATTTTCTTGCCTTTGTACTGTAACTCAGAGCAGATCTGGGTGTTGCCATTGAGATTTTTGACATAGCTATAGAATGCTTTGTGGTTGTTCTTGGAATTAGTGGCGATTTTGTTTTCATAGCTAGCTTTGGAGGATCTTAGAAGGGATCTCAGCTTCTTACTGAGGCTGACCAGGGAGCTCCTCCACTCATGGGACTTTACTGTCTTGCATGGGAGGGAGGTCTACACAATCTGACAGGGAAGGCTGTGTAAAGCAGAGCCACAATATGTAGATGTTCAACTCAGCCTTCAACTATCAAATAGACTGTGGGATAAGTAAATTATGTTGGTTCCATCTGTGTCATTTTTTCTGTTTTAATGCATATTTGTGTGTGTTGTGTGTGTGTGTGTGTGTGTGTGTGTGTGTGTGTGTGTGTGTGTGTGTGTGTGTGTGTGTGTGTGTGTGTGTGTTTGTGTGTGTGTGTGTGTGTCTTTTAAGAACCTGAGGTACGTCCTTTCTTTGGTCTGTAAGCCACTCAGCTGAGCAGTTGTTTGCACTGTATAGTTAAGTAATTCATAGTTAAGCATATTAGTGGTCATATTAAAGCAGAGTAATATAACTCACTGTGTCTGTGCAGCATGATTTGCTCTTCTGTTCTTGTTTCTATAAATACTAGCATCAGTATCAATAATATTCTTGGGATCAGGAAAAAGAATAGTGACATTTGTATGTGGTCATACAGTTACTTGGTGATTAGGTAAGTATTCTAAATGAAATTACCCTTTTCATTATTACCAAAGAAGAATATCAGAGTAATGAATGCAACATGTCAGTGATGTAGCAGTTAGTATATTCACCTTTGACGAGGCTGTAGATTATATTCTCACAACAAGTAGATAGATAGATAAGGGAATGCTATACTCCTGAGTGTGTCTTCCTTTGGGTAAGATGTTAAACCAAGATCCCAAATGCTTTGGATAAGATCCAAAACCAAGGTTCAAAATGCTTGAGTTTATGGTAGCTCAGGTGGATGTAAAAGATCCCAAGGTATCTCTTTAAAGAGTAGGAAACGTTATACATCTTATCTTTAAAATATCATCACAACAGTAAAAGCATCATAACAAAATTACGTTGAAGAAAAAAAAAAGAAGTCACTTCTTTACTCTCATCCACCCCACATTTTTTAATAATTACTTTTTAATCTTAAAAACAATGTCCAGCAGGAAAATGATTGTCTGTGGGACCTGGGTATTCAAGCTCCTATGCAGAGGAGGAAAAATGTCCATGAATAAAATACCCCAGGGAAGCCAAGAATAAATGGATAACCAGGTAGGCTGCCTTAATAAAGGTACGGTGGGATTTTGGTGAAGAAACTGGGCTACCGGTAAAGCCTTGAGAAAAGCTGTGCATACCCGAGCGCTTGTGGTTGAAGGCTGAGTGAAGCCTTTAGAAAGGCTTTGTATACAGGTCATAGTTCCGGCTGGTCAGGTCACCTGCTGAGAGGAACCGCTAGTGTGACAGCTAGAAATCAAAGATGAAACACACAGAAAAAACAGGCAAAACAATGTAAATGTGGCTCGGCTAAGGAGCTCTGCTTGCCATGGTGGCAAAAAATCAACATAGTCGAAGTTCAGATTCTAGAAGGTCGTACTTTATTGAAGTAAAAAATACCAGAAGTACAATCACCATCGAAGCGTAGTTCCTTAATGGAAATAGTGATCCTGAGGATTTCCTTTTATAAGACTACCTGGGGGTGTGTCAGTGTGAGCCAATCAAGTGTGGGTGAAAAAACCTTTATTGTGATTGGGCATGCCAACTTGACATCATACCTTACAATCTGATAGGTTAGATACCATGAGCCTTAAAAACAACAAATCGTAAAAACAACACAAAAATCCCAATTTGGTTATATAGTAATTCTTGACATCTCATCTTCTATAAACACTATAGTGAAATAAAAAGAACACAGTCCACTAAATCAGTCTTGTGAGACACACAATCCCCATAACAGGCATAAATAATCATATCCATATTAATATTTCTATAGATATCAACATTAAATTATTTCAAACATAAATTCCACACATTTTTGTTCTACATATCCTACCTAATTTATACTGCTTGTGTTTATATTTCATTTTTGCCCCAAGAGGTAACTTTTGTACCATCAAATGACACAAAAAATCATGTATTTCTAAATCATACTTAAATCTTTCCATTCTGTCTCTTATTGTCTTCTTAATAATCTTATTTTTATCTTCCCAAACTCTGATATAATAAAACGTATTCAAAATATTTTCATGAAATATTTTACTTGAATCTAAGCAGTTATTATACTGAATTTTTCAACATTATTCAAAAACTAATAATAGTTCTGTTTTTTAAATTAAGTCGTTTCCCTTTTAACCAGTATGTTTTAATTTATCACTCAAAGTATTGCCCACACAACTAACAAAAAGTTTTGCCCATACTAGTCACTTCATTTTCTTTATTTTTTTTTTAGAGAATATAAAAAAATAATGAAGCCATCTTTCTCTTCATTATACAAAACCCTCTTTACTAGATTTAACCCTATATAAAAGGGAACACATCTCAAATAATTATTTCTCTTTATCAACTGAAAAAGGATAAATATTCCCTACATAAACAATCTTACTAAATAAATAGGAATGAATCATATATACTTTTTAAAAGATAAATCAAACATTTTCCACACACAAAACAAATTCTTAACTTCTTCCAAAATATTATCCCATATAGTACAAAGAACATCCATTTTACCAAATTTTAAACCAAATAATTTACTTTCAACTTAAAAAAAATAAATATTAGGAACTTTTATTATATCTACAAAGCCCGCATTTATATTTCTATTAATCTTCAAACTAACACACTTAATATATTCCTCAATATTTCCCATATCCACCTTTGTCTATCTCCTAACAATATCAATATCATCCAAATCAGCAGCATAAGCCACATAAAGAGGAACATTAACCTCATCACATATCTTCACAGACCCTTCATGCACTTCTTCTTTTGCCACATTTAAAAAAAAAATCACTCAGTGGACACCTCTCATTATCTGAATTTCACTCACAAGCCATCTATTCATTCATAATTTATTGTATGAATTATTTTACCTCTCAGCTGTTCAGTATTTTCACAAAATGTCCAGATTTTTGCCTAATATTTTGGTCTTCATAAAATGTGTGATTTTCTAGAAAACTACTGAGGATTGTCAATACATAATAATTTACTTCCTAAGTTTATAAGAGCAATATTTAATATATGTCCTTATGTTCGGGCATTTGTTGTACCATTATTTATTATTTATTTATTTGCAATTTGATTACCGGGGAAGTCCACTGGGCCGAATTGATCCATTTTCAGTGGAGGCCCGGGGAGAAAAGCTCCAAGATGCATTATACAATTTAGATACAAATGATAGTTAATATTAAAGATCTTATGTAGAATAGTTACTCATAAATTGCATAAACCATTATTTTAGGTTTTGTCCAGATTTCTTGAATTAAGAGGTTGAAAGGTATGTCTTATACAGATTTAATTAAACTTATAAATCTATTGTCTATCCTCATTAGAGTCAAAACTTCAATCATCTGCTTTTGACAAATACTATCCTAAGCTTTCTCAATATCACAACCTATAATCACAGCTCACTTCCTTCAATTAAAATATTAAGTACCACCCTTTAACAGTAATCATAATTTCTTTTGTCTCTGTCTGTCTGTTTTCCTTCTGTACCACATATTCCATTAGCTAGGAATTTTTCATAATCATACACATTCTTTTTTGCAAAATTTAGATCAAAGTTTCATAATCTATGCTATTTAATGTTAAAGGTATCAAGCTTGTAATATCCCTCCTGTTGCCTTTCTTTATCAATAAACTTAATAACACCTTCATACATCCTATTGTCATTTATACCATTCTGTAACCAATAATTTAAAATCTGAACAAAAAATATTGTTTTTCTTTTCAGCCACTTTCTTATAAAAAATCATAAATTATTTCATCAGATCCTGACATACTTTGACATTTTAATACATTTCAAAATAATATTCTCTTCTTTTAAATCTATATATTCACTATACATTTATCTAGCTCACTTATTTTATTAATATCTCGTTCTTTTTTAAAATCAACAGACTCTTTATATTATTCAGACACATATTTTGTAACTACCTCCAAAATTTCTTTTAATTCAAATTTATCTTCTCCACTCTCTAATCCAATATATATCATCCTAGCTTTATCTTTTTAAGACATTTCCCAAAGAAAGGAGAAACTTCTGCTTTACTCTGAACCTATGTAATAACATCTTATATCTTAATAAATGTTCTTAATGTATTTATTTTCTTTCTCTTGCACTCTAGATTTTTCATCCTTATCCAAAACATCTTCAAAATCTTAAAGTAATGTGTTATATATTTTTTTTACTTTCCAAAATATCTTTTTATTTATCAACACATTCTCCATGATATTTTTGTCCTTATAAACTATCAACCATTGCTCTACTGACCCATTGAAAAAGCATTGAATCTATGATGAAGAAAAACAAGAACTTATAAGTAAGCAAAGCATCACAGGGTCTATGGTGTTAGACTGACATTAGACTGACAAAGATTTCAGTTAATTGCCTCTGCTTTTATAGAGTCTTAGAGGGCACTGTTCTAATTTACATAAGTGCTTGCTCTAAAATATATATTTAGTTATTATCCTTTAACAATTACTATTTGTTATTATGTTGCTATGCCATCTTCAGTTCTGGTCACAGAGCTAAGTTCAGCTACAAAAATGCTGCCTGAGGCATTTTGTTTTTAAACAAGGTGCAGAATTGCTATACTGTTACGAGCATTTCATCTTATTTATCAAGCTTTAATATGACATCAATCACTCACTTTATTTTTGTTATTTGGTGAGAAAAAATATTATTACTATTTTTGGAATCTGTCTAGCTGTGCTATATGGTAACAGATAATAAGAACTAATTTGCAGCATAAACATAAAGAATACAGTAGCAATACAACAGCTGATGTAGAACTTATTTTTTCATACTTGTCACAGTAAACTGTTATGCATTTTAGACAGCATGCAGAGGCAAAACATATTTTCTGTTCCTCACAGGCAGTATATAGAAGCAAGAAATGTGTTTCTGTGGGTCTACTGTTAAATCCCGAAATACCAGTAGACTGAACCATGAAAGACTGACTAGAAACTTGAAGAATCACAATCCCGAAACATTAGAAACTCAAAAGTTTAATACAAGTTAAATGATAAGTGACAATATTGTGCTGTCTCTTTGAGGTTCTCTGGTAAGTACATAAAACATATGCTGGAGTTTACATTCTAAGGTCATGATATCAATGGTGTTTCAAAGTGTAAAATAGGTGAAGTGCTATCTAAGTTCAACTTTTCATAGTGGCGAGTAATTTAACAGACTTCCTTACTTATAATGATACATGATGTTTTTTTGAAGTGTAAGTGTATAGTGTGTATAGTGTTCTGTATGTAGACAGAACCTGTTAAGAGAGGTGTATTATAGTGATTGCTAGGGCTTATCCTTTTTTCCAAAATTAATGCGATCTCAAAGTTAGTATATTTAATTTGCAGGGGTGGGAGGGTGCAGCCCCTAACATGGGGGTGCAGAGGGGCATAGCCACACTGATAAAGTGAAGGAGAAATAAATAGTTGTATTTTTTATTATCGCTGTAGTGTAGGAAACTGTAGTTTGGTTTTAGGTTTTTGGCTTTCTGGGATTCGAGTTTGTAATGTTTCGGGATTCTGATTGTTTGGGTTTCTGGTCTCAATCTTTTGTGGTTTGGTCTAATGGCAGTTTGGGATTTAAAAGTAGACCAATTTCTGCCCTCAACATATACACTGTTTCAATTATCCATGATCTATGCCCTTTCTTCATCAATCACTTCCATCAGCAATCCTCCTCTCTTTAACAAGTCCCTTGCACAACATTCTCCTCTCTCTGACTATGCATATGTACCAAAATGACTATCTCTCCAAAATCTGACTTCTTCTACTATAACCCATACTTTACTCCATCTCTACATTTGTATAGCTTTTCATTCTCTCACTTACCATAATTAACTGCTTGAGCTCTCACTGTGCCTTAATAAATGTCTGCTGCTCATGTCTACAAATCTCTAACAGTTAATAACCACAAAACTGATATTTTATTTGTACAAACTCTAACAACACTGTTAATAACATTACACAATCCAGATGTGCATTATGTATGTAAATAATCTGTATTGTTGTTCTCAGAATATGGTCATGCTTTGTGACTGTATATACTCCACATTGTTATTTCTTGTATGCATTTGTTAATGTATGTGGAGCTTTTCTCCCCAGGCCACCACTGAAAATGGGCTCACCTATGCCCAGTGGACCTTCCTGATAAATAAATGCAGGAAATAAATAAATAAATAAATCAATACATTATCTATTTTCTATCTTTCCATATATTTAGAAATGTCTCCGACAGAAAATTACAAATTAACGCATATTTTATATTTTCCTAACATAATATTTGCTGTGCTATCTAAAGAGAAGTTTCACAGCTAAGTTTAATGTTACAATTTGGTGTGACCTTTCATTCCATGCTGTTGACATTTAGCTAACAGAACAGGTTCATAGGTTACTACTAGGCTAACTGCCCTTGTGGACCATTTTAAGCCTAGCCAATTACCCCACGAGAATCAAACCCTGCACCTTGTGTCTGTAAAGTAAACACCTCAACCATTATACCAACCTTACTAAGTTTATCCCAGTAACAGACTGAAACTGTAATATCTAAGGGTTTTTTCGTATAACTAATTTACATCTGCTTTTTAGATGAATTAATGTCAATCAATTAAATGTTTATTTATATTAGTAATTGTGCTTTTGATATAGAGAGGAATTTTAGACAAGCACTTGCCATTTACAGACTTTTTTGACTGAAGCCCTTTTAGCCAGGCAGTTTATTCTCTGGAAGCTTTTATTTCTTTACATCTTTCCAGCCACTTCTGACATTTGTATCAGCGGTTGCCAACCTCTATTCAGGGAAAATTTTTGAAGCTGGTATCTCAGGTTTTCAGACCCAATACTATAACAGTTCCCCTGAACAAACATGAGAACCCATGTTTGTTGTCCTTGCTCAGTGGGTGTCTTTATCAGTATTCAGGCTTCACTGCTTCAGTGAACTTCATAAATCATACTATATATTGCACCTTATACATGTGGTGCAATGTCAAAGCATGCACTGCTTGATGTTTTGCACATTTCATTTCATATTAGCTGGCAACAATTACTGGGTTGATACAACTTAGAATTACAATTATAACTAGTATAAGATGCATTATTTTCCCACTCCAGTCACTGATAGAACCTCTCAACCAAGTAAACCATGTTTCTTTCTCTGTCTGTACTTTTTGAGCAATTTTCTCAATTAACATGAGGTGGATCTTGATCTCAGGTTCATTATCAGGAATACAAGTATAACATTCCTCTCCTACCAATGCACGAGTACTACCTTTACTAGCAAGAATAAAATCTAATGTCATGCAGTTTGCACTCATTTCAACAGTGATTTTATCTATTGACTCAAATCTAACATTATTTAATTCCTCTAATAGTACCAGTAATTTCTGAATTTCCCAAATTGCTTTTCCTGCTCTATAAAATGGAAAGTGTCCTGTCTGATGTCTCACTCACCAGGCTAAACAAGGAGAAGGCTACTGTCAGCTGCCTGTTGGGTGCCAGAATCCACCACATAACCCGCGCACTCAGGTCACTCCACAACAAGTACAAATATGACTCTGTCATTGTCCATGTTGGTGTGAATGACCTGAGATGTACCTCCATGGACTACATGAAAAGAGACATGGAAGAGCTCTCAATCTTGTAGCCCAGGCAGGTATGAGTAGCATTCTGCCATCACCCAGAATGATACTGCAGTACAAGGACAAAATGATTGACTTCAACAATTGGCTAAGGTTCTGGTGTCATTCTAAGGGGGTCCAGTATCTGTCTGCTTGGGATGACATGGTTGGCAGACCGCGATGCTTTGCCACAGATGGCCTACACCTGTCGCCCCTGGGATTCTGGATACTGGCTAAGGATCTTGCTGCCCCTATAGTGCCTTTTTAGGCAGAGTTCAAATAACAAATTCACCACCATAACAGGAACAGGCAAGCAAAAATTGAGGGTAATGCTACTCACTGCTAGAAGTCTAAATCTCAAAATGCACTCACTCGAGGCACTCCTTAAAATGGAGAACATCAGTATCTGTGCAGTGACTGAGACCTGGTTCAAGGCTCCAGAGAGCACCCCTGCTCTACCAGGCTATAACTCATACCACACTTTTTGGCCATTTAACCTGGAATGAAACACCAAAGGCAGAGGTGTGTCCATAGTCATTAAGGATATCTACACCTCCAGGCTAGTTGCTCAGCCTAATGCATCCGAGTTTATCCAAGTGCAACTAACTCTGGGCAAAGCTGCAATCCAAATTGTAGTTTGCTACAGATCCCCCACTATGCCCCAGGATTTCCACTCCTCTTTTCTTGATGTACTGGAAAATATTAGGGTTCAACCAAACACCCTAATAATGGGTGACTTCAACTATCCCACCATTAACTGGGAAAACTACTCATGTACCAAGTCCTTGGCTCAACGCTTTCTGGAATTCATAAACTCCAATGCCCTAGATCAACTTATCCACACCCCCACCAGGGGCAACAATATCCTAGACCTAGTCATTACCAACATGAGTAACTGGTGTTCCACACCTGAAGTCAACTCCTCATTGGTCCGATCCAACCATAAGCTTATCACCCATGATATCCACATCCCACCCCCATTAAGGAAACCACAGTAAATAATTTCTCCAAAGCCAACTTCATGCTTCTTAAGACAGAAGTGGTGAACTTCATGACACCCATGCAGATGGACAATACAGTTAACCCTGCTGAATCCTAAACAAATGCATTCTACAAGCACTTACATGAATGCATGGATCGTGCTATCCCAAACAGAACCAAGACGCTATCCTCCAAAAAAAGGAAGCCAATCTTGTGGTCCCCTGCCATAAACAAACTGTACAACAGAAGGAAGAAACTGTTGCAAAAGAGAGTAAAATCCCATGAGTGGAGAAGCTCCCTGGTCAGCCTCAGTAAGAAGCAGAGATCCCTTATAAGATCCTCCAAAGCTAGCTATGAAAACAAAATTGCCACTAAATCCAAGGACAACCACAAAGCATTCTATAGCTATATCAAGAATATAGATGGCAACACCAAGATCTGCTCTGAGTTACAGCACAAAGGCATGAAAATTACAGAAACAACTGATATTGCCAACATCCTGGCAGATAGGTTCAGTGCTAACTTTACCCCCCCCCTCTCACCCCCTAAAGGGCCCATATCTATACAGGAAGAATGCAGAGTCCCAGTAATCACAACTATGCAGGTAAAAGCTGCACTCTCTAAAGCCAAAAACACAGCATCCATGGGACCGGACAACATCCCAGGCTGCGTTTTACACGAACTTCAGAACGAACTGGCTCCCAACTTAAGCACCTTGTTCAATAATAGCCTCGCATTAGGCTTTGTGCCCACTGAATGGCACACAGCAACAGTTATCCCACTCCACAAAAGGGGAGCCACCACTGATCCCGGGAACAGATTATAATGTCCTTATTCCCTACCGAAATAGTACATAGCGTTTCCTTTCAAAACTCCTCACCTACCCTTACTTAACTAACTCGTGCTTCCCCGCGCATATTTTAGGCGGGTGTAGCACACTTTCCTCTGCCTGAACTACAATTCTAACTCAAGTCCAAGGCCTAGGAGGCTCTGCTCCTTCCTCCCCTACTCAATTCTCACTCAGATACTCTCCCAGCTTATGTTTTTTAATCGGCCTTGGTTTGTCCACCCTCAACAGTGTTTCTCATCAACTTACATGGTCCACCATTACAGAATACCTGGTTAGTGGATCTATTAACACTATCTGGGTTTGTATTAGTACTCCCGCCTGTGTATTCTATAGCAAGTAGCGGAGAATGACATCTGTAGCTCCTGTAGATCTGTCCACTGATTTCACTACAGGAATATAGTTGTATTTGTGTTATCCTGCACTGATTACTTCAGAATAATTGTCACTTGGCTGAATGATTTAAAAGTTTGTTGTTATCTTTGTGTATTTTACTTGCTTATTGTACAGTTTTTATTGCTCTATATTATAACCCTCTTTCTTCTCCCTTCCATTTCTCAGCTCTTCTGCCTAGTGCCCACCTGTAGGTCTGGGATTGAGTACCCTACCTAAGTCTCCCGCCACCTACCCTACCTAGGGACCAAATCTTAACATTTTTGGAAAACGCCTCTTCCCACAAAGACGCAAGAAAGTATGTCCTTCAACTCTTCAAGGTTTCTCAACATTGTGCAAGCTTTTGTAACCCTCAGCTATTGTTAATCTCTAAGCAAGTTCTGCCAGCAGCCAACCTTAGCTTCTCCCTTCCCCTGATCACCAGCAACCATTAGTTACTACAGTTCTCTGACTCTCTCCACGTCCACTAGCCCAGTCAATAGCCCTGGTAGCAATTACCTGCTGAGTCCACTAGGTGGCTCCCTACTACATCAATCGCTTATCCTTGCAGACTTTTCTTTCCACATACTAAATCCTATATTTCCCTCTATTCTGCTACCCTTTTTGTGTTTTCCACCCTTTTCCTTTCTCTGCCTGTCTCAGCCTTGCCCAACTTAGTCCTCACTCTCCTAGCAATCCTCTATGTCCTCGGATTACTTACCTGTCCTATCAGCATCTTACTGATTGTTTTCCACTCTACCTCTCTTCTTTGGCTCTACCCGCTCCGTTCGCCCTGCGGGCTCACTCCGCTCCCCACCCTACCCCCAATTCCCACCCACCCCAGGGTCCTACTCTTATAGCTCCTTAACCACACCCCTATCCCTCCTGGCCTATTCCTCTCCTTCCCGCCAAATTGTTGTCTAGCCTCTACACACCCCATACACTCCGCCCTTCTCTTTCTTAGCCCTAAGACCTTACTAGTACTATTACCTCTCTCCATTACCTACACTTCTCCTTATACATCCTCTTTTCTCTCTAGCCTCCTTTCTCTATTCCCTATAGAACCTATTCCTACTTACCATCTACTTTAATCTAAGTTTACTACCCCCCCTATTTCTTTCTACCCTCATATCTCTCCCCTTATACTTTCCTCTCTACTTCCTCACTTCTCAAATTCTAAATCATGACTCCCTTCACACAAACTATGCCTTTACTATCAGTCTTAATCATAACTACCCTTATCTCATTGTACCATCTCACCTTTTTTGAAATTTCACTTAACAACTATCTTATCTCCTCACAAACACACACTTCTACTATACTCTCTTTCACGCCATACCCTAATGTTAATTCCACCCCTAGCTATCATCTACCTAAATACCACAGGCAACATCACCTTACCTACCCCATACGATCTAACGCAATAACCAAAACCCTAACAAGTCAAAAGAGGAACTACTCAACTAAACTAGTTAATCCTACCCTACAAGATGGAGACATCCACCCAAACCCTGGCCCTAACTCACCACCTCCCCATAACCACTCACCTAACCTCAATAACAACTTCCTTATAGGGCACCTTAACATCCAAAGCATAAATAAGAAAATACCCTTCATCCATGCCCTCTTAGATACCCACTCATTTGACATTCTCTGCCTCTCTGAAACCTGGCTAAACACAGGCACTAAAGACTCAGAGATTATTCCTCAAGGTTATAACATAGTAAGACAAGACCGCTTAAAACGCAAGGGTGGTGGAGTAGCAATACTTTTCAAAAATCAACTTAACATCACTACTCAACCAGCATATCCAAACCAAAATAGCAAAACAGAAGCTATCATTATTAAACTCCAACTTAATACCAAAAAATCTATTTACATTATTTGTTTGTATCTTCCCCCAGGTAATAACATCCCTATATTAGAAGACTTTCTAAGTTGGGTTTCTACCACCTACCCCCAAGAAACCATAATTCTTGGCGATGTTAACATAGACTGGAACTCTATTAATAATGACAATCCCTCCTCTCATATTAACCTACATGGTTTCTCACAAACTATTACCTCAACTACAAGAGTCAATAAGCCCAGTAAGAAAGAGAGTATACTAGACTGGATACTCACAAATAAAGTTAACAAACAATATAAAGTAGGTACTTTGCCAGATGACATCAGCGACCACTCCCTAACCTACATTACTAGACTAAAATCAGGATATGTTAACCTCCCAAATACAAGACTAATTCGATCTCAAAAGCATTTTAACATAGACCTCTTTAAAGCTGATCTGAGAGCATGTAAATGGAATTGTTTAAAATCACTTCCCTTGGAGGAAGCAGTATTATTTTTTAATACTACTTTCTTATCCATACTTGATACACATGCTCCTGAGCGCTCTATTAGAATTAAGACCAAACCTGCCCCTTGGCTAACCTCCAATACTAAAAAACTTATGCTTGCTAGAAATAAAGCTTGGTCAAAATGGAGATGTGATAGACAAAACCCTGATTTAGTTAACTTCCGCCAGCTTAGAAACCTTGCGAAAAAATCAATAATCTCTGACAAGAAAAACTTCTACTGTAAACTTCAGGAAACTCATATTAACAACTCCAAACAGTTCTGGTCCTCAGTAAATAGACTTCTCTCCCCAGGGACTGCTAAAACTCCTTCCCCTCTAAATGCTGACCCAGAAACCCCTCTCCAGACTGCTAATGTCTTCAACTCTTTTTTCTCTGAAACTATTCAATCCTTAGCAAAACAAATGAACCCTAACAACTCTCATATACCAACTACCATAACTACCTCCTCTTTCAATTTCTCTCTAAAACCTATATCTACCTCTTTCATCTTTAAACTCATTCAAAAACTGAAACCCTGTACCCCTTCTGCTGACAAGCTCCCTTCTCTGTTCCTTCAGAAAGCTGCCAAAGAAATTGCATATCCTATATCCTTACTTATCAACAGAACTATCCAAGAAGGAACCATCCCTGATATCTGGAAAGTATCCTATATTATCCCACTGCATAAAGGAGGTAACTCCCTTGACCTTTCCAACTTTAGACCAATTGCCCTTCTCTCACCCCTAGCAAAGATCATGGAAAATGTATTCATCAACAACTTGTACACTATCTCTCTCTTCACAGCATAATAGCAAACTGCCAGCATGGTTTCAGACCCCACCATAGTACCACCTCTGCCCTTCTATCCTTTGTAGATACTATCAACAAAAATCGAAACAACAACACTCTCTCTTCCGCTCTTTTCATTGATCTCTCTAAAGCTTTCGACATGGTCAACCACTCACTCTTAATTCACATCCTTGAATCTCTCCCTTGTGATAAACTAGCAACTAATTGGTTTAAATCCTATCTTAGCAACAGACAACAAGCAGTAATATGGGAAAACCATATCTCTTCACTCTTGCCTATTTCCATCGGAGTTCCCCAGGGCTCCATTCTGGGTCCACTCCTGTTCTCCCTCTTTATTAACGACCTTCAGACTGCTATCCCACAAGCTACCTGCATACAATATGCAGATGATTCTACCCTTATCTGCACAGCCCCTTCCTCTACTGAACTGACCTCATTGACCCAAAAGACCTTTAACACAGTAGAAAATTGGTTTTCTAGACGGTTTCTCCTACTTAATGCCAAAAAAACTAAACTCCTCCTCTTCTCCCCCACCACTCGGTCCCCTCTTTTAAACTTTACCATTTCTTCCAATAATGGCACCATCATCTCACCTGAACCAACCACTAAACTCTTAGGGATAACCATTGACAATAATCTTTCCTTCGATCAGCACATTAACAACACCATAAAGATTGTTAACAGGAAAATTGGATCTCTTTATCGCATCAAACCTTTTCTAACCCCAGCAACTAGAACCAAAATTGCACAATCTCATCTCCTATCTACTCTCCTATACGCTTCCCCCATTTATACAAACCTTAAGAAAAACAATCTCAATAAACTTGCAACTTGCTATAACAACATAGCTCGTTTCGCCACTGGTAACCCCTTTAGGACCCACCATTGTACAAACCTAAAACAACTTGGCTGGCTCGAATTTCAAAACTACCTATTAATCCCTCAACTCACTATAGCCCACAACATATTACACCTTCCTGACAACACCCCTATACTCTCTCAACTTCTAATCCCTTACAACAATCTCAACTCACTTCGCTCCTCCAGTAAACTCATGACAAAATCTATAAAGGTAAACAATACAGCAGGTGGTTCTCTATTCACTAACACTATAGGAAGAAGTTGGAATCTCTTACCTAGTGACATAACCTTGACTACATCCCTGCCTCAATTCAAACAGAAAATCAAACTTTACTACCTAAACCATTGGCTTTGTTCCTGCAGTACACCTGACTAACCTTTTCTCTTTCACACTTCTTATCTCTATCTGTCTCATTTTCCCATCTTTTAACTGTTCTAATCTAACTATGCATAATTTATGTATAATTACTAAGTAATTACTAACATGTAATGCTAATATGTAATGAACTGCATACAGTAAATGAACTGCATATGGTAAACTTGTTTCTCTTTAAAATTTATCTTTCCCTCTCTATGTATTTTTTGACTTCCAATTTTTGCTATTTCTTAAGAGTAATGTTTCTTCTATGTAATGTACTTAGTATTTAGTGGAGCTTTTCTCCTCGGGCCTCTGCTGAAAATGGACATGTATCCAGCCAGACTAGCCCGGTCAACAAATGTAAAATAAATAAATAAAATAAATAACTATCAACTTTTTAGCCTGTTGAGCCTGGTCTGCAAGGCCATGGAACGTATCATCATGGAACTCATAAACAAAGACATTGGTAACCTCCAAACTCTGGATCCCACCCAGTTCGGGTTTGTGAAAGGCAGATCATGCCTCCTGAACCTGATTGACTTCTTTGAGGCAGTCACCAAAGCTGTGGATGAGGGTAAGGTGGTTCATCCCCAAGGCTTTCAACACCATCCCCCATTCTGGAATTATAGCTAAGCTCACTAAACTAGGTATAAATCCGTACGTCACAAGATGGGTTGCCAACTGGCTCACTGACAGAACCCAAACCTTAAAAGTCGCGCACTCCACATCTGTCCTCAAAGCAGTGACAAGTGGAGTACCACAGGGTTCCGTCCTAGGACCTCTCCTGTTTGGTATCTACTTCTCTGAAGTACAGGCTAACACAGAAGGCCTCTGGCTAATGAAGTTCACAGATGACTGCAAACTAGGAGCCATAGTCAAGTCCCCAAATGATGGGGACATCCTACAGAAGGGCTTCACTGAGATAGATGCCTGGTGTCAGAGCCATGGCCTCAAGCTCAATGCCAAAAAGTGCTGTGTCATCCCCTTTGGTAAAAACTCTGTACCCATGAACTACCACATAGGCAGCAATCTACTTAACACTAAATGTGTGATAATAGACCTTGGGACCCAGGTGGACAATAGTCTCTCCTTTGATAGTCACATTGCCACAGGAGTCAGGGAGTCCTTCTATGTGCATACCTCATCATAAAAGGGTTCTCATCCAGGAAAAAAGAGGTCATTGTTCCCCTCTACTCATCACTCATTAGACTCATTATAGAGTACAATGCCCTTTTGGAATGTACCTCACAAGACATCTGCAGCAGCTGGAAAGGCCACAGAAGTACCTCACAAAGAGGATTACTGGCCTCAAACAAATGCCCTACACTGACCGCCTCAAAAACTCCAGCTTTACTCCGTAGCATATCACCTACTCCAAGGTGATCTCTGCCTAACATATGAAGCTATGTCAAACCCAGAGCTGTTGGACATGCTACACCTAAAGAAATCCCAATCCCTCTGAGCTACACGCTCTAGGGACCTAAACCTTGTCACCACAATAAACAAGACATGCTGGAGGGATAGATTCCTGTCCCAGAGACTTCCTATACTCTGGAACAAGCTACCCATCTATGTCAAGCAAAGTTCTTCAATAGCACTCTTCAAGAAAAATCTTGATGAGTGGATGGGAAATAGGAAATACACCCCTGGGATCACTTCTGTGTCTCTGCTGGACAGTGGCACAGGAAAATAACTTTCTTGGGTGGTGTAAGCTATGGAACCTTGCTGGCTAGGCTTACGTAGGCCCTTGGGCCGATAGCCTAGTACCTACCTACCTATGAACCTATGATGCAACAGTTACAACAACATCTCTTATGTTTATTTTTGCTTTGTCAATGTAGCAATGTGTCTTTTTAGTCTATCATTCCTAATATTGTAACTAATCAAGGTTAGAGTGTGCTTAATTGACGGAATTACATGTCATAAATAAGACAATCAACTCCAACCCTCAGGGGTCATTTATATGTGTTTTACCACATATAATATATAAACTATAATATATAATACATGGGTCTATATTAGATAATCGAACTTTCAAAAGTTTGACTGTCATATGTCAACACCATATGATCGAACTTTTAAAAGTTTGAACATCTAATAAAAAAACTACACAAATAACCTACCTGAACATTTTAAGCACGGGGGAAACCACCCCTGCTCCCCCCACACACCCCCGCATTTTAAATATACCAACTCCAAGATCGCAGTATAGTGCAGAAAATGTAAACGTTCCCATTCTGTGCTGTACGGAGATCTCCATTAAAACATTCGAACTTTCAAAAATTCTATCATATGTTGTCGACCATATGACAGTCGAACTTTTGAAAGTTCAATTATCTAATATAGACTCTAATATATAATGTATAATATACAATATATAATATATACCTGCCCAAACTGGAACCATCCATTTTAACCAATGTTTAGTTTTATCTTCTCTAAATGCAGTACAGGTATCATTACTAAAATGTACAAAGTCCCATTGTGGGTTAACTAGAGGTTATTTCTTACATTTCCTTGTAGGCAAATATCACCAGTAAGAAAGGATGTTTAGTTCCTTTTCATTAATAGATTTTTTGAATTTACATCTCCAGAAGCAACTATAGAATTATACTCACAACATCTTGAGGGATTGCCACTTAGGTTCAACACCAGCAAACATTATTGTATACAGAAGGAAAGCTACATCCTTGGTGAACTACTATACATATCAATATAAAAATTATCAGAATCCTCTGGATATTCCTCTATCAGGATTTTCCTTTCAGGAGTATCTGAAAAAGACTAGTATCTGATAATAGTCTCTTTTGTAAAGAAAAGCAACAATTTAGCTATTTTCCTTCATTTTAAAGTTTTTATATGTTTGCAGATTACACCAGTTCTTGGCAGTTAATTAGTCAAACTTGCATTGCCAGTAACCCTATTTTTGTAGTAATGTAGGGTTCAACTCAATGTAGGTCTCATTTTGCTTGTACTGTTAACTTGGTGGATTGAAACAAGATATCTTGTTCCAATCATCCCTCCTTCTTTTTCCTAGATTTCATTTGATTTGTAAAGTTCTAAACTGTTGGCTTGTCCAGCTTCCTAGACTTTCCCCTTTGCCCAACTGATTTGGTTTTGGAGCTGGTCTAATAATTTTGTCTGCTACAAAGGTGTCCCATAAGGGATCTTCCCCATACAAAGTTTTATGTCAATCTGTCATTAAGTAATGAAGGGTTTAACCCATACCTTTTTTTTTAAATTGCATCTTAATCAAAATGCTGGGCAAATATTTTCCTCAATAACTCCCATATTCAGTGATAATTTTCCTTAATTCATCTTTTAAGCTTCTATGAGCCTCTACCCATTTATTTAAGTGAGTAAGAAGCAGAATTCCCCTGGCACAGTTGGAAGAGGTCCCATAAAATCCACTTGTACCCTTTTCCAAGGCCCCAATGACTGTGGGAATTTATATTGTTTCTTCCTGTTATGTTTTTCCTGCATTGTGCATTGCACAACTGTGTCACCTGTGCATTTAAATCTGAAATTAACCATTTGTTGTAGGGAAATTATGACAGTTCTGTGATCTTAACCCATGTCCATTCATCCTCTTGCATGAACTCAAATTCCTCAATTTTTCCTTCCTTGATAATATTTGTTGCTTTTCTCTGAACTTTTACCAAGCTTCCTAAATATTGGCTAGATTTGTGTGTTTTTGCATTTAAGGTCATGTGAGGACTTTGTTCAAATTCTGGTCCCCATAATAGTTTCAAATTTCACCTGTCCCTTAAACTGTTAGTCTACCCACATTAGGTTTTATGATGATCCCATCACATTGAATCTGGGTTACTTGACCCACCTTGTCTTCCACCTTATGTCCATACTTTGTGTACTGGTACCTGCAAAATTAAGCCATATGGCGAAAAGACAAATAATTTATACATATGTCCATTTGTATCTGACACTTACAATCTTCTGCAGCATTTGTCTTCTATGACACTTCCTTCCCATGCCTAGTACTCTCGATCACTTTGTATTGGACATGTTTGTTTAATTTAGTGACACAGCAGATTGTGTGGTTACTGCATAACAACAGGTTTTCCAGTTCAATTCTCAGCTGAAGTATATTCCATGCAGATTCTGCATGTCCTCTCAATGTTTTTGTGAATTTTCTCCAGGTCCTCCAGTTTCCACCCACATTTCAAAGACATGGAGTAGGTGGATTGGACATTATAAATTGGCCATAGGTGTGAGTGTGTGTGCAAGTGTGTGGTATGGAAGAACAACCATGGCAGGGCTAGCCACCCAGCTTGTTACTGCTGAAGTGACACCCCAACCCCATATGCAAAAAATGGGAAAAGGCATTGTGGACAGGTGGATGGATGGAAGGATGGGTGTTTAGCTAGCACTAAGACACCTATTTCTTTGTTAACTAATCTACTGTTTATTTGGTCTGACTATGCACTTCATTTTTGGTTTGTGCTTTAACCTTGTTTTGCTTACTATGGAAGGATTATTATCTGTTATCAGGTTCCAAATTTATGTTAACACTGTCTGATGGCTAATTAGTTTATGATCATCTGTGTTATCAATCCTCTTACTGCCGAAAGAGGAAGGGATGAAGTTTGGATTTGGATTACATGCTCACTTTCTGTATATATGCTTATGAGTCTGAGCAGATCACTTTTTTGTGCTGAACATCTCCCATGAGAGACTTCCCTTTTTGTTATTTTGTTTCTGGGTTGTAAACTGACCATCCTGTTACAAAAAAAAAAATCTATGGGCTACAGTATCTGGAACCATCTGTAAACCACTTTGTGCCACCTTAACTCATTTCCTCCAATGGACATGTGGAAGTTTGTACCTTAACTTCCAAAGGGTGGAGTCTAAACTTTTTCATAAAATCAAATTACATGCTCACATTTCAAACGCATGTTCATATATCTGGATCCATACAGGCTACAAAATATATGTAAATGGCAAGATCTTCAACACAAACTATTTTTATAGTGGTAGTATTTTTAGGTTTTAAGTTTTAAACTAAATTTTATAAGTCACAGTAAACATATAACTATTACATTTCTAATATTTTGTAAACTACTTACTTTATTTCAGCAGCCACTCAAGCTCCACACATACATACTGTTAGTAGCATTTTGATCATCCAGCTGTGAGTTTTCATACAGGGCTAAGAAGTTCTGTCTGTGCTACCTGGTTGATGAGATACTTAGAAAAGCATGACATTTATTTTTATTTTATTTTATTTATTTTACATTTGTTAACCGGGAGGATCCGACTGGATACATGTCCATTTTCAGCGGAGGCCCGGGGAGAAAAGCTCCAGACAAAACAATACATCAAGTCACAGAAAAAAACAAATATTCGTTAAGTAATACAGGTAAGGTTTAGTTTTCAATAATCAAATCAGTGTAAGGTTAGTAATTATAATATATTCATTCTATGATTCAGTAGATATCCCTGAAGCCCCAAGACTGGGAAACAATGTATGTAGAGAGAGATAGCTGAACAGCAATTAATATCTCTTTACCTGACTAGACAGAGGTCATATATCAACACAGATTTGTTTGCCATTGTGTAAGCTTTAACATTATATATTTTAATACTTTGCATGTAGCATATTTTTGAAATCATAATGTAAATATGAACAAGCAATAGTTGATGCCTAGAGGCATCAGTAGGATGCAACTGCTGAAACACCTACAGGCATCATCCAGCTGTAATGAATTAATGCTGGGTATCAACCCATAGGTAATCCTCATCATCCCTTAGTTCAGGATACTCATGAAGTTCCCCTAGATAGGAAGTATTTCACACTGTCAGCTGTTTGGAAACCCATTAGGTTTTGATTTTTTTCCAACAATAACCACTAAGGCTGTGCTGTTTTTACTCTTAGGGACCTCTACTATTCACTTCCTCCTGCCTGGTTTGCAAAACATGGAGTAATTCTACCAAGTCCTGCATTGTTCATGCCTTTTGGATTTCACCAAACTGTATGACAAACTCCTTTTCTCTTTCTGGAACAACTATGGTGCCACGTTTCTTGTATTCAAATGAGACACTAATGTGCTGCGATGGGTTCAAGTTGTTTATTGTACATAAACACATCGGGAGCTGTAACTGGAACATATATTTAAGCTAACTGACTGATGAATTACTTCAAACACATTTGCATGTGCATCTCCATTCATGCCTGCATTCACTCTGAGTGACTATACAAAATTGCACTGATCTTGCATGTGCTCAGTAACTTATATGCACATGATATCTAGCTGCAGTGGCAGACTATGTGCAATATTCACAATGATCTACATCCTCCCTCTTTGATTTGTTCAACATTCATTAGGAGAACAACATATTCCAAGTTAGATATCACATTAACATATAACAACAAATTAATTCAAATACAAGTCTCTGTGTATCTCAGAATGGGTCTGGAAATTCTACCCGATCTGTTCACATAAAAACTTTGACTGGGTTTAGCAACAGGGACAGTCTCTGAGGATTCTTTTACAATTGGAACTTCAGGAATTACATCAGGATTACTTGAGGAAAGTACATTGCCTCCTGGAATTTGAACAAGTGTAGAGTCACTCTGAAAAATAGAGTCTTTGGCACAGGCAATCTGCTGCATCACTGGTTCAGAGACTAGCAATATGTGTCTTCGATTCCTCCTGAAATCCAGTCTATCAGATGGTACAATGCAAGATCTCAGTTCTTCACAAATATTTTTTTTACAATTCCCACTCAGTCATATCCTTTAGATATTTGCATTCTCATAATCTCTCCTTGTCTTAATGGTCTGAGAAGTTTGCTGGATTTATTGTAGCACAATTTATGTGACTGACGTTTTTCAAAAGTTGAGTCTTGACCATTCTGTTTTTCTTTGCATTTGGTATCAATAATTGTTTACTGATTGGAAGAGTTGTTCTATGCTGTCTGAACATCAATCTCTGAGAGGTGAACCAAGCAAAATATCTTGAGTAGGGTTTCTGAGATTAAGTAAGTTAAGAAAAACATCCATACCATCTCTCCTTTATTTCTCCAAGTACTTTGCACTTTGAACTGCACCCTCAGCTAATCCATTGAACTGTGGATACTCAGCACAACTAGTAATATGGACAAAGTCCCAAGACTGAGCAAAATTCTTGAACTGCTTACTTGTAAACTGTGCACCATTCTCAGATGCAACTTTGTGCGGATTACCATGAACAGAAAAAATGTCTTTTTGATTTCCTAATGATAGTGATGGATGTTAAGGTAGGAGGAAGGCCAATTTCAAACCAATTCAAATAAGAGTCTACTAACTCTAAGTAATGTTGACCATTCCATTCGAAAACATCAG
The DNA here is from genome assembly GCF_019279795.1 of Protopterus annectens. NCBI lineage: Eukaryota > Metazoa > Chordata > Ceratodontiformes > Protopteridae > Protopterus > Protopterus annectens. The sequence continues at coordinate 342,323,585 of NC_056730.1, read as the reverse complement.
TAGCAACCGTCAACCATGGTAGTTCAGGAATCTGGTGTAGCTGAAGTGGTTCTTTTTCTTGGTGCAATTTAGTACTGTTGCAAATGGAATATGCTAAAGTTTCCTCCTCTATATCTTTTGACATAGAAGGCCAAAATACTATGCATCTTTCCCTTCTTTTGGCTGAATCAGTACCCTGGTGACCAAGATGCAAAATTTTGATATATTCCTGTTGTAATGCTGTAGGAGTTACCATTTTAAGACCTTTCATGATTATTCCATCTTCCATCATGAGCTCATCTCTGTGGGAAAATACTTCTGTATGTCAAGTGGTAAACTAGTTTGTTGTGCGGGCCATCCTTGACTGATAACATTTTTCAGCTTCCAGATAATTGGGTCTGAAGCTGTATGATTTCTGAGTTCATCAAGATGTGATGAGGAAACATTTTTGACTTCCATGACTTCAAAGTCTGCTTTCTCATTATCCTGCTGTTCAGTTGTTTGTCTGGGTCCTCTTGACAAAGTATCGGCAAGATACATTTCCCTTTTGTATAGACAATATTGAAATTGTATTTTTGCAATTTTATCATCATGAATTGCAAGTGTGCTGGGGCTGTATCTATTGGATTTTTCAGAATTGTCACTAGAAGTTGATGATCAGTCTCTATTTGAATAGGTTTGCCATAAATATAATCATTGAACTTTGAACATATGAACACTATTGCCAAAAGTTCTTTTTCAATTTGTGCATACCACATTTCAGTTTAGGTTAAAGTTCTGGATGCATAAACTACTTGTATGCCTTCTTGAGGACATGCCGCATCAAGACCATACTTTGAAGCATCACACAAAAGAGTTACAGGTTTGTGAACATCATAATATCTCAATGTGGGTAGACTAGCAATTTTCTGTTTCAGAATGTTGAATGCTTTTTGGTGTTATTCCAACTAGGATCAGTTTTCATTTTTGCATGCCAGCTCACGTAACAATGCTAAAAGCTCACTCAGGTCTGGGGTGAACTTTCCTAAATAGTTGACCATACCAAGAAAACGTTGTAAAGATGTGACATTTTCTGGAACTAGCATCTCAAGAATTGTGATTATTGGTGGTAAGTCAGAATTGGTAGACAAATGACCTACATAAGTAACTTCTTTCATTTTAAATTTACACTTCTGAGGATTTAGTTTAAGATTAACTTCACGAGCATGGTCTTTCTTAAGCTTTCTAGCATGTTTGACTTTACCATTGCCCCCTAGAATAATGCCATCTACTATAACAGCACATGGATAACCTGAAAAAATCTGTTCCATTGCAAGATGAAATATTTCACTGGCAGAATTTATCCCAAATGGCATTCTCAAAAGTCTGTACCTACCAAATGGTGTACTGAAAGTGGTTAACTCTGAAGATTTGTGAACCAGCAAAATTTGCCAAAATGAACTTTTTCCATCTAAGACAGAAAAACTAATGGTTAAAGTTCTGGATGCATAAGCTACTTGTATGCCTTCTTGAGGTGAGAGCAGCTACTTCTACTGTGCGCATCGGATGATGAGGACATTTAAGCACTTTGTTTAAATCTCTCAGATCAATACATATTCAGATATCATCTGAGCTTTTCTTATGAGCTACAACCATGGAGAATACCTATTCAGCCAGTTCTTTTACTGGAGTAAGGACACCTAAATTCACAATTTTCTCAAGCTCTGCTTTTAATTTCCTCTGCATTGCTACCAGAACCTTCCTTGCTGGTCTGACAACTAAGCTTACTTCATGGTTTATCTTCATGGAATATGTGACTGGAAGTTTGCCAAGGTCATCTGTGAAAATATCCGCATATTCACTCAAATATTCTATGTAAAACTATTGTGGCTGTTCAAACTCATTTGGTGGACCTCCTTATTAAATTAAATCAGTCTCATTCTCAAACTGTCTTTGAGGCCTAACAATGACTGTACGTGTCTTTTGACTATGTAAAACTGCAAGTCATAGCTGTTCCTAGAGGAATGTTATGTGCAAACTACTATGCCATCAGTTTCAGTCTCTTCACTACCATAAGCAACTAGTTTTGCACACTTTGCTGAATCAAGTTTCAAACCAGCTTTTATTCTGGCAACCATTTGTGCTGATATAACATTGCATTTGGATCCATTGTCTACTTTAAGCTCTGCAGGTTTCCCATTAATCTGAACAGTACAAAATATTTAACTCTTTGCTGCCAACTGATACTGTACTGTGTTAACTGTTTCATTAACCACAGATACACCATCAACATAGAAAGTTTGCTCTCAGCTCTCTATCTGATCTACTTGCTTCTTCAGATGCTCTCTTTTAATAAAAGTATGTGCCACTTTAGACTTGCAAAGCCTTTTGAAATTATTACACTTTTTACATTTATGACATTTCTGACTAAAAGCTAAGAACTTTTCTTATTCAGGTTTATGACTGCCTCCACAATTACGACAGCTAACAATAAGGTTTGATGTTGTGGTCTCCATTCAATTTATATTTCTTTTTGATCTTAGCTGTATGTTGTACACTATCAACATTTGCACTGGGAGACACTGCATGCACATTTTTCTCGTTCATAACCATATGCATATGAATATGCTTTTCTGGAAACTCATGCATTTGATAAATCTCAGTGGGCTTTGCTTAATGTTAAATCACTGTCTCAAAGCAAAATCTTTCTCACTGCAACATTATTGACAACACACACTAGCCTGTCTTTTATCAACTCAACTCTAGGATCACCAAATCTGCATGTTTTAACTTTATTTCTTAAGTTTGTAATATATGCTGCTATAATTTCACCAGGCTTTTGATTTCTTGTGTAAAACATGTGCCTTTCCAATGTAATATTCATTTGAGGGATACATATTTCTCTAAATTTATGTTTTAAGCACTCAGGGTCTTCCCATGTTTCAGTCTGTATCACAATATGGTGATTCTCTCCCTCCCCTGCATACATGGCAAGTGCATACACAAATGAATGTTCCCTCTCAATGGCTTTTGAGCCATGTAAATTAAGAAGTATGATTGCCTTTATAGATGCGTGTTTACCAGAAAATGCAGCCTGTATGAAAATATCTTATTCTTGCTCAACCACTCACCAATTCTCAGCCATATTATTATCAAACACCAGTGGTTCAGGTCTATAAAATCCCTCTGCTATAACAACAAAATTTGTTTAGATATAAGCATAGACGAGGTACTTGTAGTTATGCTGAAATGCATAACAATCTCTCTGAAAAGGCTTTACTTTAACATTGCAAACATTGCAAACATTGGACACTTGAGATACTTCAAAAAGTTTTAACTTGAAAAAGTAGTGCATTGCAAAAAATATGGGAATTTTAGCCTTTTTGTAAAGCTTAACACTTCAGAAATTATTTTGACACTTTTGTATTTATTTTGAATACCTTTATCAGTATGTTGCAGTTCCGGAGTGTGTCGCAATTTCGGACATTTTGTTTGTCTCAGTAATTATTTCAAACATTCTGAATGCTTCACTACTTATTTGGAGACTGAAAAATAATTTAAATGAGTTTAAGTACCTTTGAATAACTGCTGACCTTTTTGTAAAGTTGGCTCCTGCATATTCCTCCACTTCTAACTGCATGACTCATGGTTTGCGAGTTGCTTCAACTTCTGATCCCACTTCTGACACCATGCTGCATGTTTCTTGTATTCAACACTGAGGCACTATGATGAATTCAAGTTGTTTATTGTACATAAACACATCAGGAACTGGAACTGGAACATATATTTAAACTAACTGACTCATTACTTCAAACACACTCGCATACGCATCTCCATTCATGCCTGCATTCACTCTGACTGACTATACAAAATGCCACTGATCTTGCACATGCCCAGTAAGTTATATGCACATGCTATCTAGCTACAGTGGCTAACTATGTACAATACACACAATGATCTACACGTGGCAGGTGCAAAAATTAACTTGGATGAGTATCTGGCTGATCTTCCACCTTTAATCCTCCAGAATGAGTCCCCTTAGAAGTCAAACTTCTTTTTTGTCTCCCTCCTTTCCCTCTTCTTCTGGAGATTGAGCATAGTTTCCATCTTAGGTTTTGCACCAATTATCAAAAAAAGCACTCAATCTATTTGGCAGATAAACAAGTGCATATAAGTAAGCAAAGATTCACAGGGCCAGTATAGTTTATTAGCTGATGTCAGACTGATAATGATTACAGCTGAGTGCTTGCTCTTAGAAGATATTTTAGTTCTTGTATTTTAGTGGTTGCTATTTACTATAATGTCACTATGACATCTATTCTGGTCACAGAGTAGCTCCAGCTACAAAAATGCTGAAATATTTTATCATTAAACAAGGTACAGAATTACTATTGCTGCTACAAACATTTCATCACATTTAACATGACATCAATCACTCATTTTATTTGTTTTATTTGGTGAGAAAAATTGATAATTATTGCTACATTTGATATATGACTAGCTGTGCTATTCATTCATTAGGAATTAATGAAAATTCATTTGCAGCATAAACATCAACAGTAATACAACCACTGATGTAAAGGTTATTTATTTCATACTCATTGCAGTGAATTGTCATGTATTTTAGACACCACACAGTAGCAAGACATGTTTTTCTTCCTCACATTTAGACATTAAAAAGTAGCAAGACATGTTTCTATCCTTTAAATACCCACTATTTCAATTATCCATGATCTGTATTTACTTAACATTTTATATCTCAAAGTCAAAAGTCAAAGTAAACTTTATTGTCATTCAGAAATCATACAAGTGCAAAAACTGAATGAAATTCTGTGTCTCCAGAATCAATGTGCAGACAACATATAGACTATTTTCACAGACATTTTCACATATAACACCTAGGTATTACATCATAGACATACAGGTAGACAGACTAGTATTGCACATAATTAGAAACACATGTTAACACTTTTCAAACTGAACACTTACTTGCATGAGACTTTAGTATTGCACAGGGAGTTGGTTAAGACATTGCATTGATCCTTGCACAGAAAGAGACATTTGAGTATTGCACTGTGAACATTAGAGTATTGCACTATGAACCTTAGAGTATTGCACTATGGTTAATTTACGAATTTGCAACATATATTGCACTGAAAGAAGAGATATTTTACTGCATTGCTACTGCCCTAGATGGCTTATAAGCTACAGTCATGGTGACTATTGCATTAAGTATTAGAACAGACTGGTAATCAGGTTAATGCACAATTTGCGACAGTTTCTACTGACCCAGGTGGACATCATGGAGTGTAGTGGTTACTAGAGTTCAGCACCCTGATGACATTAGGAAAGAAGCTGTTCCTGAATCTCATAGTTCTGCAAGGTATGCTTCAGAAGCGCTTTCTGGATGAGAGTCACAGGAACAGTCTGTAAGCAGGGTGAGTGCATTCCTTAATTATTCCTCTGGCCCTGCCAAGATATCTGGATAAGTACATGCATAAGTGGTAAGGTGGTCTTAATGATCCTCTCAGCTGTCTTTACCACTCTCTGGAGGGATTTGTACTCAGAGGTAGAGCAGTTTCCATACCATACTACAAGGTTGTTCATCAGGATGCTTTCTATAGTACCTCTGTAGAAGGTACAGAGTACTGTCGATGGGAGATTTGTTCTCTTCAGCCTTCATAAAAAGTACAATCTCTGGTGCACTTTCTTGACTATGGCATTTGTATTCGTGTTCCAAGTACTCAATGATGTGCACTAAAAGAAAAGTATTCATTATATTTTCATACCATTCCTTCCTTTTTTCTATATTACTTATATCAATCTTCCATAACAATATTTTCTCTTGATATGTCCTCATTTTCATGCTTATTTTTCCTTTATTTCTTTGTAAATATTAAAGTTACTCTAAAATGTATTTATATTTCTATTCTATTATCTTTACTATCATTTTTTTCTCTCTTTGTTTCATCCATGTCAGTACCTTATACAAATCAATTGATGTTATGTGCACAATTGGATTTATTAAATCCAATCCTCCTTCTTTCTTCATAACATAAAGAGTTCCTCTCTTAATTGGATTTAATCTTGATCCCCATATAAATGCAAACCACACAGATAGTATTTTTTTCTCAAACTCAATTGGTATCATAAACACACTTGCTAGATGTGCTATCTTACCTAATATTACTAAGTTTAGTAAATATGATTTTTTTATTAGTAATTTTGAATGTTCTCCAGCACATACAAATATGTCTTATTTTATATATCATATTTTTCCACTGTGTGAATCTCCATTGTTCATTACCAAATTTTATTCGCAAAATTTCTATTTCTTCAGTATTAAACTGAATGTCATCTAATTCACCTTTAAATCCTAGTCCTTTACTTTTTTCCCTCATTAATACTCAAGCCTAACATACTTAATTATTTACTAAGTGTCTTAATAGCTATTTCATCCATTGTTCATTTTTTTACAACCAATACTAAATCATCTGTAAAAGAAAACATTATCAGAATCTGAATTCCCTCTGCAGTGCATTACTTAGCTTCTTTACATGTTGAATTAATTTTATGAACAACTACATTCATAAGTAATGCAAATAAGATAAAACTTACTGGACTTCCCTGCTTTATGCTACTTTTTATTTATATATTCTCACTCAAGCAGCCATTATGCATTAATTTTGATTTTATTATACACTGAAACCATGATATTAATTATTTTTTACTGATATTATACTCTTTTAAAATCTCCCATAATATTTCATATTGTACCTTATCAAATGCTTTACTTAGATCGCCTATTAAAATTTTGCCTTCTGCTTTTCTATTTAACACAATTTTTATTACTTCTTCTTCCAGCTTTTCCCAGTTAGGGGTCGCCACAGCAGATCAGCTGTCCACTCATGATTGGCAGTGGAGTTTTATGGTGTCGAATTGCCAGCCCGGCACCCAACCTTCCAAAGAAGGCACACACACACACACACACACACACACACACACACACACACACGCACTCACGCCTAGGGCTAATTTAGAGTGTCCAATCCACCTACAGCATGTCTTTGGGATGTGGGAGGAAACTGAAGCACCCAGAGAAATCCCACGTGACCACAGGGAGGATATGTAGACTCCGCACAGAAGGCACCCCAGCCGAGGATCGAACCGGAGAACCTCTTGCTGTGAGGCGGCAACGCTAACTGCTGCACCAACGCGGCCGCCCATTTAACACAACTTTTACCATTTCTCTTATAATCATTAAATGTTCTTGACTTCCTTTTCATTTTATTCCAAAAATATTGTTTCATTTATTAATGTATTCACTTTACTTTCTATTGTATTTTCTATTATTTTCATAAATATCTTATAGTCAGCATTGTTTAACACTATCAAAGGCTCCAGTTTTTTTTTTATCTGTTCTGTCTCCTTTTTTTCCATATGAATATCATCATACAAATACATATTGTTTCATCTTCTATCCCTTTATCTAACCATTAACTTAGTCCTTCCAAAAACATTCTTTTTGCCATTCTTGCATATCTCTATACATCAAATACTCAATTCCATCTAAACCTGTAGCTGCTTCCAAATTCACTGTTTTCAAGACTTTCTGTCCTTGTTATCTTTTTTCCAACACCTCATTATCTTCATCACTTACTTTTTTTTATGTTCCAATTATGTCTTCCTGTAGTTTCATATCCAAGAAATATTTTCCTAATATGTTGTTTTATTACATACATTATTTTTCTCTGTGTATTGACTATCTGGAGGATTCAGTACATCCTACACAGTGTTTTTTCATGGCATTTGCATTGTGGCATGATGCGCACACAGACATGGGAAAATTTTAAGTCAATAAGTTCCATGTAGAACTGCCACTGCTGTATAAACAGTTGAACAACATGGCATGCTAATCAGGTGCACGAGCAGCTGAATAGCATGCTATTCAACCCAAGAAACATGATGGAGCAATGCAACAAGTTAGAAACTAACAATGTAGACTCCATGCTGGTGTTCCATCTGTATGTCAAAACTTGGACTACAACCACAGAAAGGAATCTACATGGATAGACTAAAATGTAAAATACAAGAAATTGTTACAGAACTGACCCTAATATGTAAGTACAGGCTAGATGCAACAAAAGGAGAGTAACAAGAGCAACATAAATATTTTATTTGTATCAGAAAATAAATGCGGCTTTGTTCCTCCACCCCAAATAAACAGTACACATTGTAAGTAGTGCAGACCATACTTCTCAACCTCTTAGGGAAAGACATCTGGACAAGTCAAAAACAATGGGGGGAAAGGCCCAAAAATAGGGACACTTTTTAAATATTGCCCTTACAAACTTAGAAAGTTGATAAAATAACAGAGTTTTCTGAAGGGTATGAAATCTGAAACTCAAATATCTGTCATTGTTTTCTGACATCAGTATTTAATGACTTGGCAATATTTTGCCAGAAAATCACAGTTTTATGAAAAATGGACCAAAAATATGAAACAAAAATCTGGACATTCTGTGAAAATCAGTACAGTTGAGAGTCATGATGCAGACAGCTAAAGGTGTAAATGTGTGCTAAGCAAAATAAATATAAAAAACATTAAACAGACTGTTCATAGATATGTGTTAGCCTATGCAATATGTAGCTGATGAAATGCAGGCATATCTCTCTAAAAAGTAGAACTCCTCTGTGCATATATATATCCCAAAGTAATATCCTCCCTTCTGTGTTCAACATTCATCTCCCTTTCAGTTTCCTTAGGTACACAGTTGCCAGTGGCATGGATTCTGGGCTGTCAGCATGGTGAATGTGCAAATGAGGTCTGAATTCATTAGAGTTGCTGAATCCAAAAAAAAAATTGGATCCATGTAGGGATATAAACATAGTGCAGGCACTCTCTCAGTGTTTCTTTTTATGGGATTGCAACTGTGAATGCTTACATCAGATGGGTGTGCCAGGTTAGTTTTACAAAGTATTACATGTAGGTCTTTTACAAAACAAACAAACTGGTAAAACAATAAAAGCAAAAAGCCACCGACCGGAATCAAGTGGAAAATTTTATTACAACAAAACGTACTTCGAACACACAAACTTTAAAAACAAAAATAGCCCTGGCTATTTTTGTTTTTAAAGTTTGTGTGTTTGAAGTACGTTTCATTGTAATAAAATTTTCCACTTGATTCCGGTTGGTGGCTTTTCGCTTTTTTTTGTTTTACATATAGGTCTGTCAAGGTTGGAAATGCAAGTAAGCAGTTCACATTTCACAGGTTCTGTTTCATTAACATCCAACCTTCTCTTCATTTGTTGGCAAACTGTGTTTTCTCTGTCAGGTTTTTAGTATTATTTAGTATAAAAGAAAAGAAAAAAAATGAAAAGAAAAAAGAAAAAAGGAGAAATAGTTGAAATGAGGAAAAGCAATCTATGATATACACAGTAGAAAATAATGTTAGCAAACATTAGATTTGTCTACATAGGTCTAGATTTCAACTCTCACTCCAATGCACCTTCAGAAAACAGGATGGGTGCCTTATCCCTCTTTGCCACACAAACAGCTTTGCAGCAAAGTACTAAAGTAATTCATCACACAACCAACTAAAGCAGAATGTACAGTGATATCAAACCATAAACTTTTATTTTCACATCTATTATTATATTTGGATGCAGTGCACTTAGTGATCACACAACCTGTTATGATTATTGCTTGCAAATGTACAGCTTTGTCTTACCTTTCTGTGTTTCCTGCTCACACATCAGTTATCTGACCAGTACTCTGAGACATGCAGTCTGTAAGCCATACTATATCACTGGCCTTAAAATGTGTGAGGATATTAACTGGCAATAATATGCTATGCATTTGCCAACAACTAAAGGGTAGGCTGAATGGCACAAACAAGCATAGACTGTGCTTTTTTTTGTGGGGGGGAGGTGAGTTACTGTTATGGCACATACAAGGGTACAACTGTTCTGCTGAGGGGGGAACAAAGCTGAGTTAATGTTATTGCACATACAAGCATAAACTGTTCTTTGGGGTGAGCAAAGGTGAGTTACTGTTATTGCACAAACAAGACTGGACTGTTGTTTTTGAAGTGGGGCACGGGTGAGAATATTATGGCACAAACAAGGATATGTTGCTCTTGTTACTATCCTTGTTTTTCAATCTGCCTGTTGTTAGCATTTCACATCTCTAGACTGTTTTATGTTTCACCAGTGGGTGATACTGACTGGCTACCTTTTCTGTTTTGTCTGGAGACAATTATTTTGTAGTTATGTGATACTTATGTGTATTATACTTTGGTCATCTTTTAGGACACCTACAAGTATGTCACTCAGGCATATCAATCCATGGAGACCCCCCCCTTCGCTGATGCTGAAAATCAAGTCATTGTTGATGGATTTTTGGCAACATGGTGCTTTTCTCCTGGAAAAGGGATGGGGGAGATATGGCCCATAGGCTGCAGATATGGCAGCAGATTGTTCATGATGTCAGTGTTGTAGGAGGTGCAGAACATACAAACAGGTGTGTCACAGGGCCACTGACATGATAACATCTGCAAGGAGGTGAGCAGCTGCAGTGGGCTAAGACCAAATGGTTACCAGAGGAGGACCTCTAGTAACCCCCAGTGAAGAGTTCCTGGTCAATCTGAGAGATCCAGACAGCTCCCAGGAGAGTGCAGTACAGCATGTCCTGGATGTCAGCACAAAACCTTCAGAGACAACAAGCACATCCCAGGAGGAGTTTCTAGGTAAGCTTTGATATCTCAACAATCTGTTTTATTTGGAGGGGAGTTGATGATACAGTTCTAAGTTTAGTTTGGAGTTGTCAGCCATGTTCTTGTTCAAAGTACCATTAATTACTTATGCAGGGTAAATGTATTATCCCTTGTGTTACTGTTAATTGTGATTATGTTGCCCTTATCTCTTGCTTAACTTCATTGAGGACCATCTGTTGTACAGTGCAGTATGTCTTCTGTGGATGGCGAGCCAAATATTTTTATGTTAGTACTGCTGAGCAATTTAAAGAAATATTACAGTTTGTGAAATTGATCACAGGCCTGTTGTGTGTATTGCTGTACTGTCTATAATAGTGGCAGCACTGTTAGTTTGTTAACATATATTGCACTATAGCAGTGCAGATATTAATGTATTCCTATGTTTCTTGCTTTTTATCACAGGTGATCATGAGAATGGGAGTGTGGACCCTGTCCCACCTGATGTCAGTGTATCCACAGACTCTGATGATGATAGCGGCCAAACTGAGGCACAGTCAGGGGGTGCAGAGATTGAATTTGACACAGACATTCACATACAGCCATCCCCTGCATTTCCATCAGACACAGCCAGTAGGCCTACGCCTATCCAGTCCACTGATCCCACAAATAATGGACAGGTAGAGAGTGAGGACACTGATCAGGGAAGTGTGGCTACTGGGGCTTCAGAGGTTGTTGTGTCTCTCTGTAGCCAAAGTATGGCAAGGTGCTGCACAGGTGGATTGATAGTGTACTCAGAGGGGGTATGCTGTCTCTCCTGCACCTGGTGCCAGGTGTCACTCAATATATGTTTAGAGCCATCATGCAGGCACAGACATGTTCCCATAGGTGCTTTAGACAACTGCTCAGGGTTTTGGATATGGCACAGTTTGACATGCATGACTGCCTCCACCGTGTTGTGGTTTCACTGGATCAGATGAATGACACATTAGAACAAAGGGTGTCTGTAACATACCAAGGGGTGTCTGTCATGGAACAAGCAGTGTCTGCGATGGAACATCTGCTGGGAGGGGAACAGCATCCTCGTGGGTGTAGTTCAGCCACATCATCTGCTTTCAGTCAATGTGGCTGTGACTGATCACGCTCCATTAAAGGCAGTAGTTCCACTACTCCATCAGTGAGTCTGCTGTCCACACCCAGACATGGCAAGCTGCGTCTATATCATGTTATTGAAAGTTTACATAATCGAATCACTAAAGGTCGTACTTTATTGATCGATTAAGTAAAACATCGAATAACGTAAAAAAAAACAAATAAAAAAAAACTAAATGGCGTAGACAGGAGGGCAAGCCCCCCTGCACCACACCCCCCTACTTAAATATACCAACTCTGAGACCACACTACATTGAGGTAAATGGAAATCTCCCCTTACAGAGACTTCCATTTACTTGCACGATGTTCTTCACTTTCTAAATTGTCTTGCCGACAATATCAGACTCAATATTGTCAGCTTACAACAACGTGAAGTAGACCCAGCAGACTATGGGGTCTTGGTCCTTGGCGTCCCCTTGAATGGAGCTCATCCAGCAGACATCAGTCACCTTCAGGCAGCAGCACTGCATCTAACAGTGGGCATGGACATGCCAGTGCAACTCCTGGCAGAGCCAGTTCTCATGGTCACGGGTGACACCAATGAACTGCCACCTCTACCAAGCATGGCTCACACCTGTCCAACAGACCAAGACACAGAGGTAGCATAGAGCTTGGCTGTGTTCATGCAGACACTCACACACCAATTTCACCTGGAGGACCCCTAGAGACTCACACACAACAGCTACTCAGTTTGTCTCATAGGTCATTTTTTATTTTATCCCAACATCTAACTTCGTTTCCTTCCTACTAACACACACACACACACACACACACACACACACACACACACACACACACACACACACACACACACACACACACACTCACACACATACTTGCCAACCTTCTGTGTCAGCTGAGGCTTCCTGCCCCCACACACACACACACAACACCCTGTGCAAGTAATGATAACTGTGATATATCCCTGTTTTCTGTCTTTTGGATTCAGGGATACAAAAACTGTGTCTGATGTTCAGGGTATATAGCAAACTTAGTGCTTAGTATATCTGCATTCTGGTCATTGTACCTTTGACTTATATTGGCTTTGGAAAGTTATAAAATTTCATACCATTATAGTTAAAGCTCTTGTAAGGGTGTTGAGGTCAGAAACTGCAATATGTATCATTGCTTTCTCTCTTTAATGATCTTCCAGGACAAACGTATGGTGCACATCATAAGTCACACCATCATATTGAAATGTTAGGATTGTATGACAGCACTGTAGTCAAACTTCAACAGAACAGTAATACAGTATAATACTTTCTTTTGCATGTACCTCTACAGACACATGCAGCAGCTGGAGAGACCACAGGGCTTTCTCAGGAAGATAACACGTCTACATGGCATGCCATGATGTATGTGGATAGATTAAAAGCCATCTGACTGTCATCTGCTTGGTATAGGATGGGTTGACATCTGCCTGGCCTCCAGACCAGTGTCTGACCATGCTGTGGTGGGATGACTGTACATGCAAACATCTGATATAGCTGATGACATCAGCAGTGTCCATTGAAAATATGGTAATAACAGTTTCCTACGTACTGCAGTAAATGTATCTCTATAATGTCAAGCAAGAGCACATAGTTGACTGCAGTGAGAATAGAATCCCTACCTATCTAAATGCACAGACTACAGAACACAGTATGCAACACAAGCGCTACTGCATAAGTCTGATTTTTACCAGACTGCAACTGAACTTATAGTACATGAGCTCAGCAGCCCATGGGTGAGACAAGATGTTGGCAGGCCTACATAGGTTTATAGCTTCGTGGGTTCATATGAGGCTGCTACCATAATGGTCCTAGGTTCATAGGTTCATAACAGACCCTAGGGCCTTGTCAAGCCTACCCAAGTTGGACTATTGTTCCCTTATAGACAAAGATATGTAATCCATATTTGCAAATCCATGATCAGCACTGGTTGACTCTGTTTAAGAGTGACATAGGTGAAATCCAACTGTCCCAGTTACACTTAAATCAGGTCATTGATGAGTTCAGTTTCACGTGAATTGGGAGTTTATTCCAAAAGACTGGCAACTTTTGGGAGACGTATCTGTCTCTCTAGCATGTCCTGTTGATGCTGCAGGCTAGGTTACGTTCCCTAGATTGAGGGAGTCTTGTCCCATGCGATTTGTGGAGGTATAGCATTTCCAATAAGGCAGGGTTTGAGACTGCTCTGTATGCCAGCCACAAGTTGCCTCTCAGCAGTCTATATGATACTGAGTACAGTGACAGGGCCTTCAGTCTGTCCATGCAGGTAATGTGTTGGAAGTCCTTGGATTTTCTTAGTTTGAAACCTCTGAGGTCTCTCCAGTTGCTGCAAGTGTGTGGTGAGGTACATGCAAAAGGGAGTATTGTACTCTATTACTTGTCTGATGAGGGACGAGTACAGTGGAGTTATAACATTCTTAGTCTTGGATGGTATGCACTCACCTATGAGGTATGAAACACGCAGGGCCTTCATTACCACTATGGACACATGATGATCAAAGGTGAGGTTGCCATCAAACTGCATTCCCAAATCTCTCACCATTGGGTTAGAACATAGGGGAGTATTATTAATATTGTAATTTTCAGGGGCTTTTCCTTTGCTGAAAGGGATAATAGTGCATTATTTTGGGTTAACTTTAAATCTGTGGTTTTGGCAACAATCATTTATGTATGTAGGAACATTTTGCAGTATGTTGACATCGTTTGGGGAGCCAATGAATGTGCCTAGTTTGCAGTCATCAGCGAATTTGTTGAGCCACAGCTCATCTTTTTTCACCTAATTGTCTGAGAAATAAGTTTCAAACAGTAGGGTCCCAGGACAGACCCTTTTGAGACACCACTGATAACAGGCTTGCTGGTAGAGGTGGAATCCTCACATATAGCTGTATGAGTTCTATTGGTGTGCCAGTTGGCTATCCATCTAATGATGTACGGTTTAATTCCCAGGTGGGTGAGTACTGCAATGATGCTTCAGTGGGGATTGTGTCAAAGCCCTTGGCAAAGTTGAGATAGCCAGTATGTACTGCTTTGCCTTCATCCAGGGCTTTTGTGACACTCTGAAATAATTATACTAGGTTTAACAGGCATGATCTGCCATTGATGAAGCCAACTTTGTCAGGTGAAGACTTTGAAGGTCACCAATGTCCTTGTTGATAAGGTCCAAGATGCTTCTCTCCATGGCCTTCCAGACAAGGCTGGTCAGGCTTATGGGTTTATAGTTCCCCGTGTTGGCTGAGGGACCCTCTCTAAGTAAGGGTATTATGGTTGCTGTGTTCCCTTTTGCTGGGACAAAACTAGTACTTAGATTGTGGTTGAATGGAGTACCCAGTGCTTCTGCTAACTAATGCTTTAGACTATTTAATAAGCAGCCTGGGATGTTATTCAGTTCCACAGAAGCTGCATTTTTTGCATTGATAAGTGCATTTATGATCTGTTATTTGTAGATAGTAGGTAGAGAACTATTGACAGATATGCTGTGGGGTATGATCAGTAGAGGCAGGGGTTTGGAATTGTTGCCAAATACGTCTGCTAACAGATTGACTATGTCCTCAGGTTCTGCTAACAGGTTGACTATGTCCTCAGGTTCAGCATGAGTGGTACCATCCACTATGAATTTGTAGCAAAGCCCGGCTTTCCCTTTTACATTACGGACATAACTAAAGAATGCCTTGTGATTATCCTTAGCTATTGATGCTAATTTACTTTCATAATTAGCTTTAGAGGACTTTACAAGATGTCTAATTTGCTTGTTCAAGATATGGAGGGTGTTCTTCTGCTGAGAATGTTCCCCCTATTTCCTGGTCATCAGTTTCTTTCTCTTAGTGTATAATCTATTTATGCTAGATGTCCACCAGGTCGGCTTATTTTTTGTGAGCAAGTTTTCATCTGTTCTGGTACAACTAAGTCTATACACTTGTAAAGGTGTTTATACAGGGCATTTGTGTACACCTCCATATAGAAGTCTGTCAGTGGTGTCAGCAGGTTTGAAACTATATATGCCATCGCTTAGGAGGCTATAGTTTGCTTTGCAGAGTTGTTTCCACCTTTTGGTTCCGATGATAGTCAGGTACAATTGTTACATTATACATGACTGATTCATGTTGACCAGAGGGTCTCACAGATGGGGTGGTGCAGCGATCTCCCATGTCAGTCAGTACTAAGTCAAGGACATTCGAGCCCCTTGTGGGGCTGCAGACTAACTGTTCCAGAGCATTTGTGTTTATAAAGTGCTGGAACCATAGGGTAAGAGTGTTTGAGCTCATATATGTATCCCAATAGATGGAAGGATAGTTAAGGTTACCCATTCCTAGGGTGTTTGGCTGTATTATCAGTGAGTCCAGTAGGTCCAGAAAGACAATATGTGCTTTTCATGGTTCATGTTGGTGGACCTGTAGCTAATAATGACATGGAGGGGTGTTTTTCCTATAGTTAGTTGGACTTGGTGGAACTCTAGGGAGTCATACAGTCACCAGTCTTGAGGTGTACTTGTCTTTTGTGAAAGTGGATACACCCCCTCCTTTGGTTCTTTCATGTTCATTTTGTGACCTGAACATGTGGAAGGCATTACAGACTTTCATGGCCTGAGTACTCTCTGTGGCCCTAAATCATGTCTCTGTCTGCACAAACATCAACATCTTCAAAAGTAAGAAGTGCCTCCATTGAGTGTAGTTTCTGATTCAGACTCCAAGCATTAAGCATCATAACCCTGAGTTTGTCTTTTGAGGCTATTTTTACATCTGGAATTTTGTCCTTATGACATTGCCTAAAAATGTCACTATGGGGGAGGCAAGTACCTTAGCCTGTAACCAAAAGGAAAGAGGTAACAGATGAAGACCATCCCTGGCAGCATTGTCTGTCATCCATATCATCCCAGCCTGACAACTACTAGATCCCCCTGGAGTGATCCCAGTAGCTAAGCCAATTGTTGAAGTCGATAATTTTTTTTGTTTGTATTGAGGCATCATCCTGACTGAAGGCAGAATGCTGCTTAGGAATATGGACATACTTCTCTGGGAAACATAATCTGAGAGGTTCATAGGTTAGGTTCATAGGTTCATACTAGGCTATCTGCCCTAGGGCATTTATAAGCCTAGCCAGAATGTGTTTGGCTTTCGCCACCCATTTTAAATTAATTTTGCTATGCCCTTTTTTTGAGGTTAGCATACTGTGCCTCTGTCTAACAGTGACACAGAAGTCATACCCGGGGTAAACCTATGATCTCCCATCCACTCATCAAGATTCCTCTTGAAGAGAGTCAATGAGGGACTCTGCCTAACCTGGACTGGGATTTTATTCCAGAGTGAAGGGAGCCTCTGGGTTATGAATCTGTCCCTCCAGCATGTCCTATTTATTTCAGTGCTGAGGTTCAAGTCTCTCGAGCGTGTAGCTCAATAGGATTTGGATTTTCTGAGGTGCAGCATGTCCATTAATTCCGGGTTGGACATGGCTTTATACGTCAGGCACAGATCGCCTCTGAACAGTCATATTTCTCTTAATATAGTCCAGTGAGGTACATCTCAAGTCATTTACTCCAACATGGAGTATGACAGAGGTGTAACTGGTTGTTGTTGAGATACTTGAGTGCATGCGTGACTTTGTGGATCCGGGCACCTGACAAGCAGCTCACCGTGACTTTCTCCTTGTACAACCTGATGAGGGGGACATCTGTATGTTTCACTATGGATTCACCTATCACCTATAACCAAGACATTGGTTTTGAGGTGTTTTGCCTTAAGATCGTAATGGGTAAGACACTGATATGTTTGTTTTTATGTGTAGTATGTTCTGTTGGGACTGTCATATGTGCAGAAAGTTCGCATTTGCAGGTTCTCTGCTGTGGCGGTAATCTTCTAATTAGTACCTCTGCATATGTGAGTTTATGTCTTGTGTACTTGGTTTGTTAAGTAGGTGAAGTGTGTGTGCTGACAACCTGTCTGATATCTGGTTTGCTGTTACCTGAAAGAGAGAGACCATTTATTGTAGATTCATTGTTTACTTGCATCTCTCACATATTATATTGGCAAGTTTTAGGACTACACAGTTATCATTATACATGAGGTAATAAAAACCTGTGTAAAAACACAAGTACTCTTGTTAAGCATATTTAGATGGTCATTATTAGCAGAGTGATTTTGTCAGCAGCAACAACTGGGCCTGTCTATGAGGAACATAGGTGCCATGCCAGAGGCTATAATAGGCTCCCACTGTGTATGAATCAATGCTTCTCAATAACCCTTTTCAATCGCAACCTTGACTACTGGTTGGGAGATTATACAGTCACCTCTGAGCTGGCACTTATGTCCCTCGTGGACAGGGAAAGGTGATGCTGCTCACAAACACACTCTGCTAATAACAAACATCCAACTATGCTCAATAAGGGTACTTCTGTTTATACACAGCTAGGCTTCTATACACCTTAGTATTATCTACTATAAGTTCATCTGCACTCCTATATAAATCACACTTGAGCTGTGGCATTTTCATTAGAGACTGTGTTCTGTAGTCTGTGTACTTAGCTCAGGGTTCTAGTCTCACTGCAGCCAACTGAGGGTGGGGGATATTTGTGCTCTTCCTTGACATGAGAAAGAGCCATTTACAGCAGCATGTGGGACACTGTTATTACCAAATTCTCCTCACCAGACATTGCTGATGTCATCAGCTATAAAGAGTTGTCTGACACAGCCACTACTTATTATTAATGCCCACCCCCTACAGGCATGTCTAAATGTCAGTTCCCTGTGCTTTCTCCTATTAACCTGGTGAACTTGAGCATCCTGAGGCAATGTAGCAACTGCCTCATGTACAAAGACAACCCTCTTCTCTTACCTCCCAACACTCAGACTTGCAAGAGATGCACTTATATATCCAAACTGGAAGCCACGCACTCTCCAGCCAAAACCAGAATAGCTGGTTAAGAGGAGAAGGTCAACACTTGCACCACACCACATGGAACACATAGCCCTCCAGAACACACACCAGCACTTCCTTCACATAAAAACACAAACCACACACCCACTTTCGAGGAGGCTCTCAATAAAAATATACCCAAACAGCAGAGACCTCCAAGGCAGAAACACACTTGACAACCACAACACAACACTAATCATGAGACACATAACTCTCCTAAACAGTGTGCCACTCAACCAAAGCCCCTAATGCAAAACAGCATGCCCAACACACTAGTCATAGGTGACTCAATAGTGAGGCACACTGATGTCCCACTCACTAGGTTCAATAAGGAGAAAGTAACAGTCAGCTGCCTGTCAAGTGCCAGGATCCACCACATAATGCACGCACTCAGGTCCCTCAACAACAGGTACAAATATGACTCAGTCATTGTACATGTGGGTGTGAATGACCTGAGATGTACCTCCCTGGACTACATGAAAAGAGACATGGAGGAGCTCTCGCATTATGTAGCCCATGCAGGTATGACCCCAGCCCTGAGCAGCATCCTACCATCACCCAGAATAATACCACAGTACAAGCAGAAAATGATTAATTTCAACAATTGGCTAAGTTTTTGGTGTCACTCTAAGGGGATCCAGTATCTGTCTGCCTGGGAAGGCATGACTGACAAACCTGGATGCTTTGCCAGAGATGGCCTGCATCCGTCACCCCTGGGCTTCCGGATACTGGCTAAGGCTCTTGCCACCCCTATAGTGCCTTTTTTAGGCATTGTTCCAAAAACCAAATTACTACCATAACAGCTACAAACAAATACAATCTGAGGGTCATGCAGCTCAATGCTCGAAGCCCTCCTTAAAATGGAGAACATCGACATTTGTGTTGTAACAGAGACCTGGTTCAAGGCAGCAGAAAGCACCCCTACACTACCAGGCTATAACTCTTTCCACACCTTTTGGCCACAGAACTTGGACCAAAGCTACAAAGGCGGTGTTGTTTCCATATTCATAAAGGATGCGCACACCTCCAGACTGGTAGCCCAACATAACCCATCAGAGATACTTCAGGTGCAGCTAACACTGGGTAAGACAGCAATTAAGGTCATAGCCTGCTATAGGTCCCCAGCCATGTC
Source organism: Protopterus annectens (assembly GCF_019279795.1). Classification (NCBI taxonomy): domain Eukaryota; kingdom Metazoa; phylum Chordata; order Ceratodontiformes; family Protopteridae; genus Protopterus; species Protopterus annectens. The sequence continues at coordinate 342,303,735 of NC_056730.1, read as the reverse complement.
ACAAGACTCGCACTCCACGTTCCTAAATACCCTGGAGAATATTAGGGTCCATCCTAACACTCTCATACTAGGTGACTTTAACTACCCCTCCATTAAATGGGAAAGCTACTCATGTACCAACACACTTGCCCAATGTTTCCTGCAGTTCATTAATTCCAGTGCTCTGGACCATCCTTGACCTGGTCATTACTAACATGGGCGACCATTGCTCTACACCAGTAGTCAGCTCATCCCTAGTTAGATCTGACCACAAACTAATCACCTTGGAAATCCACATCCATCCCACCCCGCTGCAAAGGTAACCACCATGAAAAACTTATCTAAAGCTAACTTTGGGGTCCTAAAAACAGAGGTAGCTAACTACATGGCACCCATGCAAATGGAGAATAGTTGCACAACTGCTGAATCATACACCAATGCACTGTACGAACAGGTATACAAATGCATGGATCTCGCCATACCCAATAGAACCAAAATTCCCTCCTCCAAAAAAAGAAAGCCAATCTGGTGGTCCCCTGCCATAAATAAACTCCACAACAGGAGGAGGAAACTGATGAAGAATAAGGTGAAGTCCCAAGAATGGAAAAACTCCCTTATCAGCCTCAACAAAAAGTTAAGATCCCTCATCAAATCCTCTAAAGCTAGTTATGAAAATAGAATTGCAGCAGACAGTAAAGACAACCACAAGGCCTTCTATAGCTATGTAAAAAATCTCCACGGCAATACCCAGATTTGCTCTGAACTACAGCACAATGGTACCTCCTATACTGAGCCAACTGATATTGCCAATGTACTGGCCGACAGATTCAGTGACAACTTTACCCCTCCCCCTCAAAGGGCCAAACACAATACCAGTAGATTGCCAGGCACCCAGTATTACTGATGCACAGGTTAAAACAGCAATGTCCAAGGCCAATAATGCAGCTTCTATGGGACCAGACAATATTCCTGGCTGTGTTCTACATGAACTACAGAGTGAACTGGCACCTCACCTGTGTGCCCTGTTCAATCACAGCCTCACCTCAGGCTTTGTCCCTACTGAATGGTGTACTGCTACAGTCATCTCTCTCCACAAAGGAGGAGCGACTACAGACCCTGGGAAATATTGCCCCATTAGCCTGACAAGTCTGATATGCAAAGCTATGGAACACATTATCAAGGACCTAATAAACAAGGATATAGGGAATCTCCAAACACTGGATACCACACAGTTTGGTTTTGTGAAGGGTAGATCATGACTGCTCAACTTGGTCAACTTCTTTGAGTCAATCACCAGAGCTGTGGATGAAGGCAAGTTGGTTCATACAGCCTACCTTGATCTGGCCAAGGCCTTTGTTACCATTCCCCACTCATGAATCATAGAAAAACTCAGAAAGCTAGGCATCAACCCCTATATCACTAGGTGGGTTGCAAACTGACTCACAGATATAACCCACAGTGTGAAAGTAGCTCACTCCAAGTCAGACTGCAGACTAGTCATGAGTGGAGTCCCACAGGGTTCGGTCCTGGGTCTTCCCCTGTTTGGTATCTACTTCTCTGAAGTCCAGGCCAACACGAAGGGACTCTGGCTGAGAAAGTTTGCAGACGATTGCAAACTGGGAGCTATTATTAACTTCCCAAGTGATGTTGACATCCTACAGAATGGCCTCTCTGAGACCAATGACTGGTGTCAGAACCATGGCCTTAAGCTCAATGTCAAAAAATGTGTCAGTATCCCCATTGGGAAAAGCCCAATTCCCATGAATTACCACATTGATGGTAGTCCACTGAATGCAGAAGGTGTTATAAGAGATCTGGGAACACAGGTTGACAGCAACCTCTCTTTTGATCACCACATTGTCACTGTGGTCAGAAAGTCCTTCTATGTAGCACATCTTATTACTAAGGGTTTTGCATCCAGGAAGAAAGAGGTCATTGTCTTCCTCTACTCTTCCCTCATTAGGCCAATCATTGAGTACAATGCCCCATTTGACATGTACCTCACTATACACCTGCAACAACTGGAGAGGCTGCAAAAGTACCTCACAAAGAAGATCCTATGCCTTAAGCACTTGTCCTATATGGACAGACTCAAAAACTCCAACTATTCTCTGTCTCATATCGCCTACTTAGAGACAATCTCTGTTTGACGTACAAAGCCATGTCTGACCCAGCTCTGTTCGAAATGCTACATCTAAAGAAATCCCAATCCCTCTACACTACACACTCCAGAGACCTCAACCTCATTACCACGATCAACAGAACGTACTGGAGGGACAGGTTCATAACCCAGAGACTGCCCATGCTATGGAATAGACTTCCCATACATGTCAAGCAGAGTGCCTTGCTGATCCTCTTCAAGAGAAATCTTGATGAGTGGATGGAAAATCAAAACTTCACCCCAGGGATAACTCCAGTAGCTCTACTTGACAGAGGCACTGGGAACTAAGATTGGCTGGCATGATGCCAGGGTAATCCTATGGCTAGGCTTGTAAAGGCCCCAGGGCCATTGGCCTAGTACACACCTATGAACCTATGAACTCCAAACCAGTCTTGAACTGCGGTGCTTGCATTAAGTACTGTGTTTTGTAGTCTGTGTACTTAAATAGATCAGGATTCTAAGGGCCTTTTACGCCAGCACGTGGGACACTGTTATTTCCAAATTCTCCTCAACAGACACTGCTGATGTCATCAGCTATAAAGTGTTGTCTGACACACTCCAAGCCAGACTTGAGCTGTTGTGATGCTTAAATAAAGTACTGTGTTCTGCAGTCTGTGTACTTAGGCAGGGGTTATATTCTCACTCCACTCAACTGTGTGTGTGTGTGTGTGTGTGTGTGTGTGTGTGTGTGTGTGTGTGTGTGTGTGTGTGTGTGTGTGTGTGTGTGTGTGTGTGAGCTGTTGCTTGACATTTCAGAGAGCATTTTATAACAGCATGTGGGACACTGTTATCTTTTCCTCAGCAGACACTGCTAATGTCATCAGCTATAAAGTGTTGTCTGACATACTGCAAGTCAGATAGCTGTGGCATTTGCCTTAAATACAGATTTTTGTAGTCTGTGTACTTAGATAGATGGGGTTCTATTCTCACTGCAGTCAACTTGGGGGGTTGTGCTCCTGCTTGACATTGCAGAGAACCTTTTACATCACCATTTGGGACACTGTTATTACAATATTCTCCTCACCAGAAACTACTCCAAGACAGGCATGAGCTGTGATGCTTGTGTAAAGTATTGTGTTCTGTAGTCAATCAACTGTGTGTGTGTGTGTGTGTGTGTGTGTGTGTGTGTGTGTGTGTGTGTGTGTGAGTGCGCGCGCGTGTGCATGCGTGTGCATGTGTGTGTGTGCGTGTGTGTGTGTTTGAGCTGTTGCTTGACATTACAGAAAACATTTTACACTAGCATGTCTTTCACTGTCATCTTGTCCTCAATAGACACTGCTGATGTCATCATCTATATTACATTTTTGGATATGCAGTGTCCCACCAGGGCAGGGTCAAAGACTGGCCTCGGGGCCAGGCAGAAGTCACGTCATTCTATAAAATTAAGTTTACAGTGACATGGCTTTTAATCTATCCACATAATTCATGGCATGGTGTGTAGGCCCTGTGTTATCTTGTTGAGAAAGCTCTGAGGTCTTCCCAGTTGTTACCTGTGTCTGATGAGGTACATGTAAAAAAGAGCATTATACTCTGTTAGTGCTGTAATGAGGTTTGACTACAGTGCTGTCATACAATCTTAAGATGTCAATATGATGGCATGAATTATGATGAGCACAACATAAACTTTCAATAGTAGTGTGGACACTTGGTGGTCAAAGTTCAGATTGCTGTCTAAATGCGTTCCCAGTGCTTGCATCACTGGGTTTCTGCATGCATAGCAGGATTGTTGGCAATGCTGTGATTAACATGGAGCTCCAGTTTTTAGATGGACAACATTACAAACACACATTTCTGCATTTATTTGTAGAGCATGTGCCTTTGTCACCATCCAGTTGTAAGTGTGTGTGCTAGCTCCTCCTGCTATGTTATCACCATTGGTGGGCTCAATGATTTCACACAATATGCAAAAATCAGCAAACTTGGTAATCCAAAGGCCATATACTTTAGCCTGATCTGTCTGGAAATACAGTTCAAACAGTGAAGGGGCCAAGCATGGATCCCTGGAGTTTGTCAATAGACATAGCTCTTCTAGTATAGGTTGATTAACCAACTGTCACATGGTGTATTCTATCAGTGAGCCAGTTGCTTACCCATTATTGATGTAAGGTTTAATCCCCAGCCTGGGGGGGGGGGTTCTCAATGATACCTGCATGTGTAATTGTATCAAAACCCTATGCCAGATCACAATAGGCAATATGCACTGTCCAGGCCTATCACACTGAATCAATGTGCTGTGACATCACAGATCACCTGTTGTATGACCCTGCCCATGCACCTTCCTGATATGGAGGAATACACAGTTCAACATACCCTCCACATGGCCTATGTCCCCATACAAGGGTGTGCATCAACATGCATCCACCTGAGTTAGTGGGACAACACCTGATGCATGCATGTATAGAGGCATCCTGACCCTCCGTGACTATGAGGTAGACCAACATGTCATCATGGACCTCTTCTACATGTATTCTAGTAATAATCCAGGCATATGCAACAGACCTGTGTGAGTTGTTACTGCTAAATCAGGTCTGTTACATCTGATAGATATCCTCAAAGAGGTCATCAAGGGCATGCATTATGACAACAGTATCATCTTGTTGAACTTGAAAAAGTGAAGGCATTTGACAAAAAGTCACAATGTGGTATTCAGTCAGCACTGCCACATGTGGCCATAAATGGCTATATCACCAAATGGTTATACCACTGTGTGACATACATGGTATCTCACTATGTTAAAATGTGTGAAGTGACATATATCTCAAGTCCAGTGATCAGGTCAGTACATCAGGGGTGTCTGCTAGGCCCTTGCCTGCCGCTTAGTTAAGTGATGGACATCACAGATGACATACACATGCTGTTTCCAAACAGCTGCCTGAAGGACTACAGCTTGTGGGTAATCATTGGCTCCAACCATGATATTAGTATAATAAACACAGTATCAACACATACCAGAGACTGCTGCCACAGCCATGACACCACCTGCTTTGACGAGACACACACAGGGATGTGTTGCATCAGCAAACAGACACACCATCCAAATGTAATGTGAATATCACATCCTATAATTAGATCAATACGTATGTGGCTGATGTCCTGGGATAGAGAGTAAGTGGTACAGCAACAGCATGTAGTCACAGTACTGACTACTGCCTTGACTGTAACACTAGTGCTGGGTATGCAAAGGACCTGCTCATCAGAGAGCATACTAGCTTCATTGTTCCCAGCCTTCATCACATCAATAACTGAGTACAAGGCATTTTTCTCCATGTACCTCCCTACATATGTTCCAGTGACGTGTATCTGAAGTGTACCACCTTTGTCACAGTGTGCTGTCACACAGCTTACTGTCCATATCTAAGTATTCTTTCTGGGGAACACACATGACTGTCTGATGGAGTAGAACACCAGTCGAGTTATTACACCAGATGCATGTGTGCTACATGTTCACCTTATGCACACACTGCATACATAGCTGTTTGAGATCATTAATGGCATGTATATCATTTATAACAGTGTGGACTGTGCCATTGATATATGCCATACACACAGGGCAACTAGCCTTTATTGGCCATACTGTCACATACAGGTATACCATTATCCCTCCTAGCACTTGCAAAAATTATAGTACCAGGGCTGTATGCACGGTTACCCTAATAGAGTGTGGATGTATCATACTAGTTGTCCAGTGTGTGTGCAGGCCCACCTGTTATCACTTCACATCACATACATTATGCCAGAAACATGGGATTAGTGGTGGTATTCTTCAGATATTGTCAATGATTGGGTTTGGCTCTTGTAATGTTTGCCATGATCCTTTACCTGTGGCCACTATGCTGGAGACCTCTGCTCTAAGTACACACTTATTTAGGTATATCAGTTTGCACAACTTCCCAATATGCACCCTACCTCAATTATATGTCAGATCCCTGATAGATGTCCTCTGCATTATTCATGTAAGGATGCTTAAAACATGTGCGTGCACACACACACACACACACACACACACACACACGCACGCACGCACGCACGCACGCACACACACACACACACACACACACACAGATATCCTCCCCATTGTTATGTTACCTTGTATGACAGTCACAGACAATACAGTTTCACTGTACAGTCCGTACTGCACCACATAGATATGTGCTTTGTGTTGCTGCTACAACCATCTTCCATTGACAGGCCCAGCTCTGCTGTACATGCAGAAGTGTCACCTGTACTCTTTCCCTGTGTTCATTCTTACAATATATCTGTGTGTCGCTATTCAGTGCACACACACACTTCCCCTGAGTGGTCATTTTGCATGGCAGTCTCATGTCCTCTTACAGATCATTAACACAGCTTCAGTACAGAATGCCAGGAATGAGATATCACAATACTCTACACTATCCATACACTGTCCTGCACTGTGTTTGGACCATATACTTCACGTTTATGACTCTTTACTGCCCAGATATTCCAAGGATGCCAAATGTTTTCTTTATCAAATGTGTGCCTTTCCGCCATATCTTTGTGATGATCTCCGGACTGATGTGATTCAACATTACAGACATGTGGGTGCATACCTCTCAACTGTACTAATCTGTGCAGAATGTTCAGTTTTTGTCCATTTTGTGATGTTTTCCTCATAACATGTTGTTTTCCCAGCAAATCATTGAAATGTCATTGAAAAGTTCAGTTAGTAACTGATGACTAACACTTGAGTTTCAGACTTCATGCTTTTCAGAAGGTTCTTGCTAATGTACAACCTATATCTTCTATCAATTTCATAAGTTTGGATGTGGAATATTAACAATTTGTTCCTGTTTCTGACCCTTTGTACACCCATTTTTATGGCTTTGCCTACATTTCTCCCTCTAAGAGATTGAGAATGTTACATTCAAACACATTCCCATGATGTGACATCTATGTCAAATATATCACTTTCACTGGTTATTTGCCCTCTCATTAAGTTGGAGATATGTTGCAGTAACAAAATCACAGCTATTTGTATAGCCATACCTCTCAACTGTACAGATTTTTTTTCAGAATGTCCAGATTTTGCCTCAGATGTTTAGTCTGTTTCTAATACAATAGTAGTTTTCTGTCAAATCATTGGTAAATGATTGAAGATTGATAAATTATTGAGGATTGAAGTCAGAAAATAGTGACAGATAACATTTGAGTCTCAGACTTCATACCCTTCAGAAAATTCAAGCAAATGCAAAACCTGTCATTCTATCAACTTTCTAAATTTCTAATAGCAATATTTAATGTGTGTCCCTAGTTTTCATCCTTTGCCCCCACATTATTTATGGCTTTTGTCCATATTTCTTGTTCTAACAGTTTGATAAGTTATGTTTACAGCCCTGGTAATCATTGCTGCATTCCCTGCAAATCTACAGGCCATATCTGCTCTCCTTTACACAGAATTGATATGCATCTTTGCTTACAAGGTTTTGTGGCAAGCAATACTGTTGCGAGCAGTGAAACCAGGCTTAGGTGCTCCGTGCTTCCTTAATATGCATTATGCTCTGGCTTGCTCTGAGCACCGTTGTGGTAACACGTGAACTCCATGTAGGCTATGCGTGTGTGAAGCCTACATGGAGTTTGTTGCATCTGCATATATATTTCCTTTCTCATCTCTTAGTTCTCTTATTATAACATTTGTTACATATGCACATAAAGCTATAATTCTGTACACATATTTTTCCACCTCAAGTCTATTACACCTTAGCCAAATTATGGAACTCCCTTCCACCCACAATTACCTCCGTACCATCATTCACCCACTTCAAAACATTACTAAAAGTGCACCTAAAAACATGCTGGCTATGCCCTTGCAACTCCCACTCTAATATCACCCACCCCATCCAACCACTACCTTTCTTCCCACTCCACTAACTACCTTGATTATAGCAAGCTCAGATGCTCATAAGCCTAGTACTTATTATACAGCAGGAACTTCTTATTGTAACATTTGTTAATGTCTGCTATGTACTTCACAGATAACGATTCTAGTTGTCTACTGATGTACTATGTTCTTCATCTGTAAATATGTTGTAAGTAATTGCTATGTTAAATTGTTTATTGCTATGAATCCAATGTAACTACTGTCTGTTTATTTTAACTGTGGAGCTTTTCTCCCCAGGCCTCCGCTGAAAATGGACCTACATCCAGTCGGATACTCCCGGTCAATAAATGTAAATAAATAAAATAAATAAATTACCAGAATTTGTCCTAGTTTGACTATGGTTACACCTAATATTGTAATGCTTGCTTGACATAATATACATATGCCCAAGCATGTTTCTTTCCCCATGTTCCAAACTATCGCACCATTGCAAAGTTTTTCAGTTTGTGTTTTTTCTTCCTCTGTTAATAATCTGATATTTTCTAAAATAATAACACGTGCATCTACTGCAGCAAACCATTGCAATATACCTATTTTCCTCTTAAGATTGTTCATACTGTTCACATTTAAAGCTAATATTTACAACTTTTAAGAATATTTAGTATAATAAAATGCTTATCCTTTTCCTTTCTTATTTTCCCTAAGCATTATAGTTTTTAATTTTCTTTTTCTTTTTTTAACTCTTTTCCCTATCAGATTCTTTTAATTTTTACTGTGCACCAGTTAGCTTCTTCCTCACTTGTATCATATGTTTCTTTTTCCTTGTTACTTTCTTTCACTTCATGTATAACATCTTTATCAATTACATATTTTGTACATTTTCTTGTATAACATATTTTTATCTTTCTCCTGTATAACTTCATTTTCATTTTCTTGTACATTCATTTCACATTCTAGTCATGAATGAGGAGTATTGTAACATTTTTGCTCTTTAAATCACACTTTTATACCATACCCTGTTTTATCATATAAATAACATATTTTTATCATATTCATTGATTAAATGATCATTGTTTTCCACAAAAATAACAAGTCTTTGTTTGGCCCTGTATGTCACAAACCCTTATTAACACAAACATTAATAATAGTAGGTACATGCATAATTATCATTTTCCATTTTCAGAATTAATCCACATTCCCATCTCCCAGACCATAGTTCTTTTTCATCATATATTTTTGTAGTGTCCATTACTTCTTTACATATAGTTACCAAGTGTTCCTTCAGTTCTAAACTGGATCATTATTCTTTTTTTGTTTTTTTGTTTGTTTGTCTATAAAAATCTTGTATCACATTTTCTGACCATGGATAAATATTTTTCTTTTGTTCATATGCACCCAGAAAAATGTCCATGGCTTGCCTAGTCTCAAATTTCAAGTCACAAAAAGTCTCTTTGTTAATTAAAATAAAAGCTCTTACCTCTTTTGCTTTGACACCCAGAGATGCTATGACAGAGTCCCAAACCTCATACCTGTCCAAACTTTCTTCTTTTTTTACTGATCACACATACTGTATACTTCTTTTTGTTTCTTTTATGTCTTCTTTCTTCTTCGTTCCTTCTCCAACAGTTTGTGCATAAGTTTTTGTCTCTGGAACCTTTTCTGGCACAGTCTCTTCTCCTTTTTCTTCTTATATTTTCTCCATGATGTCACTCCATGAAATTGCTGTTCCACTTTCTGGCTCACTTAGGAAGAAATGGTTTACCATTTCTTCCAAATAATCATACTGCAACCCACCCACCCCCAATTGGAGGGTTGTAATTATGCATTTTTCAGGCGAAACAGTCTCTCCTTCAGACAATCTCCTCTGAAAGTTTTCCTCTGAATCCATCTGTTTCAGCTACCATCTCCTTTTTCACCAATGTCAGTGTTTTTTCTGCACCAGTATCATCAGAAAAAGCTTATGGTATCGATTCTACCATTTTGACTACATTATCAGCAGCTTTCATTCCAATTTCAGCACAAGTTGAATCAGCCATTTTTTCTCCCTGTTACTCTAGGCCATCTCCATGCCTGGAACAGGAACAGGAGGTATGTTGTGTCACACATAAATGCTTCCACCTACTACCAATAGTAGGGAAAGTTCCCTGGTGGACTGGCCAAATTTCCCCTGGTAGTATAAATACCACCTTGGGTTTCCCCTGACAGGAAGCCACTAGCCTGGTGAGATTAACCTGGTCTACAAAGAATAAATAAAAATAAATTAAAAAAAAGGTATGGTATCACTGCAGTGTAGATGTAATGGTTCATTAATACAAGAAAGGAAGAAAACAGCATAGTATTGCAAAGTAATGTGTTGCAAACAGCACTACCATACTTATATAATTATATGTGTTAAAACACTATTTCCAAAAAATTGGAATTTCATCCACATGAGGTAATTTCATCAAAAGATAAAAAAAATACACAAGGCTTCTTTTCATTTCTTTTGCTTACTGAACTGCATGAAAAAATCAGTATAACAGGACAGCAGAGTGAATGGTGAATAAGCAGAAAAATAAAGTCAGATGTGTACATTATAAACAGAGGTTAAGAATACAAACTACGAGACTGGGCATGCACAAGTGTGTGTGTCTCTTATGACTGCACTGGGAAATTATCAGAATGTTAATGGAACACCAATCAAATAGAGATGTACAGTATCCTGAGAATGGTGCAGCAGGTTATTCTTATTGTATTCTATGGAAGGTGCTGCTTATATGAAAAAAACAGGCAGTTTATATAGTTTTCTTACTTCCTTGCCATATATTCTTTCATCTTACAGAGTTTCTGCACTGCCTTAAGTCACAAAGTTTGTTAAACTGCATTGCATTTGTATGCAGTTGTATTACAACACTGTAACTCAGCAAGTGCCACACTCCACAGCAGAACTTGGCAAAGCAGAGGTGCCAAGAAAAATGAACCCACCACTCCTAGAATTCGGGGCCTTTGGTTTAAATCTGAGTTAAAAAAAGTTGCATAAACCGTTTTACACATAATATAATTAATCATAAAGAAATTAGTGAAAATGGAAACACCTTCCCCTAAGATAAAATAAATCTCCACTTACTTTCTTAATTTCTCTGTGAAACTTAAAAAAACTTAAAACTAAGAAAACATGTACACTACAAAGAATAATGGCTAGCATATATCTATAGCATGCATCTTTATCATCATTTCTCCCTAAAGCACTTATTGTCTTCTTCTTCCCTTTCCTTACCACTCCTTATTTTTATTACACCCTACTATTCCTTTTCGCATCTTCTGTCTCACTACTTTTTCTTTTTCTCTCCCCTCTTCTTTCATTCTCCTTTCACTTTATACTCCTTCTGTACCTCCTTTACCTAACTTCAAACCATGCACTTGCACCTTACAGCCTCTCTTCTCAACAATAACCTGTATATCATTACTAAACCATTCCCAACCTTACTTTCACTCCAGTTATCTACTAGTCATCTGTTTGAATCTCTACCATATCCTAAGCATAATTCAACCACTTTTTGCACTGGCACCCCTACCTATTCCACTGGTGTTGCCTCTAAAATTGTCCTTTTACCTTGCTCATCCTGCTGTATAGCTATTACTTTCATAGATTCATAGGTTCATAGATTAGTACTAGGCTAACTGCCCTTGCAAGCCATTTTAAGCCTAGCCAATTATCCCTTGTGAGACTCCAACTCTGCACCTTGTGTTTGTAAGGCAAACAACTTAACCATTAGGCCACCCTCCCAACCTGTTACTTAAATGCTTTTTTCCTCAGTTGGTTCATAGATTCATAGATGATTACTAAGCTAACAGCTGTAGGAGGCCTTTTTAAACCTAGCCATATTTACCCATTTGTAAATGACAGGATAAATTAAACAGAGTCATATAGTTTGGCTTAGGTGGCAGAGCATTTACAAACTGCCTGTGTCCAATAGGGGTATAGATGCTAGTCCAGGGGTAAATTTCTGATTCTCCATCCATTGATCTAGGTTGTATTTGAACAGGGTCAGGGACAAACTCTGCTTCACATGGATAGGAACCCTCTTTCTGAGTTTTGGTTGTCTTTGAGACAAACAATTGTCCCTCCAACTTATTCTATGTATGTATTAAATGAGGTTTAGGTTCTTCAGTAGAGTATTTATCATGCTGTTAGACTTACAGATGTGCTGCTGGTTCAGATGATACCTTCTAAGCCAAGCATAGATCACCATGCTTTGAGGCAGTCTGTGTATTCCATGTTGCTTATACTTTATATTCATTTTGCGTGGAACTTTGGGAGCATTCCATTTGTTGCATATGCCTGGTCAGGTACATACCAAAAGGAGCATAGTACACAGTGGCTGACGTAATAAGGGCTGAGTGCAGTGAGGCAATATCTTTGGACCTTGATGCCATACCTTGTTTATAAGTTGTGCAATACAGAATGGTTTCCTTACAACAGTAGATGTATGAAGATCAAAGGCCAAGTTACTGTTCACATATGTTTCCAAGTCCCTAACCACTGGATCCAGTATTGCAGGGTTATCATCTATGTGATAATTTCTAAGAGTGGCCAACTTTCCAAAGGATACTATTATACATTTTTGACAATCAGTTTTAGACCATGGCTCTGGCATCAAAAAGTAGTTTGGAATAAGCCTACATGGAGGATATTAGTGTCCTGGAGGATTCTATTGTGTGACGAGCTTTCAATCATCTGCAAACTTGGTCAGCTAGAGGCTTTTAACATAATCTTTGATTTCTGAAAAGTAGATACCAAAAAGGAGCAGTCCTAAAACTACACCCTAAGGGACAGTGCTAGCGACTAAGCATTTTATGGAGGAAGAATTCCCTACCCAGACTTCCTGTGTCCTTTCTTTACCTTAGTAGCAGGATTGTGTTGATTGGCTGCTGGCTAGTAGAGGTTGGTTCTTTTGAATTTTTTTTAAGTTGTCTAAGGTTGTATCTAATGGTATTTAAGCCCTAACGTTGAGAGGATTTCTGTCTATACAAACTGAGCAGAGTGGAGGAGGGGCATTGACTGCAACTCTGATCTGAGATATATAACAATAAGTATCCTGTTTTTTTGTTTGCTTATTTATATTGGTTATTGCTTCTAGCAATTTATATATAGCACATTTTATTGCCCACTGCATACTTTTTACTGCATTTTATTGCTCTTAACTAATCTGCACAGGTAACTGATTTGTTTGCAGTTAAAAGCATTCTGTAGAGTCTCCTTGCTCCTTATCTGTTTAAAAATGTTCATTTTGTGGCTCACTGCTGTGATAAAGATTTCTGTAGTGTTTACTGTCTAAAAGAGTGTAGGCTAATAGCTTTAGTATTGTCCCAGTTCAGATTTGCTGTCTCTGGGCCTGTTTGTTTTTTGCAGTGAATGTTCTGAGCACATGACCGGGCTATCTTGAATTAGCAGAAGCCTTTATTTACCTTAGTGGCAGGATTGTGTTGACTGGCTGCTGGCTAGTGGGGGTTGGTACTTTTGAGTTTTTTTTTTAAGTTGTCCAAGGTTGTATCTTCTGGTATTTAAATTATAACTTTGATATGATTTCTGTCGATACACACTGAGCAGAGTGGAGGAGGGGCATTGACTACAACTCTGATCTGAAATATATAACAATAAGTATCTTTTTTTGGCTTATTTATACTGGTTATTGCTTCTAGCAATTTATATATAGCACTTTTTATTGCCTGCTGCATAATTTTTACTGTATTTTATTGCTATTACCTAATCTGCACGGGTAACTGGTTTGTTTGCAATTAAAACCTTCTGTAAAGTCTCCTTGCTCCTTTATGTGTTTAAAAACTTTCATTCTGTGGCTCACTGCTGTGATAAAGATTTCTGTAGTGTTTACTGTCTAAAAGAGTGTAGGCTAATAGCTTTAGTATTGTCCCAGTTCAGACTTGATGTCTCTTGGCCTGTTTGTTTTTTGCAGTGATTGTTCTGAGCACATGACCAAGCCATCTTGAATTAGCAGAAGCCTTTCTTTACCTTATTGGCAGGATTGTGTTGATTGGCTGCTGACTAGTGGGGGTTGGTTCTTTTGAGCTTTGTCTAAAAGAATGTAGGCTAATAGCTTTAGTATTGTTCACCTCTCTCCCTCCCTCTTGGTGTCTTGTTGTTATACTTGGTGGCTTTGCAGTTGCCCGCCCCTACTGTAAATTTGATCTGGGATACGCCTCCCAATCTAGTGTCATTAGCTCATTCTACCTAATACAGAGAGAACATCTGAGAAGGCAACTCACTTAGTTTCTTTCCTTCTGTTCTTCCTTTCTCTCTTTCTTAAAAAAATGCCTGAATTTCCTTGTGTTCCGACTGTGCTTCTCAAACATTTTGGAAATATAGAGTATATTTAGTGCATTTATTAAAACTGCATTTGTCTTAATATTGCTACATCTCAAGTGTTCTAGGTTGCACTGCATCTAAATTGTTTAAGTGTGTTTTAGCTGCTTTTCTGTATATATAGACTTATCTGTATATGTAGACTAGCTGCTTATTCTACTGTATTACTGCCTCTTAAATCGTTTTTCAGTTGTGCACTTGCCTTGATTAATTTAAAAAGTTTTAAATTGCTAATTTTGTAGAGTTTTAATTGCATTTACTGTTTAGGGCTACACACTCAAGTGTGTTAGCCTTTTCTGTGTTTATTTACTGTATTATTGCATTGTTTAGCCTGTTGTAACCTACAAAAAAAAAAAAAAATACTATCTTGTTTGCTCACTTTTCCTCCTTTCCTAGCTAGTATAGTCCAGATCCCAGGTTTGCTGGCCTCAGGACTTTATATTCTGTGTTCAGAGTTATCCAGACCTCGCTGTGGTAGAGGGAAGTCCCACTGCTTACCAGTGGGAGTGGTGAGCATTGTACTGCCTAACACTAGAGGAGTAGTTTCCAGCTCTGAAATTGTAATTTTATCAGCCTTTTTGGGCCGATGTCTATCCCTTTCAACTTTCTGGCTAAAAAACACATGTGTTTGACGATTTTTTGCATTGTGCAGCACCGTGGGGCTACGGTTAAACTATTCCAGGTGCCAGAAAGTCTGCTCTTCAAATTTTCCTTTAGAACTAGCTGGTTTCTCAGTAGTAGCACTAAATTCTGAACTCTTGTGACTAGCACTTGCTCTAAAATCTGCTGGAAAGCACTAGGAAACCTTAAACTGATAGAAACACTCAACTCTCCTTGTCAATAAAGAGAAATTAATTGTAGGCACTAAACAGCCTATAATTGCAAAGTACCTTGCAAAGGTAAGGGAAAACAGCTCTTGTACTTTACAAATAAAAAAGCACCTAAACAGGCATGTCCAAGGGTCAGCTTCCGGTGATTTCTCCTGTCCACCTGGTGAATCTGGGCATACTGGGGCAAAGCAGCAACTCCCTCATGTACACAGACAAACCTCTCCTCCTACCACCCAACACTACAACCTGTGAGAGATGCACTTACAAAGCCAAACTGGAATCAAAGCTCTCTCCAGACAAGATTGTGCTACACAGTCAGGAGGAGAAAGTTAACACCTGCACTACACCTCAAGCAACACATAGCCCTTCAAAACCCACACCATCAACATCCACACATAGTAACACTAAACCCACATATGCAGAGGCCCTTAACATTAACCTGCCCAAGCAACAACGACCTCCGAAGCTGAAACGCAAACACCAGTCACAACCAAAGTGACACATAGCTCACAACACCAGTGTGCCACCCAACAACAACCCCTAAGGCAAGACAATGTACCCAACACTTTAGTCAAAGGTGACTCTATAGTCAGGCACACTGATGTCCCACTCACCAAGCTGAACAAGGAGAAAATTAAAGTCAGCAGCCTGTCAGGTGCCAGGATCCACCACATAATGCATGCCCTCAAGTCACTCCACAACAAGTACAAATACGACTCTGTCATTGTCCATGTTGGAGTGAATGACTTGAGACGTACCTCCTTGGACTTCATGAAAAGAGACATGGAAGAGCTCTCAGATTATGTGGCCCAGGAAGGTATGACCCTACGCCTGAGTAGCATCCTACCTTCGCCCAGAATGATACCACAGTATAAGGACAAAATGATTGACTTCAACAATTGGTTAAGCTTCTGGTGTCATTCAAAGGGGATCCAGTATCTGTCTGCCTGGGAAGACATGATAGACAAACCACAATGCTTTGCCAGAAATGGTCTGCACCTGTCAACCCTGGGATTCGGGTTACGGGCTAAAGCTCTTCCCACATCTATAGTGCCTTTTTTAGGCAAGGTTCAAAGGACAAAACCACCACCGTAGCAGATACAAGCTTGCAAAATCTGAAGGTAATGCTACTCAATGCTAGAAGTCTAAACCTCAAAATGCACTCCTAAAAACAGAGAACATCGATATCTGTGCAGTAACTGAGACCTGGTTCAAGGCTCCAGAGAGCAGCCCTGCAATACCAGGCTACAACTCTTACCACAGTTTTCAGCAACCAAACCATGACCAAAACACTAAAGGTGGAGGAGTGTCCATATTCACCAAGGATATTCACACCTCCAGGTTAGTTTCCCAACACAATGCATCTGAAATTCTCCAGGTGCAACTAACACTAGGTAAGATTGCAATCCAAATTTCAGCTTGCTACAGATTCCCCACCATGCCCCAAGATTCTCACTACACCTTTCTAAACATACTGGAAAATATTAAGATACAACCAAACACACTAATACTAGGTGATTTCAACTACCCTGCCATTAAATGGGAAAACTACTCAGGTACCAACACCTTTTCCCAGTGGTTCTTGGAATTCATAAATTCCAACGCCCTGGATCCACTAATCCATTGTCCCATCAGGGGCTCTAATATCCTAGACATGGTCATTACCAACATGGCAGATAGATGCTCCACACCAGTGGTCACCCCCTCATTGGTCAGGTCTGACCATAAGCAAATCACCCTTGACATCCACATCCCACCCCCACCCCCTGTAAGGAAACCTCCGTAAAAAACTTCTCCAAAGCCAACTTCATGCTACTCAAGTCAGACGTGACAAACTTCATGACACCCATGCAGATGGGATCTGAAAGTGTGACTGCTGAATCCTACACTAAGGCACTGTACGAGCACATCCACTTGTGCATGAATCATGCCATCCCAAATAGAACCAAGACACTCTACTCCAAATAAAAGGAAGCCACTCTGGTGGTCCCCTGCCATAAACAAACTATACAACAGAAGGAAGAAACTGTTGCAGAAAAGAGGAAAATCCCAGGATGCAAAAAACTCCCTTACCAGCCTCAGTAAGAAGCTGAGATCCCTCAAAAAATCCTCCAAAGCTAGTTACGAAAATGAAATTGCCAAAGATTCCAAAGACAACCACAAGGCATTCTATAGTTATGTCAAGAATCTAAATGGCAATGCTCAGATCTGCTCTGAACTACAACAGAATGGCATTAAATATAATGATCCCAAGGATATTGCCAATATCCTGGCAGATCGATTTAGCCCCAACTTCACCCCCCTCTCATCCCCTAAAGGGCCCATCTCAATACCAAAAAATTGCCAAATTCTGGTAATCATGGCCACACAGGTAGAAACTGCACTCTCCAAAGCTAAGAATACAGCAGGACCAGATGACATCCCCAGCTGTGTACTACATGAACTACAAAATGAACTGGCACCTCACCTAAGTGTCATGTTTAATCATAGCCTCACCTCAGGCTTTGTGCCCACTGAGTGGTGCACAGCTACAGTTATCCCACTCCACAAGGGGGGATTCACCTTGGATCCAGAGAACTACCATCCCATCAGTCTGCCAAGCCTGATCTGCAAGGGCATGGAACACATTATCATGGAAACTTATGAACAAAGACATTCGCAACCTTCAAACACTGGACCCCACCCAGTTTGGGTTCCTGAAGGGCCAATCTTGTCTCCTGAACCTGATTGACTTCTTTGAATCAGTCTCCAGAGCTGTGGATGAGGGTAAAGTGGTCCACACAGCTTATCTGGACCTTTCCAAAGCCTTCAACACCATCCCCCACTTTGGAATCATAGATAACCGTACTAAGCTGGGCATAACTCCCTACATCACTCGATGGGTTGCCAACTGGCTTACTGACAGAACCCTGACTGTAAAAGTAGCCGACTCCAAATCCAGCTCCAGATAAGTGACAAGTGGAGTACCTCAGGGTTCAGTCCTGGGACCACTCTTGTTTGTCATCTACTTCTCTGAAGTACAGGCCAACACTAAGGGACTCTGGCTAACAAAGTTTGCAGATGACTTCAAACTGGGAGCCATTACTGAATCCCCAAATGATGTGGATATTCTACAATAGGACCTTACAGAACAGATGCTTGGTGTCAGATCCATGGGCTCAAGCTTAATGCCAAGAAATGTATAGTTATCTCCTTTGGGAAAAACCATGTACCCATGAATTACCACATAGGTGGCAGTACACTAAACACCAAAAGTGTGATGAGAGACTTAGGGACACAGGTGGTCAGTGGTCTCACCTTCGATAACCACATTGCCACAACAGTCAGGAAATCCTTCTATGTGGCACACCTCATCACTAAGGGCTTTTCATCCAGAAAAAAGAAGGTCATTGTCCCGCTGTACTCATCCATCATTAGACCCATTATAGTGTACAACACCCCGTTTGGTATGTACCTCACAAGACATCTGCAACAGCTGGAAAGGCTGCAGAAATACCTCACTAAAAGAATCACAGGCCTAAAACAGATGCCCTATGCTGACCGTCTAAAAAAACTCCAGCTATACTCTGTGGCATATCGTCTACTCAGAGGTGATCTCTGCTTAACATACAAGGCGATGTCAAACCCTGAGCTGCTGGACATGCTCCACTTAAAGAAATACCAATCCCTCAGAGCCACATGCTCCAAGGATCTAAACCTTGTCATCACAATGAACAAAACATGCTGATGAGATAGGTTCCTGACCCAGAGACTCCCCATACTCTGCAATAGACTGCCCATACATGTGAAGCAGAGCGCCTCCTTGACCCTCTTCAAAAGGAAACTTGATGATTGGATGGGAGATAGGAAATTCACCCTGGGGATCATGTCAGTCGCCCTGCTAGACAGGGGTCCAGGGAAGTAAATATTATGGGAAGAAATATCCAGGGGATTGTTATGGCTAGGCTTGTATAGGCCCTAGGGCTGATAGCCTAGTACCAACCTATGAACCTATGAATCTATGAACCTATTCATGAGCCAGTTGGCTATCCAATGGGTGACTTAAGAGTTTGTTCCTAGTTTCATGAGTTTGCTGACAATGCAATAATAGACAATAGTGTTGAATATTTTTCCCAGGTTGAGGTAGTGTCTACCATTTTGCTCTCTTCCATAATTTTGGTAACTTTAACTAAAAAATCCAACAATTTGACTAAGCATGATTTGCCTTTCATGAAACCAAACTGTGTTGAATCCAGTGTCTGAAGGTTTACTGTGTCTATGATATCCATGATTTTATACATGAGACTAGTCAGACTTAGGAGGTCTGCATTTACCTGGGACAGTAGATGGCCCACCCTTGTGCAGAGAGATAACTGTTGCAGTCCTCCATTCACTAGCCATGAAGCCAGTTTGGAGGATAAGGTTGAACAGTGATTTTAGAGGTCTTCATAGGTCATGTTTTATTATTTTCACAAAGCATACTGGGATATTAGCAGGACTAATAGGTACAGTATTTTTTGCCTTGTAGAGCACATTGTGAACTTGCTTGCTACTGATAGTTGGGAGGTTTATGGCTGAGGGGGATTCATATCTTTCTGTCAAAGATGTCCTTTCACTGATAAGTGAGAAAACTGGTACAGCTGATCAACAATTGGTTTGTCAAACCTTATTGTCTTTCTCACATTGAGATCATGGTGAATTGGAGATCAGAGAATTTACCCTTTCCCCTCTGTAGCATGACCTCAGAGTTGAGCTATATTATTAGCAGAGGGTGTGGGTGATGCAAGGGTCTTGCCTCCACTTCCAAAAATCTAGTTTAGTGTGTGTTTTTGTCTGTTTTTTGTTTTGTTTTATCCATTGTGTATCAATATCTTGCCCTTCAATTATTTGAGACTTATGATTTATGAGTTGATGTTGCTGCAGTTTGGTAAACCGTTATGCTTCTGGCTGAGGGTTTCTCTTGAGAGTTGTCAGGGAAGCAGAGTGAAACTGAAGCTAGATTTATCAACCAGTATGTTTGCTATATCCTTTGGCTCTATATAGGTGGTTCAGGTTACAATTAGTTCAGCACACTGGTGTGTATTACTTTTGAGATGGCTGACAATGCAGAAGAAGGCTTTATCGTTAGTCTTTCCCTGTGAGAATATTTTTCCTTAAATTTGGCTTTGGTGGACTTGATAAGACTACAAAGTTGCTTATTTAGTTTGATGAGGAGTTTCTTGCCTTGCTGGGTATTGCACTTCTTACTTTTGGCCAATGTTTTTCTTTCTTCTGTTATACAACTTCTTGATATTGTGATTCAATCAGGGTGGCTTGTTCTTTGACATGGTCCTGTGCTTATTCCAAGTGGATCAGCTGCCTCAGTGCACCTGAATACAAAATGGTACATTATTTCTGTGAATAATTCTGTATAGGCAGCAGAGTTCGCATGGTTTGGGAGCTTGGAATTTGGCCAAGGTATCACTCAATCATAATGAGTTAGCTATGGAATAAGTCTTAAATGTTTGAAGGTTAGGCAGGGTCACAGGTTTAAGTTTAATTTTAAAAGAAGCAACAGCTTTATGGTCCAACCTAACAAGCAAGACAATACACATTGCAAAGCTGTCCAGTGTTTGTGAGGATAAGGTCAGGGACACTGGTGCCCTTAGTAGG
Organism: Protopterus annectens; assembly: GCF_019279795.1. Classification (NCBI taxonomy): domain Eukaryota; kingdom Metazoa; phylum Chordata; order Ceratodontiformes; family Protopteridae; genus Protopterus; species Protopterus annectens. The sequence continues at coordinate 342,282,934 of NC_056730.1, read as the reverse complement.
CATACAAACTAGCTGTCCCATAGTATTTCTACTGACAAAGACCAGAAATCTCTGAGCCTATGTATTGGAAGCCGTGTATGTTTCTCAGTTTATAGTGCAGTAGTAAGTCTCGCAAGAACATGGGATTGGGTTCCATGCAGAGCAACTCCATTTCATCTTGGTATTCAGTGTGGGACTTTGAGTATGGTGAACTGTACATGGAGGAGCTCAAGTGCATCATGCTGCTTGACCAGTCTTAAAGCATGATTGCTTTTGATGAATACTGAAGCAACTCCATCTTTTGTACTCTCTTGTGCAGTAGCTGGTGCTTCATGGCTTTAAATCATGTCTCCATAACTACACAGACATCTACATTCTCCAAGGTAAGGAGAGCTTGCTGGAAGTACAGCCTTTTCCTTAGACTCCCAGCATTGAGCAGTAATACTATAAGATTATCCTGGGTGGGTTTAGCTATGTTGAATGGTTTATCAGGCTCACATTGCCCAAAGAAGGCACTATGGAGATGGAAAACATTTTAGCCAATATTCAAAAGCCTAAAGGTGACAAGTGCAGATCATCCCTGGCAAAGCAGCATGGTTTTCCAACCATATCCACCCAAGCTGACAAATAGTCTACCCCCTTCAAATGACACCAAAAACTAAGTCAATTGTTAAAGTCAATTATCTTCTGCTCAAACTGTGGTATCATCTGTGGTATCATCCTTGGTGAAAGTAGAATGCTGTTTATTGTAGGGCTCATATCAGCCTGGGTCACATATCATGAGAGCTCCATCATATCTCTTTGTATGGTCCAGAGAGGTACATCAGTTCATTTACTTCCACATGTACAATAACAGAGCTTTACTGCTAATTGCAGTTCAGTGACTTGCATTTGTGTGTAATCTGGCAGAACCTGATCCCGGATAGGCAGCAGACCATGACCATCTCCTTGCTCAGCTTAGTGAATGAAACATGTCTGTGTCTCACAATGAAATCATCTATGACTAGAATATTTGTGTGGAGATTTGCCTTATGAGCTTATGGGTTGAAACATCATGAGCTGAAGTTGTATGTATTGTGGTGGATGTTGCTTTGGTAGAATGTTTGGTAGGTTGCTGAGGATCCATATCATTATAGCTGTGTCTAGGAGGCCTTAGAGGTTTGGGTAGATTATTAGTAAGAGCCTCAGCATGCATAAGACTATGTGCTTGGTTGTTAATGTGACTCACAGGTAGAATATGATGTCATGTGTTTCTGACAACTGGTTTGGTAATTATAGTGGCTTGAGCACACTGTATCTAACTGTTAATGCATTGTCTCAGGATTCCAATGTCCACTAAGCAAGCTGCAGAGAGGGAAGGAAAGTGTTTATCCATATTTCCAGTTGTTTATACCATGGACTACAAGGGGAGTTTTACTGGGGGCTCTAAATAGGTTTATGTATGTCCTATTTAAGTGAATTTAGCATGTTTTAGGCAAGACTGTTGGAGAAATGCTCCTCTGTATGCAAACCACTGTAATGGGGTAGTAAAGAGGTTTATAACACGTTTGATTGGATACTAGTTAGCTATGAACTACAATCTATACTCTAGGATCTCTATGATATTACATTGGGATGAAACGGCTAGGCTTAAAATGACCCCTGAGTCAATAGCCTAGTAATCTCCTATGAGCCTATGACCTTATGATCCTAAGTGCAATCCAGGTGCTTGTGTAACTCAATACTCAAGAACTAAAAAAGGTAGGATTTTATACAAAAGGAAGTTTGATTCCAACTGATTGTCTATAAAGGGCACTGCTATCTACTGTTGCATGATGCATCGTACAAATATAACAACTGTATACAGCTACTGAAAAGCAACAAATAAGCAAACTAGCCCACTCACCAATCTCAAAAACATACTCTAAAATTTCCAAGTTCAGAAGAGACCGGGTTACCCTCTACTGCCACAGATATAATTATTCTAACTGTAAAGTCATTAAACAGGGAGCCCAAAGGTAGGAACTCTGCAATTTCTTTCTTTTTGTTTTAAGAATTTTTTTTATTCATTTAGATAGTAGATAGAGTAGATAGTCAGCTTTCCTTTGATAACCATGTTGCCAAAGTGGTTAGAAAATCCTTCTATGTGACCCATTTGATCATGAAAGGGTTCGCATCAAGATCTAAGGATTTAATGGTGCCCCTCTACTCTTCCCTCATCAGACCCATTATTGAGTACAATGCACCAATTGGAATGTACCTGGCTAGACATCTCCATCAGCTGGAGAGACCACAGAGGTACCTAACCAAGAGGATTACTGGCCTCAAACAGTTGCCCTATGCAGCACGATTGAAAAAGCTAAGACTGTTCTCTGTTGCATACGCCTTCTCAGAAGCGATCTCTGTCTAACGTACAGAGCCATGTCCAACCCAGAATTGTTGAACATGCTCCATCTTAGCAAAACCAAATCTACTCGAGCTACACGCTCTAGGGATATAAACCTCAACACAACAATGAATAGAACATGCTGGAGGGATAGATTCCCTTCGCAGAGACTTCCCTTACTATGGAACAGGGTCCCGATCTACATAAGACAGAGCCCCTCACTATCACTCTTCAAGAGGAACCTTGATGAGTGGATGGGTAACAGAAAGTTCACACCAGGGATCACACCAACAGCACTACTAGATAGGGGCCAAGGGTATTAGCTGCTAGTACAAGGGTCTAGGGAACTACTAAAGGGGCGTTGAATACCGCACAACATGGCTGGGCTAATACATGTCTTCGGGCAGATAGCCCAGTACCAACCTATGAACCTGTTTAACATACTTACACTATTTACACAGAAAGGAGGAATTTAGACATCACATACTACTATACAGTGTTAGGACTACATTGAGTCATCAAGGTAATCTTATACTATTAACACATTAAGACTGTTGGTATTTCAATAGCAACATTTCATGGCTATCCCAACCACTAAATGTCTTACTATGATTTATAGATCCTATTCTGTTCACTTATTTTTCAGTTTTACATAGTACTGCAGTTAAATTTAAAAATTGTTTTAATCTAGGAACTGAGCTCAATTTCTAATTTTTTGTAATAACTTTTCTAACAACTGCCAGATAACTCCAAAGTTTTTTATTGTTTGACTTTTATGTTTACAGGAAGTGAAACAATCATTTGTATTACTGATCTAGCTAAAGAATAATTATCAGACCATAAACCCTTAAAAAATACTTATCTCATCCCAATACACATTTAATTTTTCACAATCCATAAACATTTGTGCCCAACCAGTTTTTTACATCTTTACTACATCTCCAACAAACTGAAGTAGTCATTTTACTAAAGTTAGATATTTTATATTGAGTTACAAACATTCTATGTATTTATTTCCACATAAAAACTTTCCAGTATAAACCTGAAGACATTTGACCAACTGATTTACGTAACAAAGTTTTATTCCTACCATCTACTGAGTCACTCAATCCACTACTATCTAAAAAGTTCCAGAATTTTGCATCAAAATTATTATTATTATTATTATTATTATTATTATTATTATTATTATTACTACTACTATTATTTATAATTAACTTACACAACTTGGACAAGCTTCCTTTGTAGGGCAGTTCATCCCTGATGATAGCATTCATATATTCATAGAATGGGAGAACAGTGTTCTGTTCCGTTTCACTCATATTATCTAAATATTAATTCAATTTCTTATTGATGAATAATATAAACTGATTAACCGATTCATCCAACTTATAATTTTCCATTAAATATTCTGACGACTTAGCTTTTCCCTTGTCAAAGCAATCAAATAACAACACTAATCCATTTATTTTTAGTGAATCAATTTTAACATAGTCCTACATTTCCTTAAATCTAGAGGTGTGTGCAGTTTTAAAAGCACAAAAATGTCCATTTTGATATCAATGGAGTTGTATAATCATATCTCTTAACTGTTTTAAGAATAGATTTTATATATGCAGAGTCTAAAGATTAAAATTAATTTCCTTCTAAGGTAAATTTTAGTAACCATATGAAATGATTGTTACATATTTCTAATTTATCATATTTGATAAACTTATAAGAATTTATCACAATCTGGTCCTGAATGTTTTTCTATTGACCAGTGTAAGCTGAGTCTATCCAGAGATTAATAGAGTTAAAATTTGCAGAAATATAACAAGATTCTATATCTTGAAGCTGATTCCACCATACTCCCATAATCTTTTATGATTTCTATAAGCAATGCTCAGCTTTTTTGGATACCATAAGAATGAAGTTAGTATTTTTCCATTTTCTTTAAAAGGTTTTGTCAGATATTAACGCTATCAAATAATATATACATAAAATCTTGGGTAATATAGTCTTTTTTAATAAGTACTAACATCATGAAAAAAATCATTCCATTTGTTAACTATAAGTAACAGTTTTATTTTTTTCAAAATTATTATTAATATTCTTACATCCTGACAGATTTTTATTCTTAAATATTTTAGTTGTTTTCCTTCCCAGGTATGTTTTTGATTTAACACTGAAGTTTCGGTTTTATTATTATTAAATTTCAGCAGGAATACTCCATGAAAATTTTTAATTAAGCTGAATAATGTAAATCCCCTATAGTTAGTAAAATATCATCTGCAGAAAGCTGTATTTTAGATTGGCAATCCTTATTAATTGAGAGTCCATCAATTTTTTTTCATTGATTCTTATACAATTATCTAAGTGTTTGATAACTAATGCAAGTAGTAGAGGGGACAAGGGATAACCTTGCTTTGTGCTTTTGTTTAAAGTGAATCCTTGAGAAATGTAAGATCCGATTTTAACATATGCTTTGGAGTCTCTATACATGTTTTTTTTTTTTAATATTCCAATAAATTGTTTTGGAAATGCAAATGTTTCTAAAGTTTTAAACAAGTAATTCCAATCTACAGAATCAAAAGCCCACTCAATATCTAAGCTAACTAGGGCCACTTTCTCCTTCATTCCTTTTCTTAAAACGAATATAGTTACTAACCTTTTTATACCATCATGCACTAATCTATTGACTATAAATCCTGTTTGATCTTTATTAAAAAATTTATCTACTATATCTCTAAATATTGTAGCAAAGATGGATGTAAATATTTTATACTCTACATTTAATAATGAAATACATCTATATGAGGAAACCAAGTTATTTATCCTTCCCTTGTTTAAGTATATATAAGTGAGATTACAGAACATTTACATCAGGGAGGAATTATTTTGTCACTTTTAATTATCCTGAAAAATGTCACTCAGTAATCCTAAAATGTTTAATGGAAGCAGATTATATGATTGCATACTTAAACCATCGAACCCTGGAGCTTTATCATTTTTCCCTTTTTTAAAAAGTTTAACTTCTATTAAGGTAATAGGCTTATTCAACAGAGATATTTGCTAGTCATTTAATTTATTAGTAACATTTTTCTTTAAATACTTTTCAGTTTTGGTAATCATCCAGATAATTCTTTTTATAGGTTCATAGGAGGTTACTAGACTAGTAGCCCTAGAGCTTTTACAAGTCTAACCATGTTAATTTTGAGTTGTCTCAATTGTCCTTGGTTAGATGGATGTAATTAGCAGAGTGAGTCTATGATAAACACTAACTACCCCTGTCCATGACAGACATGAGTGCCATGCCCAGGGTGAATTTGCAGTCTCCCATCCATTTGGCTAGGTTACACTTGAATAGGGTCAGTGTGGAGCTTTTCTTCATGTGAATTGGAAGTTTGTTCCAGAGTAGCAGCAATCTCTGGGAGATATATCTGTCTCTCCAGAATGTTCTGTTCATGTCACACGCTAGGTTAAGATTACTAGAGCAAGTGACTTTTGTGCATTTGACTTGTGGATGTGCAGCATTTCCATCAGGGCAGGGTCAGAGACTGCCCTGTAAATAGGGTTTTCAGTCTATCCACATAACTCATGGTTTGGAGGTCCTCTATTTTCTTGGTGAGAAACCTCTGTGGTCTCCCCCATCTGCTGGAGGTGGCTGGTGAGGTACATGCAGAAGCGAGTATTGTACTCTATTAATGGTCTGATGAGGTTCAAGTATAGTGGAGTTATAACATCCTTAGACCTGGATGCAATGCCCTTACTTAGGAGATGTACAACATAGAAGGCTTTCCTTACCACTGTGGACAATTGTTGGTTGAAGTTCAGACTGCTATCTACCTGTGTTCCCAGATCTCATACCACTGGGTTTGAACTTGGTGGGGGGGTTGTAAATATTGTAATTATCAGGGAATTCCTCTTACCCAAAGGGGATAAAAATGCACTTTATTGAGTTTAGTTTTATCCCATGGCTTTGGCACCAGTCAGTTGTCTCTCAGCTCCATGTAATATGTTAACATCATTGGGGGACTCAGTGATTCCACCCAATTTCCAATCATCAGCGAACTTGGTAAGTCAAAGGCCTGGACTTCCAAGAAATAGATGCCAAACAGTAAAGGGCCCAGCACAGATCCTTGTGGTATGCCACTGGTGACAAGTCTACTGGTAGAGGTGTAGTCCCTAACTTTGCTAGTATGTGTTCTGTTAGTGAGCCAATTGGCTACCCATTTAGTGATGTAAAGGTTAATCCCCAGCTGTGAGAGTTTCTTGATACCTGATTGGGGGATTGTGTCAAAAGCCTTGGCTAGGTCAAGTTAGACAGTATGCACTGTCTTACCTTCATTCAGGGCTTTGGTGACTTTCTTGAAGAAGTCTACTAGGTTTAATAAGCATGATCTACCCTTGTTAAAGCCAAACTGGGTTGGCCCAAGAGTTTTAGGGTCACCTATGTCCTTGTTGATAAGGTCCATGATGATTCTTTCCATGGCCTTGCAGATGAGGCTGGTTAGACTTATATGTCTATAATTCCCAGGGTCAGTTGATGGCCCCCTTTCTGTAAAGGGATTCCTATTGCTGTTCTCCACTCTGGTGGAACAAACCCAGTTTTCAGGCTATGGTTAAAAAGAATGCCAAGTGGGTCTACTAGGTCCTGTTTTAGATTGCTTCATAAGCAACCTGGGATTTTATCTGATCCCACTGAGGCCATGTTTATGGCTTTGGAGAGCACATATATGACCTGATCTCTAAAAATACTAAGCAGAGGACTGGTGTCAGGTATGCTTTGGGGTATGGCTGGTGGGGACAGGGGGATGAAGTTTGCACTAAATCTCTCAGCTAGCAGGTTGTAAATTTACTCTGGTGTAATATATATGATACCATCTACTATCAGTTAGGCACATAGCTGGGCATTCCCTTCTATATTTCAGACATAGTTAAAGAATGACTTATGATTATCCTTAGCTAGGGATGCTATTTCAGCTACATAATTAGCTTTACAGGAATTTACAAGATTTTTGATTTGCTTGCTCAAGCTGTGGAGGGAATTCTTCCTCTGCTGAGTCAGTTCCCTCTTGCTGTTAGACATCAGTTTCTTCCTTTTGTTATATAACCTGTTTATACTTCAGGTCCACTAGGGTGGCTTTTTTTTTTGGGGAGGACCTGGCTTTAATCCGGCCAGGTACAGCCGAGTCTATAAAGTTACTGAAGTGTTTAAACAGGGCATTTGTGTACACTTCTGCTTAGGAGTCATTGTTGTCTGTGATTGCAGGGGGTATAAAACTTTTTATACCATTGATAAGTAGGCTGTAGTTTGCTTTGGAAATTTTTTTTAGTTTTTTTGCTTCTGTGGTGGTGACACATTCAATAGTTACTTCAAATGAGACTGATTTATGGCCTGACTTTACCAGGGAGGACATCACATGGGGGGGACTGCAATGACCCCTCCCCATGTTGTTAAACCCTATGTCTAAGATATTTGACCACCTTGTGAGGATGAAGTCTATCTGTTCCAGAGTATTTGTATTGACAAAAGTCAAGGAGCCTCTGGGTGAGCATGTTTGTGCTCATGTATGTCACGTAGTCAGTGGAAGGATAGTTGAAATCTCCCATGACTAAAGTACTGGGTTGTATGACAAGTGACTCCAGTAAGTCCAGGTAGGCAGCATGCTTTTCTTGGTTCATGGTGGAAGACTTATAGCTAACAATGATGTGGTGGGGTGTTTTGCCTATAGTTAATTGGACATGGAATAGTTTGAGAGAGTCATACTGTCGGATGAGTCTTGAGGTGTACTTGTCTTTAATGAAGGTGGATACACCTCCACCTTTGGTTCTTTTGTGCTCATTTTGAGGTCTGAAAGTGTGGAAAACATTGTAGCCTTGCACGGCCGGGGTGCTCTTCACAGCTTTGAACCATGTCTCAGTGACTGCACAAATATTAGCATCTTCCAAGGTAAGGAGTGCTTCTAGGGAGTGCAATTTCATGTTTAGACTCCTATCATTAGTATCTGGATTTCAGATATTATTGATTTGTGCCTTTTTCTTAATACCTTACTTCTATTAGCTAATCTATGTAGATTTTTTGAAGTCATCACATAACTGTGCAATTTTATTTTTTTTCTGAACCTGTCTACACTTTATACATTAAAACTGTTGATATTTTGTCATTAATTTTTAAATGACTTCAATATTATCAAGTTTCTTCACACTCTTTCATTTTATTGCTAGCCCATCTTCCCATTCTACTGTATATTGAATATGCGTTTTAAGGAGCTTATAATATAAATGACTTTACTAACCTGACCATTATCATTCAAAGATAAAAGTTCTTGATTGTTCCTTAAGGTAACATTTACATTCTTTTAATTTCATCATATATATATTGGGATTCTATAAATAATCTGAAGTGTCCTTATATCCATTAATGTATTAATACTTAGTGCATTATGATCAGACAAAGGACAAGGAACACTTTTTTAAACTACCCTTCCAATTACTTTGTAGAAAGTTTAAGTGAGCTTTAGCCACTATTGTACCTATTCCAGGGATCCAGTAAATAATAGCTAGAGCATAGAGTTTGCCATTACATTTAATTATTACAAATGTATACATTCTTTTGGGATTGTTATGGATTCTATGATTTTAGGGATTACAGAAAATTTTCTCCAAAGCAGTTCCTTTATGCATTTTGTTAAAAGAAGCAAATAATAACATTTTGTAACTTAAGTTACTTAAATACTGTATATCTTTGTCTATCAAGTGAGTCTCTTGCAAGAATATAACATCTCTGTTTAATTTTAGATATCTTATTAATTATTCCTTTTGTTGCCATTATTTAATTCATTTACACCAATAGACAATGTATTAAAATTATCCATACTGTGCATTTAACAAGATTTCTTTTAAAAGATAATGACACATTTATCCACCATTTTAATTTAATTGTATATAAGACTCTAATGCATTCCTCTAACACTTTCTTAACATTCCACATTTTTAATTCTTCCTTTCTACAAACTAAACTACTAAAACTCATAAATAAGAAAAGTAGAAACAAGTCTACAACTATAACTGTATATATTACTCATAAAACACAACCTTACTATGAATACCAAAGTTCCTAGTTTGCCTATCAAATAGACAACCTACTATACCATCTCTCTACCTACCAATGCCTAAAAACTCATCAAAAAACTAACCAATAGCTATCTCTTTACACAGGAGATATTTAATTCCTTATGGATTTGTATATTATTCATATGATGTTTATACATCTTATTAATTCTAGTATTACAAGCAGTCTTGACTATATATACAGATATATATATATATATATATATATATATATATATATATATATATATTACATAATCAAACTTTTAAAAGTTGACAGCATATGATCAAATTTTTAAAAGTTCAAAAATGTAATAAAAAAATAAAACAAAGAAAAAACCTACCTGAACAGTTTAAGCAGGGGGGCAAGCCCCCCCCCTGCACTACCCGCATGGAGGGCTGCACCCCCAACTCCAAGATCACACTACACTGCAGAAAGGTAAATCTTCCCATTCCGCACTGTAAGGAGATTTCTATTGAAACATTCAAACTTTTAAAAGTTTGATCATATGGTGTCAACCATATGACATTCAAATTTTTAAAAGTTTGACAATGTGATATAAGCCTATATATATATATATATATATATATATATATATATATATATGGATCTATCTGAGTACATCGACATTTCACAATACCGAAAACGAATTAACCGACACCAAAACATCGAAAGTCATTTAACCGACGCCAGAAGATCGACAGTTCACAAACACGACATCGCATACACCCGACACATCATACCAACAAACAAAACACATCCCCTATCCAACACTCACACACACAACACAAGCACACCAAAATCCTTACAAACAAACACTAACCCATACATACACAACTATCCACAACCCTGACCCAAACCCTTACCCTAAGGTCCGTCACTATCGCACACTCACCTAACCCACGCCCTAACCCTAACTCACTTATCCCACCCCTACCCCTACAAAACACCAACATCGCACACTTACCTTACTCGCACACTCACCTAACCCGCGCCCTAACCCTAACTCACTTATCCCACCCCTACCCCTACAAAACACCAACATCGCACACTTACCTTACTCGCACACTCACCTAACCTGCGCCCTAACCCTAACTCACTTATCCCACCCCTACCCCTACTAAACACCAGCATCGTACACTTACCTTACTCGCACCCTATCATCCGTCACTACCGCATACTTACATATCCTTTCCCCAGCACAGCTTCTCAGCGTCGGTGTCTTCCTCCCTCGGTCTTCTGCCTTGTCGATCTTCTGGCGTCGGTAACGTGACTTTCGATATTATGGTGTCGGTGAATCCGTTTTCGTTATTGTGAAATGTCGATGTACTAAGATAGACCCATATATATATATATATATATATATATATATATATATATATATATATATATATATATATATATATATATATATATATATATATATATATATATATATATTTACACATATATAAAAGAATAGCTGCTTGTTTAATTTGAATGTGTTTTTAGCCATTGTGAACTGATGTTCTGATCTAAGATTCACATCCTGACAATAGAATTTGATTTCAGCATGTGAAAATGACATCTCATAGCACTCAGTGCTGCTAATTCTCTTTGTAAGTTTCTAATTCTTTTTAATTCTTTTAAGCTGCTCTAATCAGTAACAAACATCTAACTTTATTTCTTTCCATTAATATGTACAGTTAAGAGTTAATAACACTACAGCATAAGCTAGTAACAGTCAGCAAAATGTAAGCAGATTATATGTCAGCTAAAGCTTTTGTTTTATCAATTCTTCACTTGCAAATAAATATTAAAAAGAAAAAAGATGTTATTTTGACTAGATTTCTCATGTATATACTTGGAAAATAATAAAGAAAAAATAAAGTTCCTTCCTGTTTTCAAAGATATCACTGATCAACTTTGACACAGATTTTCTTCAAAACAGTTCAAGGAGTAGGTGGGAAGTAAGGCAAGCAAGAATCAAGCATTTTCATACAACTGGGACATTCATTTATTTTTAAGGTTTTTAAGTGTTAATTGCTTCATAAACAACATGTAAACAGAATGTGTTACACGGGAACAATGAAAACAAAGTTGTCAGCACTTTGACACTTCTAACTAACATATTACTTAGATCTGATGCTCACTTAACCCAGCAATGCACATAGTAAGCAGAGTCAAACAAATAAAATAAAATTCTTAACTTATATAGTCTTAAAGTTACCAATAATATTGCTTGTACTTTAATAATATTCTCTTACAGGAAGTATTTGTTTAACATCAATCCATATGTTACCAGATGGTAACCAACTGACTCACTGATAGAACCCAACTAGTCAAAATAGAGGAAGCCACCTCAAGCAGTAGACCCATATCATGTGGTATACCCCAGGGTTTGGTCTTGGGGCCTCTGTTATTTGGGATATACTTTTCTGAGGTACAAGTCAAAACCAGACGGCTATGGCTGACCAAGTTTGTAGATGATTGCAGGTTGGGAGCTGTCATTAATTCCCCTAGTGATGTGGACATCCTCCAAGAGGATCTCACCCAAACAAATGACTGGTGCCAGAAACATACCCTCAAGTTGAATGCAAAAAAATGCATCATCATCCCCTTTGGGGAGAGAGATGTCCCCACAAATTATCACATTAATAATGTTCTAAGCATGCAGTCAGTTGTGAGGGATTTGGGCACCCAAATTGATAGCAGCCTGACTTTTGACCACCATGTTGCTTGCATTGTACAGAAAGCTTTCTACATGGCCCACCTCATAAGTAAGCGTATCTCATCCAGGGGCAAGGAGGTCATAACATCAATGTATTCTTCCCTCATAAGGCCCATTATTGAGTACAATGCTTCATTTGGCATGTAGCTTGCAAAGCACATACAACAGCTGGAGAGACTACAGAGGTTCTTCACCAGGAGAATCCAGGGCCTCAAAAATCTACCATACACAGATAGGCTAAAAGCCCTATCTCTCTCTCTACTCTGTTTCATACAGATTCCTCAGAGGTGACCTCTGTCTGGCATACAAGGCAATCTTGGACTGCTGCATATTTGCAAGTCAATCTCCACTCAAGAAACCCACACACATGGCCTCAACCTGGTCTGTGACATCAATAGGACTTGCTGGTGGGACAGATTTGTGTCACAGAGACTCCCCCATCTATGGAATAGACTGCATCTCCACATCAACCAGAGTACCTTTTTATCCCTTTTAAGCACAATCTGGATAACTGGATGGGAAATAGAAAATACATCCCTGGGATTCCACCCATGTCCCTGCTGGACAGAAGCATTGGGTGCTGATTTGTCTGTACATGGGCTAAACTCTTGGCTAGGCTTATAAGGGCCTCAGGGCCAATAGCTTAGTAACTTCATATGACCCTATGATCCTATGAACATTTAGAAAAACATTTATAACCTTGGTTAAATTAAATATTTTATTTATTTATTTTATTTATTGCATTTGTTTACCAGAAAAGTCCACTGGGTCTAAAAGAACCCATTTTCAGAGGAGGCCTAGGAAGAAAAGCTCTGACAAGAACGTAGATAAAGAAAATATTAAACATTAATTAGTACAAAAGTAGATACAGTCTTACAGATAGTGATTACAGTAATACATACATAATATATATATAAAAGAAAGAATTTTGTTGGTTGCCAGGTGAATTCATAAAGGTATAAACATAAACATATTATTCAACAGTATTATTCCAGTATCAACAAGTGATAAAAAATAATAATTATGGAGAAAATATCATCAGTTAGCAGTAACAAAAATATATAAAGTCTTTCACTGTAAATATAGCAAAACAGTAAAACTAACCATTTATATTCCTTATCATGAAAAATGTTTTGGTTTAAAATATAAATACATACTTATATATGTTTTAAAACTTAAAGTTCAATTAAACCTTTTACTTAAAGGCTAAATATAGTGTTTCAGAGCATAAAAGTCCTGCAATCAGAAAATAAAGGTCACTTGTTTTAAGCTTTTTTAATTTCAGAAGCAGTTTTCCAGGAATTCAGCTCACTCTGTCTCTTGAAGGTTATACTGTTACAATCCATTTCTTCAGTATTAAGGATTTTATTTTTGTTAGCAAAAGTGGATTCCTCATCCACTGTATCAAATAATTTGGTTCTTTTGAAAGAAATAATTTGATCTTTGATGGAAACACCAGAGTGGCTTCAATATTGTTTTCTTTAAGTTCTTTAATCAGTGGTTCATAGGTTCATAGGTAGGTACTAGGCTATCGACCCTAGGACCTATATAAGCCTAGCCATAACAATTCCCTGGCTATTGCTTCCCACAAATATTTACTTTCCTGAACCCCTGCCTAGCAGGGATATTGATGTGACCCCCTGGGTGAATTTCCTATCTCCCATCCAATCATCAAGGTTCCCCTTGAAGACGGTATGGGCAGCCTATTCCAGAGTATGGGGAGTCTTTAGGTCAAGAACCTATCCCTCCAGCATGTTCTAATCATCCTGATGAAAAGGTTAAGACCCCTGGAGCATGTGGCTCTGATGGATTGGGATTTCTTTAAGTGTAGCATGTCCAACAACTCTGGGTTTGACATGGACTTGTATGTTAGGCAGAGATCGCCTCTGCATAGGCGATATGTGACAGAGTATAGCTGGAGTTTCTTTAGACGGTCAGCATAAGGCATCTTCTTTAGGCCTGTGATTCTTTTTGTGAGGTATTTCTGTGGCCTTTCCAGTTGTTGCAGATGTCTTGTGAGGTACATACCAAATGGGGCATTGTATTCTATAACGGGTCTAATGAGGGATGAGTACAGAGGGACAATGACCTCCTTTTTTCTGGATGAAAAGCCCTTAGTGATGAGGTGTGCCACATAGAAGGATTTTCTAATTGGTGTGGCTATGTGGTTATCACAGGTGAGACCACTGTCCACCTGTGTCCCTAAGTCTCTTATCACACTTTCAGTGTTTAGTGTACTGCCACCTATGTGGTAGTTCACAGGTACATGTTTTTTTTTTCCCAAAAGGGACAACTATACATTTTTTGGCATTAAGCTTGAGCACATGGCTCTGGCACCAGGCATCTGTTTTGGTAAGCCCCTTTTGTAGTATATCCACATCATTTGGGGATTCAATAATGGCTCCCAGCTTGCAGTCATCTGCAAACTTTGTAAGCCAGAGTCCCTTAGTGTTGCCCTGTACTTCAGAGAGGTTTCCTTAAAGTTTTCCCAGTCAGACCTGACCAATGAGGGGGTGACCACTGGTGTGGAGCATCTATCTGCCATGTTGGTAATGACCACATCTAGGATATTGGAGCCCCTGATGGGACAATGGATTAGTGGATCCAGGGCATTAGAATTTATGAATTCCAAGAACCATTGGGAAAAGGTGTTGGTACCTGAGTAGTTTTCCCATTTAATGGCAGAGTAGTTGAAATCACCCAGTATTAGGGTGTTTGGTTGTATCTTAATATATTCCAGTATGTTTAGAAAAATGTAATGAGAATCCTGGGGCATGGTGGGGGATCTGTAGCAAGCTACAATTTGTATTGCCATCTTACCTAGTGTTAATTGCACCTGGAGAATGTCAGATGCATTGTCTTGGGCAACAAGCCTGGAGGTGTGAATATTCTTGGTGAATATGGACAGTCCTCCACCTTTAATGTTTTGGTCCTCGGTCCTAGTGTGGTGGCCGAAAAGAGTGGTATGAGTTGTAGCCTGGTATTGCAGGGTTGCTCTCTGGAGCTTTGAACCAGGTCTCAGTTACTGCGCAGCTATCGATGTTCTCCATTTTTAGGAGAGCCTCAAGAGAGTGCATCTTGAGGTTTAGACTTCTAGCATTGAGTAGCATTACCTTCATATTTTGCTTGCTTGTACCCATTATGGTGGTAGTTTTGTCCTTTAAACATTGCCTAAAAAAAGCACTATATGGGTGGCAAGAGCCTTAGCCAGCAACCTGAATCCCAGGGGCGACAGGTGCAAACCATCTCTTGCAAAGCATTGTGGTTTGTCGATCATGTTGTCCCAGGCAGACAGATACTGGATCCCCTTTGAATGACACCAGAAGCTTAACCAATTATTGAAGTCAGTCATTTTGTCCTTATACTGTGGTATCATTCTGGGCAATGGCAGGATGCTACTCAGAGCTAGGGTCATACCTGCCTGGGCTACATGATCCGAGAGCTCTTC
Organism: Protopterus annectens; assembly: GCF_019279795.1. NCBI lineage: Eukaryota > Metazoa > Chordata > Ceratodontiformes > Protopteridae > Protopterus > Protopterus annectens. The sequence continues at coordinate 342,267,336 of NC_056730.1, read as the reverse complement.
CATGTCTCTTTTCATGTAGTCCAGGGAGGTATGTCTCAATCATTCACTCCAACATGGACAATGACAGAGTCATATTTGTACCTGTTGTGGAGTGACTTGAGTGCATGCATTATGTGGTGGATCCTGGCACCCAACAGGCAACTAACTGTAATTTTCTCCTTGTTCAGCCTAGTGAGTGAGACATCAGTGTGCTTGACTATAGAGTCACCTATGACTAAAGTGTTGGGTATGATGTCTTGTCTTAGGGGCTGCTGTTGGGTGGCAAACTGGTGTTGTGAGCTATGTGATACGTTGGTTATGTTTGAGGGTGGTGTTTGTTTGCGTTTCAGCTTCGGAGGTCCTTGTTGCTTGGACAGGTTAATTTTAAGAGCCTCCGCATATGTGGGTTTTGTGTTGCAATGTGTGGGTTTTGAAGGACTATATGTTGTTTGAGGTGTTGTATGGGTGTTAACCTTCTCCTCTTGACTGTCTAGCACAGTCTTGGTAAGCAGGATTTTCTTTTTCTCATTATTTTACTGGAATAATCATTGTCAAATCTGACTACATGTTCACCTATTTCAACAGGTGAGCTGGACCATGCTGTTTTTAATATCTGATCTGTTTCTAAGCTGGACATAAACTTAATTATGACTGAATGTGGTGATGAGTTTTCCTTTTTCAAAGCAACTCTCAGGGATTGGTGTGTCCTTTCATTTCCAAAAGATAAAGTTTTCTGTGCCAGGTTGTCAAGACATTTATTATATTGTCTCCCGCATACTTTTCCGGTATACCATAAAGTCTATTTTTTTTCTCAGTCTATTTTCTAAATCATCAACTTTATCTATGAGCCAGTTATTTTGTTTTAAAATAAATTTAATCTGAGACTCACCTTCAGTTATTCTCCCTTCATTATCATTTAAAGCTTCTTCCATACTGCTTATTTGTGCACTTTGTTATTTCATAAAATTTTCTAAATGTTTCATCTTATTTCTGGACTCTTCTTTGAAATTTTCTATTTTGGCATCTAGTTTGTCCATTTTAAGTAATATATCCTGCATATAAGATATTAGTGACTAGATGTCCTTTTTAACACAAGAATCCTGAGCATCCTTGTTGAAGTCTCCTCTTTCCTAACCATGCACTTGAAATTCTGACGGGAAAAATAACTTGAAGTTATAAATCTTTTCTCTGACTATTAGTGAATAAAATTAGCTAACACATATCTCCAATTTTTAATAGTTTGGTTAAATTTCCTGCCATGAAAAGCTTTCAGACACAGTGCTTTCACTAGTTATTGCTGTCAGTTAGCCATCTTGGCCACACCCCCCGAAGAACTCAGCAATTTCAACAGTAAAATTCCAGCAAACACTTAAAATGAATGCATTTCTACAGCGTTTTTCTGTTTGCATTTTACTTATTATGGGAATCGTAGACTTGTAGTATAATTCACAAAAGTTAGGGAATTGTGAATTGCTGCAGGATCTAAGCCTCATTTATTATATTTCTACTGCATTTTTTTCTATTTACATTTTACTCGGTCTGGGGACATTAATTTAGTCTTGTAGTATCTCTCGCAATAGTGAGACAACTGCAAATTGCTGCAGGATCTGAGTCTCATTTATTACATTTCTACAGCATCTTTTCTGTTTACATTTTACTTAGTCTGGGAACCTTAGTCTTGTAGTTTCACTAACAATAGTGGAAGAATTGTGAATTTCTGCAGTATCTGAGCCTTGTATATATATATATATATATATATATATATATATATATATATATATATATACACACACTTATGATGCATTTATACAGTTTACTGATTGGATTCCTCTCTAACTCCTCTCTTATAACCTGTGCTGAGCTGTGCAGTACCCTGTACAGAAGCAGACACCTAGAGTTGTAATTTTCCATACACAATTACTCTGCTTTTTTCTCAATTATCTAGCTGAGTGTTGAGCAGCTAGTTTGCCTGCTGAGAAGCATCACCCCATGATTGCTGTTTTAGATCGATCTTAGAACTCTTCTCCCACTCTAACAACTCTAAACTCCAACTTCATCACCATCATAGATCACAAAAAAGAGGATCCATAGCCATGGATGTGCACTTTCTTACTTCCCTGTAGACAGTCTGGTGAAAAATGGGCATCTTGAGACAATGTGGCAATTGTTTACTGATAACCACCTTATTCTTTACCAGACTGACACATTATGTGAGAGTTGTAATTACTATATGTCTTTGGAGGTAAAGCTCTCACATATAGACACTGATATCTCCAAACAGGTTGACGGCAATACTCACACTGAATTTACTATGGATCAGACACATAAACTCACATATTCTGTGGCTGTTAAATGCAATCTACCAAAACCTCAAAGACTTCCCATACACTGCCCTAAGCAACCTCCCAAATACTCAACAAAGACAACACTCCCCAGGACACATGCAACCACATCTCACAATGTCTCAGCCTCTAAGCATTTAAGGCAAATTGCCTCACAACCCAATTATATTGGTTATTGGAAGCTCTATTTTGAGACACACTGATGCCCCCCTTACCAGGCTGAGCAAGAACACAGTCACGGTCGGTCAGTTGCCTAGCAAGAGCAAGGATCTGGCAGATTACACATGCACTCAGGACATTGAATAAATACCAGTATGACTCAATCATAGTCCATGTGGATGTTAATGATCTGAGATGTATCTTGCTAGACTATATGAACAGAGACATGATATATCTTTCAGATTATGTGTCCTAGGCAGGAATGAGCCAATCACTGAACAGCATTCTACCTTCAAGGATGAAACCACAATATAAACAGAAGATTATTGACTTTAACTATTGGCTTAGTTACTGGTGTCATTCTAAGGGGCTCCAATATTTGTTAGTTTGAGAGGACAGGATAGACAGACCACACTGCTTTGCAAAGGCATGGTCTGCACCTATCCTTGCTAGGCTTTCAGATACTAGCGAAAATATTACCCATCCCTATATTGCTTTTTTAGTCAATGACAATCTAATAAACCTTCCAACATAGTAAATTCTATGCAAGGTAAACTAAAGGTGTTACTGCTCAATGCCAGGAGTCTCATGAAGCTACATTCCCTGGAAGCACTCACCATGGAGGGTGTTAACATCTGTACAGTTACTGAGACATTGATTAAAGCCATGAAAGGCACCCTGGCATTAGAAGGCTATAATACATTTTGCATTTAGACCAGCTATCACACAAGAAGGGACAAGAGGTGGAGATCTATCACTGTACATAAAAGTGAAGCACACCTCAAGACTGGCCAAACAATATGACATGCTTGAGCTATTCCATGTCCAAATAACCTTAGGTAAAGTCTAAAACCAGATCCCTGCTAGATATAGGTCCTCAGCTATGACCCAGGATAACCATACTACATGACTACATGTACTGGAGTTACTCACAATTCAGCCCAACACATATTCATGGGTGATTTCAACTATCTCACCATAAAGTGGGATATATATATATATATATATATATATATATATATATATATATATATATATATATATATATATATATATATATATATATATATATATATATATGGGATCCGGACACATGCTCGACTAGCATATGTCCGAATTACAAAACATCAAACACACATACACGAAAGCGCTTAACATCGAAAAGCGCTTCCGTGTATGTGTGCCTGTTTCGTAGATTGGACTACAGTAAAGGTAAGGGAAAATTCCCTTTTCCCCACTGTAGTGCGATCTTGGAGTGAGAATATTAAAGTGGGGGGTGTGGGTGGTGCAGGGGGTGAAGTCCCCCTGCAGAAAAGTAGATTTTTTTTTTAACTACACATACACGGAAGTGCTTTTTGATGTTAAGCACTTTTGTGTATGTGTGTTCGATGTTTTGTGATTCGGACACATGCTAGTCGAGCATGTGTCCTAGACTCATAGATTTTATATATATATATATATATATATATATATATATATATATATATATATATATATATATATATATATATATATATATATATGCAGCCACTAACAAGCATTGTCAAAGATTCCTGGATTTTGTCAATACAAACACCCTGGAACAGCTTGCTTACACACCTACTAGGCTGAAAATATACTCACAAATATGAGAGAATGTTGCAACCCCATGTCCTCACTGGTCAGATCAGATAACAAAGTAGTAACCTTTGAAATAAATATAAAGGCTGAACTCCCAGCAAATGCCAGAATCTTTCAGACATTTACTATGGCTATCTACCTTTTCTTAAGTGAAGACATAGTGAAACTCCAAGCCCCCCCCCCCAAACCCAAAGAACACAGTGGTCTATGAGGAAGTGTTTACAAAGACCATACATCTGCAACCCCTTTTTCCCATTTTCCACATGGGGTCGTGGTGTCACTTCAACAATGACATCATCTAGAGCTAAGGTTTACACTGCCAGGTGGCTAGCCCATCTGCAGTAGTTCTTTCACACCACACACTCACATACACACTCACTCCTATGGCCAATTTAGAGTGTCAAATCCAACTATTGTGTGTTTTTGGAATGTGGGAAAAAACTGGAACACCTGGAGGAAACCCACATGAACAAAAGGAAGACATGTAGACTCCACACAGAAGGCAAACCAGCCAGGAATTGAACCAGGTAACCTCTTGATGTGAGACAACAGCACTATTTGCTGTACCACTGGGCCACCCTTGTTACAGGGTATGGAAAACCTGTACAAGCATGAAAGTAACTACATAGAATCATCAGTACCAAACCAAAATAAACATAGGACAAACTCCAAAAACCAAGCCCCCATAGTGGGCTGCTAGTATCAATAGGTTGTACAGCAAAAGAAGGAAAATCATGTCCAAAAATAGGAAGGGATATGCCCAAAAATAAATAAGTCCCTCATCCGTCTCAACAAGCAATTTGGGACTAATCAAGTCCATCAAAGCCTAAGGATATCCATAAGGCATTTTTCTGTTTTATATGCAACTTTAAAGGGAACATCAAACAGTGTGCTGAACTTATTTATTTATTTATTTATTTATTTTATATTTGTTTACTGAGAAAGTCCAGTTGGGTTGAGACTCATATTCAGTGGAGGCCTGGGGAGAAAAACTCCATATAGCAACATAATATAAAAACATAGACATAATAATGATTTTTATACAATGAAAGATACTTGACATAGGTATAATATTTTAAAGTAATAATGCAAAAAATAATAAGATAGATAACATTTGCACACTTTGTATGATCTTACAATAATACAGTAAGTCATAATATAATGAAAGATAAGCCATAGAGTACATATTATAACAATGATTTACAGCTGGTAAAGAGTGTAAGCATATGTTTATAGTTAGGAATACAAAGAAAGAGTTAGTGTAATCAAGTTATTTTATAGTAAATAGAACTTTCTATACTGAACCGGGGGATACAGACAATTTGCTGGCCAATGAATTTAGCTCCAATTGCACCCCCCCCCACAGCCCTCAGTTTCCCTCCAGGAAATGCTTTTCCACACTATTGCTAAAGAACAGGCTCTCACTGCACTCTCCAGAGCTAAAAACACTGCAACAATGGGTCCCGATAATATCTCAAGATGACTCCAAAATACCTTGAAACGTGACCTTTTAGGCCTACTAGAATCTGTGTTCAACCACAACCTTCAGATATGCTTCATTCGTAGGGAATGGAGAGCTGCAACTGTAATCCCTCTACACAAAGGCGGACCATCAACAGACCCAGGGAACTACAGACCTATAAATTTGACTATTTTTATATGTAAGGCCACAGAAAGAATTATTGTTGACCTGATAAACAAATACTTAGGAAATCTTCAAACACTGAACCCATCACAATTTGGTTTGATGGAGGGCAGGTCATGCCTATTAAACTTGGTGGACTTCTCTGAGAAGGTCACTAGAGCCATGGATGTGGGCAAAATGCTACTTACTGCCTACCTTGACCTGGCAATAGCATTTGATACAATACCTAACTCGGATATTATATATAAACTCACAGATTTAAGCATTAATTCCTATGTCACCCAATGGATAGCCAAATAGTTCACAGATAGGACACATGAAGTTAGGGTGGGAAATCCACCTCAACCAAGAGCCCTGTTACTAGTGGTTTCCCACACCGTTCAGTACTGAAACATCTTCTGTTTAAAATATACTTCTCTGAAGTCAAGGCAAATACAAATAGCCTTTGACTGACCACATTTTCTGATGACTGCAAGCTGGGTGCAATCATTGAATCCCCCAAAGATGTAGATATCTTCCAGGAAGGTCTGACATAGACAAATAACTGGTGCCAGAACCATGACCTAAAACCCAATGCAAAAAATACATAACTATACTCTTTGGGAAGATAACCACTCCTGCAAATTACAACATTGATAACATACCCCAGATAGCAGACCCACTGGTAAGGAACTTTGATCATCGTGTGTACTTGGTAGTGAGAAAATTCTTCTACATGGCACAACTTATAAGAAGGGGCATGGAATTCAGATCCAAGCAGATCATAGTCCCAGTATACTCAGCCTTCATTAGACCAATAATCAAGTACAATGCACCCTTCAGCATGTACCTGACCAGGCATTTGCAACAGCTTTAGTGGCCATAGAGGTTCTTCACTAAAAGCATACAGACTGTAAATAATATGTCCGATACAGACTGCCTCAAAGCTCTGTCACTGTACTCGGTCTCCTATAGTATACTGAGGGGGTGATCTATGCCTAACCTGCAAGGCATTCTCAATCCAGCCCTGATTAATCTGCTACACAGTCACAAAACAAACACTACTAGAATTACTCAATCTAAGGTTTTAAACCTCATCTGTGACATAAACAAAGCATGTTGGGGGAACAGGTATGTATGTGTCTCACAGATTAACCCTTCTCTGGAACATACTCCCCACTTATGTGAAACAGAGGTCTTCCCTAAGCCTATTCAAATACAATTTGGACCAATGGATGGAAAATCACAAATTCATCCCTGGCTTGTCATCTGTGGTTCTTACAGACAGGGACAGTTTGTAGATCCCATAAGGCACAAGCGTATGCCAAAGCCATTCGAGCCTATGGGCGTTGATAATTGGGAAACTTGGAGCATGAATGTCTATGCTTAAAATGCTTCTACTGCCATTAATCTAGTAACCTCCTATGATCTTATGATCATATGAGTGCAGGAAATTGCAGCTTATACAGTGAAAATGCAACAGTATTTTAAGGCATGAAGACGTGCAGAAGCTCAAATAAATAATGCATAAATATAACAACAGCACTTAGAATTAAGAATAAAAAGTAGAATTCTGCAATGTGGAATACTTTTTAGTTTAGATAGAGCTGGACTGAAGCAGATACTCTCATATCTAAATGTCATGATTGCCAAGCATTGGTAAGCACTGTTAAAATGAACCAAGTGCAATGACTTAAAGGCACTGAAAATCAACAAACCACCAATCTATCCCACTGGCCAATTAAAACAACTTACTCTATTGCATCCTAAGTGATTCCTAAGCTGAGAACTGACTAGGCTACCCTCTACTGCTACTAGAGCACAGACCAAACTCGTTTCTAACTGTAAAAACGCTAAACAAGGAGCCCAAAGTACAGAAACTCAATAATGCCAACAGATAAATGCCAGCAAATACTTGAAATAGATAAAAAAAGCAGTGACCAGCAGTTTATACATTAAAAATATCACAGCATTTTAAGGTATGAAGTACAGAAATTCATAAATAGCATAGAAATGTATTAGTGCACATAGAATTAACATGAAAATGTGCAGTTCAGCAACGTGGAGTACTTCTCTAGCCTGGATGGGGCTGGACTGAAGCAAATGCTGTGAAATCTCAATGGCATGGCTGCCACGCATTGGTAAGTTCTGTTAAAGCATTCTCTCACAGATAACTTTCTCTTTTCCTTCATTTCACCTTCTTTCTTTTGAACCATTGTTGTACTTATTTATTATATTTTATTCCTGACTCACAATTTTTTTTCTGTTGATATGTACATTCTTGTAAAACTCTGTTTATGTTTTGCTGTGTTTTCTATTTGCGCTCATTCTGTTAAACTGCTTAAAGTCATTTTTTCCTTATCTGCTTTTTGTATCTTTTGTACATGTATTTATACTTGGAGCTTTTCTCCGTTCCTCCTCAGAAAATGGGCAACTTATTCCCACATGGATAATTCCTGTAAACAAACGCTAATAAATAAATAAATAAAAATAAAAATAACTAACTATCTGCAAATTATACTTCAAAAATATATATACATGAATAATTATGGCTTGTTATTATTTATTCTCAATGACATTGCTAGTCATACACACCTCATAAAATGTAATGTCTAGCTAACTATTGTTATAGTAGTGGATTGTCTGTGATGAATTCTCTAATATATCAATTATTACATCTGTCCTCCCCAAAGGTCCTAGGTTCAATCCACAATGGAACCATTATGTGGCATGGTAGCTAGTAAGGAGTGCTAATGCTATGAACTGTTAATAAGCTGCTCCCTGTGGCCAGTGTAATAAGTTTTATTCCTTCTACCTCCACCGTGACTCTGGACAAGTCACTTAGACAGCACATCATGCCCTGGCCACTCCAAAAAAGGGACAATTCGTCTAGTTGGCTTACCAGGTCAATAAATAGAGAAAACAGTAAAAAATAAGTTTTATTCCTTCTACCTCCACTGTGACTCTGGACAAGTCAGTTAGACAGCACATCACGCACTGGCCACTCCTAAAAAGGGACAATTTGCCTAGTTGGCTTACCAGGTCAGTAAGTAGGGAAAACAGTAAAAATAAATACATCGGTGTCCATTATCCTCTTTATTATGTTGTTGCCTGTGTTATTGATGTGATTTGTTTCTTTTATTCTAGATTATAGGTTAACAATACATACAACAACTGTGCAATAGAAAGTGGTTATAGCTGATAAGGAAGAGTACGGCTTTTTTCCAAGCTTCAGTATATATATGTGCCTGGTTGTTTGTGTGTGGGGTGATGCTGTTGATGTAAATAGTAAACAGAAAGGGAAACACACACACATATACACACACATACACACACACACACACACACATATATATATATATATATATATATATATATATATATATATAGATATATATATATATATATATATATATATCTGGAAAACTGAAAAGAACTTTGACGAGATAGTTCAAGAGGGTGTGAAACCATTCAGAGGGAAACAGGTGGGGGTCCTCAAAGTCCACCTGAAAGATTCAAATCAGCGGCCTAGGAAGATGGATCTCCTTCCCCTTTTTGGGGGGGGGGGCTGGCCCCAGGCATACATCTCAACCCCTTTATGCAAGAAATCTGGACAAACCCTAAACTAATGGGGGACAGCAGCTCAAAAAAGGGACAGATTTTAAATATTGCTCTTATAAACTTAGAAAGTTACTAGAATAACAAGATTTCTATTAGCATGCCTTTTCTTGAATGATACAAAGTCTGAAACTCAAATGTATGTCATTATTTACTGAGTTTGACCCCCAATGATTTGCCAGAAACCAACAAATGCTATGATGGACAGACCAAAATCAGTTGAAAAGTATGGCCCCTGGTGCACAGGCCATTGTTGGGTACATTATATACAGACACACACACACACACACACACACACACACACACACACACACACACACTCACATACACACACACACACACACACATATGCACGCACACACAGACACACAGACACACACACACACATATATGGTTTCACTACATTTTGTCATAGGTACATTTAACTGAAAGCCGTGTGGTCAAAAAAAATGATTGAAAGTACATTTGACTGAAAAAAATGTCTTTTTATATTGGAAAGACTGAATGGAGAATAAGGGACAGAGTCTACGAGCATCAAAGAAGCATTAATTTGCAGAAAGTAGACAATGCCCTTGCGAGACATACACTAAGTTTTCCGGAACACAAATTCCAATATAAAGTAATTGATCAAGTGAAACAAGATGTTAGAGGGGGTCCTTTTGGTTTTTTGGTCTTTTGCTAGAAAAAAGGGAATTATTATGGCAAATCAGACTGAATGCATACACAAACCCAGGATTGAATGACAAGTGCACACTTATGTGTGTATTAAAACTTAAAAGACTAAATAGATAGTTTAATAAAGTGATGTTTATAAGTTTTTAAGTAATATTCAAAATAATTTTGAGTCACTTTCAAAAGGTTTGTTTTGATACTAATTCTGTTCACAGCATAGACATAATCAAATTTAGTGAGATATATAAAAAATATAAAAAATAAAATTTAGTGATATGTATACAGGGACATAATTGGGATACATTGGATAAGTGTCATTTAAAACCTATGTATAGGAAATTAGGTGTAAACATGAATTATGCATTGATATGATTTATGCAAAGGAAATAAGGCATATATAGAAAGTATTTTTGGTGTAAGTGATGGAGGGTATATATGCATTTGCATAATGACATGTACAAGTTGTGTTTTGGGTATCGTCTTGGATGTTCTGCTTGTTTTGATCGTTTGAGTAATAGTAGTAGAATATATATATATATATATATATATATATATATATATGTCATAGTTCATGGTGGGTACTTTCTTTGCTGATGAATACCTGCTAGCGATCATATTTCATTGAACGAGACTGAACCATGGGGCGTTACTATTCAGCGCCTTATGCTTATCATAGTATACTGTAGTTTCGTACAAGTGGACATGTACGATTAGTATAAATATATTTGTCCATTGGGCTTTTGCTATGATATCCTTCGGTGTTTGAGTTTGGACTACATACGTTTTATTAGACAGCGCTCAATGGACAATATGACATATTTCAGTGGTGGATAGTCGGTATGTGTTTGAATAATTAATATTTTCATTATCATTATTTTTATTATGGATTTTAATAGTATGATTTTATGTAAATTCAGACAATTTCATATGGCTTACAAAAGGCATTGCTGTAAAAAGTGTTTAACATTGATAAATGCGATTGTAAATGTGATTTTCACATTAGGTTAATATTGAAGTCAGCGATACATTTGAAGTAACAATGTCTGACTACATACACCTTTAAGAGACAATTTAGGGTCTTAAAAGGTTGGCGGGAAGGGTATAAATAAGACATTTAAATTTTAACAGCTGTTGTATGTTTTTTTTCTGAAGAAGTCCAGCTATTGAGGTCGGATGAAAAACGTCATTTTAGCATTTAGTTTTATTAAATCTTGTATTCTCAAGCAGTGACCAGCTCAGCGTGTTTTTTCCTGTACAAACTTAGAAAGTTACTAGAATAACAAGATTTCTATTAGCATACCTTTTCTTGAATGATATAAAGTCTGAAAATCAAATGTATGTCATTATTTACTGAGTTTGACCCTCAGTGATTTGCCAGAAACCAACAAATGCTATGATGGACAGACCAAAATCAGTTGAAAAGTATGGCCCCTGATGTACAGGCCATTGTTGGGTACATTATATACAGACACACACACACACACACACACACACACACACACACACACACACACACACACACACACACACACACACACACACACACACACACACACACACACACACACACACATATACACATATAGTTTCACTACATTTTGTCATAGGTACATTTAACTGAAAGCCATGTGGTCAAAAAAAAATGATTGAAAGTACATTTGACTGAAAAAAACATTTTGTCAAAAACTATGAAAGTCTAAAGATGATATTCATGGTGTCAGTTCTCAGCATGCTGGTTATTAAGGTAGTGATTTTGAAGATTTTGTGTTGACTGATAATGGCCACATATCAAGTTGCACCCAAACATTTGTAGATGGTTGTGTTTGTGAACAAGTACTGATTCAGTGTGTGTGGGTTGTGTGACCTTAGAGTTAGAATATATAATTAAACAGAGGTCAAGCTTTTTGTGGTATATATGTTGTTTAAAATATTTTTGATGAAGTGGCCTACAGTCAGATGTACCTTCACACTTCAGATATAATATGATAAATTTCAGTAAGAGAGTCCTTTTAATAGCAAATATTCAGTGTATTTCTGCACTCTGATGATTAATTTCATATTAAGAATATACCTGGAATGATCCATACTTTTGATGTCACATTAAGCCAAGGATTCAGCTACTTGATCCATTGACAGTTTATTTAGATGTTTAAAATCCAGCAGCACTTATTGACAAATGGGCTGAGGTAGTTTTTCTGGTTGCACAGACAATTTTTCTCTATTCAATATTCATACCACCTTGCCTCTACCCTGAAAAATACTAGAAGCCCAATGGGATGTACAGGGTCAACAAAATGACATAAATAAAAATGAAATATATCATTGCTAAATAACTATGAAAAGATGATGCACATTCAATAAAGCTTACATGTGTCACTAAAGCCGTCAATGCACACATGATAGTGCACCATTTCATATTTAGTAAACATGGTAAACATTGTGGAAGTCTAATTACAGCATAAGCTGCTGAATTGTATGCTAATCAACCAATCCAAAATGGAGGAGCTATTCAACAGGCTATAAAACAACCATGTAGAGTCAGTGCTGGTTTTCCTGCTAATTCTAAAGCATATTTGAATACAGCCATGGAAACTAGGGTACACAGAAAGAATGTTAGGGGTTGATGTTGCTGTTATTCACGTGTATGTGCAGCAAGCCAATGTCTATGCTGCTGCTGCTGCTGCTAACAGACCACAGTCAAGATGGAGAAGGGTTTTTAGACCACATTTAACTTTTCATAATCTGCATGAGGTGTAAATTATAGAGTACTACAGGATGGATAGAGAAACACTACAGGAACTCTGCAACCTCTGTTCCCTTCAACTGAGAGCAAGGGCAAGCCAAAGGGAACCAATACCAGTGGAGACTAAGCTATGTGTAGATCTTAGAATTTTAGCTATAGGAACCTTCCAGAGACCAAAGGGGGACATGCTGAGGGTGTCACAGGCATACACTTGATGGCAGAGCCAGAACTATGCAGAAGTTCTACCCTATGACACACTACCCTGAAGTCCTGGGTGCCATAGACTGCACACATGTAGCAACCAAAGCACCACCCAGGGAACAGTGAAGGGTATACATAAATAGAAAAACCTACCATTCTATTAACTGCCAGGGCATGTGTAACTCTAAGGGAATCATCCTGAATGTGCATGCTGGCAACTCAGACAGTTAAAACAACTCGCATACCTGGCACAATTCTCAACTCTCAACTGTATGAGATGTTTACTATGGAGGATATCCCACAGGGTCATTTAATGGAGGATGTAGGTTATGCACTGGAACCATGGCTGATGATGCTCATCCAAAATGCACACACAGGAACTGAAGAACCCTATAATGAGGCACATGCCCAAACAAGAAATATCACAGAGTGTGTGTTTGAGCTGTTGAAGTTGTGGTTCCAGTGTCTAGATACATCTGGGGGGCCCTGCAGTACAATCCCCATGCATGTGCTGAAATATTCACCATCTGTGCCATGCTCTACAACATTATCCTGGGAAAACAGCTTCAGCAGAAAGTGCAAGGACAAAGGCCACACATCCCACCACCTCTGGCATGTTCACCACAGCCACACACAGGTGAAGAATCAGAGGGAGAACCAGCAGCTGCTGTGAGTGTAGACAAACATAGACACACACAATATGGTCTCGCACTGGCCAAGAGGCAACAGATAGCACACACGCTCACCACCTAAGGGGCTAGAATCTTCATTCTAAACACATACATACAGTAACATTGATACCAGGCAACACTCATACCTTTACTTATCCATGTAATGGCTGTATAGTGCTAACAGCAGACAGAGTCAGCCCTGAACTAAAACACTTGTAACTGCTGGATTTCCAAGGTATGTGCTGAACCTGGAATAGAAAAATAAATGAATGACATATCCTTGCATACTGTTAATTGGTAATGTGAGCATGTGAGTATAAGGTGGGTGATTTTTACTGCAATTACATTGAGATGTAAAGCACTGACTTACCTGAATATGTGTAATTTATCAAGTAATAGGTCTTACATCTGAAATGTATAGATTTACAATGAATGTACACATTATGACCTCATATGTTTGTAATGGGAAATCATTAATGAGTGAAGTTAGAAAATAATGACACACATTTCAGTTTCAAACTTTATATCTCTCAGAGCAAACATAATAATAGTAATGCAAACCCTGTTATTCCATAGACTGTCTGTTTGTAAGACCACAATGTTTAAAAGGTCTCCTCATTGTTGGACCTTTGTCACACTTTTATGTATAGCTGGGTCCAGCTTTGTTGGTCTAAGAGTCTGACAAGGATGTACACATTACAAAAACCTGTAACAAAACAGTACAATTTGCAAAACAGCATCACAAAAACAAATATGCTAATCACTAAGCTATACACCCTGAGCATCAGACAAAATACTTATCTATCCCAGAATCCAAAAGATAAAAAACAAGGATATGGCACAGTTATCATCATTTGCACAGGATGTTGTGTTTGTGGGGGGGGGGGGGGGGTGTGCAGGAGGCCTAGGCTGACATAAAAGGTAGTGAGTGCGTGTGAGTAAGAAAAATAGGCAGACATTTGGATAAAGAATCATATGCCCAATGAGACAGAATAAGATTTAAGCCACATGACTGACCCATTTAACTGTTATGTGTGTGTGTCTGTATGGGCACTTCAGGTAAAACTGGCGTGTGAGTGTCTGCAAGAACACAGCCAAGCATTGTGCTAACACTACATCCTGGTATGTTGGACAGGTGTGAACCATGCATGGTAGAGGTGACAGTTCATCGTCATCATCCCTGAGCCCCAGAACTGGTCTGCCAGGAACTGCACTGACACATCCATGCCCACTGTCAGACAGACTGCTGCTACCAGAATGTGACTGATGTCCGCTGGATGAGCTCTCCTCATGAGTACGTCCAAGACCATGACCCTATGGCGTTGCCAAGTGTGGGCATGGACACATCAACCACTGATGGAACAATGGAAGTAATGTCACTATGGGAGTATGATCGGGCATGGCCATATCAGCTAACATCGGATGATGTGGCTGACCTATGCCTATGTGGATGCCGTCCCCCTCCCAGCAGATGTTCCATCACAGACACTGCCCATTCCAATGTGTCATTCATCTGTTACAGTGAACTGGCAACATGATGGAGGCAGTCACACATGTCAGCCTATGCCAAATATGCCTGGACCTCCATTATGGCCCTAAACATATGTAGATGGCACAGAAAGACAAACCTTCATCAGGTGGAGGATGGATAGCAGGCCTCCTATGAGCAATCCAAACAACCCTCATGTGTGGCACCTCACCCACACTTTGGCTATGGCCAGAGTCAACAGGCACTGAAGCCACAGTAACCACACTAGTTTGATCAAGTCTCACCCTCCACCTGTCCAATATCTCAGTGCTTACCGGAGTGGGTTTGTGTAGACCTACTGGCTGTGTCTGATGGAATTACAGGGGATGGCTGAATGACAACCTCAGTGCCAGATTCAACCTATCCACCCCCCACTGACTGTGCCTGTGTTTGACGACCATCATCATCAGAGTCTGCTGACTGATACTCTGACATCAGGTGGTAAGAGTCCTACACTTCCACTATCAGGATAACCTGTGATAATGAGCAACAAACACAGGAAATAAATTAATAGCTACACTACTGCAGTTCAATATATGCTAACAAACTAATACTGGTGTGACTATCACAGACAGTACAGCTATACACACACAGTCTTCATACCCACCTCACACATATGGTTAAATGCATATTTCTGTGAAATGCTCATCAGTATTGAAATAAAAATGTTTACCTTCCCATGTGAAGATGACTCCAAATTTGCTAGGAAGGATGGTCCTGGAAGAAGTTAAGCAAAATATAAGGACACCATCATCATAATAGCAATAATGCAATGGGAATGTTTTGGGCTTTTATATATCCATTAACAACACATTTAACTGAAACTTCAATGACATGTCTCCCAGTCCATGTGTACTAAACCAGAATGTGTTATTAACTGTATCACTCTGTAACTTGTGCCCACCCAAAGAAAATGATTAAACCAACTTAAGTATTGCTTTCAATATTTTAGTATACAAGAAATATTTAAAAATGACATAGGTAAGCCTACCTTGTAGCTCCTACTGGGACATATTTGTCCTCCCTGAAACAGCATCACCAACACTGAGCTCTCTGGATCCCTGACAGTGGACAGGAACTCTTCATTTGGTGTCAGTAGAGGCTCTTTAGCAGCCCCTCCCCATTAGCCAGCTATCCATGGGACACTGCAACTGCTCTCATCTGGGCAGTTGAAATCATGTCAATGGCCCTATGATGCACTTGATCATATGTCCTTCTGTGTCGCTCAATAGCATTCACATTGTTCCCTATCTGGTTCCAAATTTGCATTTTTCCAGGTTCTCTCTTAACCAGAAAGGCACCATGTTGCTGAAATGCTTTGATGATCACAATCATTTTCGGGGCCACTGAAGCAGGGATTGCAGGGATAGGGACACTTGGGTGCCATAGTCCTAGGTGACATAAAACACAAAAGAAGCATACTACACATAAATGTCACATAAATAAAAGTCCTGCTTAGATAAAACTCATATTATTAGTTTTTCAATATTACCCACTGGAGAAACAAAAAAAAATCAAGTTATTCAGAAATAAAAAGGGTTATGTGGTTCTAACATATTGCAGTCAAACACAAGCCAAGGTTTGAACTAAAACAAGGAGTAGCAATACCACAGCAAACCTTTGTAAAAACATATTGGTTGTGCCAACACAGAAATGGAACTTGGCTTCCCCACCACCAAAATAACAGGCAAATAACATTTCCATACCAAACAAAGGAATAAAACATCAGTGAGTAGTTACAAGTGCTATCAAACTGTCCAAAAACATGTGTACACATTTACCACATAACATTCATTTTTCTACAATTGCTAGTCACCTCTAACTGTGGCCAGCATGACCTAGAGATGTTTAAGAGTCTTCCGGGAAGGCTAACATCCCTGTGTCATTGAAAATATGGGACATTTACATTTCACTGAAATAAAAATGGAAGTGTATAAAGAGAAAAAGTTGTAACATTAACACATGTGGTAAAAGTTAAATACGGCTGTGCATCTGACAAAGTAAAATGCCCTGATAAAAATGTGCATGCCATCAGTAAACGTCTAAGAAGTTGCACTTGCTAATGTATATATAGATGTGTGTGTGTGTGTGTGTGTGTGTGTGTGTGTGTGCGCATTTTTATTTCCTAGTGACATGGTGACAATCAAGATCAGTAGTCTCTGAGCAGATAAATCCAAAGTAATAGCAATTTTCTTCTGTGTTATTGATATAAACAAGTCTCCTTACCTTCAGGTTACCTAGCTGCATGGTTCCTTTTTTATAGAGCAGATCCATGCCTGTGAGCATGCTGAAGATGCAAATGAGGTGTGAACTCATTAGAATTGCTGAATCCCAAATTCTTGGCTTTGGGTAGCAGATGTAAATATAGTGCAGGCACTCCAGCAACATTCGCTGCTAAGGGATTGCAACTGTGAATGATTACTGGTAGGGAGAAGGAAAACACAACAGCAATTCAAACTCCCTTACCTCCAGTGGGTGGGTCACCCAGGATACACTTACAAAGCATATAAATATTTGTAACAAGGTTTTAAATAGAAGTGAACAGCACACATTTCTCACTTTCTGTTCACTAATATGCAAACTCCCTGCCTTTGTTGAAAACTGTATATTATTGTCATTATGAAGATAGATGAAGGCTGCCAGCCTAGGCAGATAGAATTTTATAGATAATTGTGTCATTTGTAAATATTAATGTAAGCCACAGGCTTGTTCTCTTAAATGTGAAAAGACTGCATTGGATATTAAACTGCAAAAATGTAACAATGGCGCACTCTGCTGCAAGAAAGCTAAGTCAACCATTTTATGACTGTCTTTGATGTCAAAATTTGGAGCCGATATGTCTAGAGAGAGGCATCCTGCCTATTGTTTTAAGACCAGAGTTAATGGCTAGAATTTGCATGTATAAATGTCCTTTATAACTCTGGTTTCTGACCAGGTGTAAAGAATGTATATGTAGTTTCCATTAGCCTGGGAACACCAGAGAAGTGTGAAGAATGATGTCATGTGAAGCAGCTCTGTGTTATCAATTTAAAGAGAGAGAATCGGAGAGCTCAGTGCATTTTGTCTTGAGAACATCCAACATCACTAGCAATGCTTTGCTCTATATGTAAGTTATTTAGAATTGTGTTTTCTCTTAGATATAGCTAGGAAATATGAAGATTAAACTAGTTTGTTTTTCTATGATGTTAGAACTTTTGCTAATGTATTATTTTAAGTATTTCTCTGTGATCTCTGAACGCTTGACTACCACTATGTAGTAAGAAGTACTGTCTTGTGTTTTTATTTATTATTAAATATTTTAAAACTTTCAACTGTGGCTGTTTTGTGTAGAAACAATTTAAGCTCTAAGAGTACATTGCATGTATATAGTAATGCTGTACCAAGTCACTCCAAATAAGTCTTGACTGCTAGGTCACACTTACCATTTGGATAATAATATTGCACAATAATAATTGGATACCCTTTTAAGGGCCTTTGAGTAGCTGATAAATATGTGTGCGTGGTGGCAGTTGATACTACCTTTTAGACAGAGCAGAAAAGGGGCACAGCTGTAGAACCTGTGCCAGGCTCACTGGTGTTAGTGGTGAGGATTGAGGCTCCTTGATTGCTGGGCTAGTGCACAAGCATCACATATTAATTGTTTGGCAATGGTGAGATATCCACACCACATATTAATTGGTTGGCAAATACTAATTAGCCTGTAGTGGTGTGGGTAGAGTGAATTCCTGTAGCTTGTGTACAGTGATCACTGAAGGTGTTTTGTACTCTAAATCAGCCACACAGTGAATACTCAGAGTTCAGATCACAATTGTTTTATTTCTTTTGTTAGCTTAGTTAGGGAGAGAAGGCAGCATGTCAGTAGAAGAGTATGGAAAGCTGACAAGGAGCCAGCTGGCTGAGATGTGCCAGGTTAGGGGACTGGTGTACAGAAACCTGACTAAGGCTGACATGATTACAGCTTTGGTCACAGCTGCATCAGAAAACAGCAACCAGGAGGATGATCAGGCTGGCACTGGAGATGTACCACCCTCAGAGAATGGACAGCTTAACCTTTCTGCAGAGGACTTAGAAATCCATCTAGTGCTAAAGAGACTTGAGTTGGAGGCCAGGCATTTGAAAATAGAAACAGCGGAGAGACTGAGATGTATACAGGCTGTGGAGAATGAGAGACTGCTATGCCTGGAAGCTAAGGAAAAGGAGAGTCAGAGGCAGCATGAGAGGAAGATGCTGACTCTTTTCCAGAGTCATGGAGGTAATGGCGAAGAGAGTAACTGGACCCCAGAAGCACAAAAGGTCAGTAAATTTCTTCTGCAGTTTAAAGAGGGGGATAATTTTGATAGTTTCATTCATATGTTTGAGAGGCTATGTAAACAGTATGATGTTGACCAAAGGCTCTGGGTACGGTTCCTGACCCACTTACTCTATTGTAAAGCTGTAAATGTGTTGTCTAAAATGTCTAACATTGACTGTTTTAATTATACTGTTGTTAACATTGCTTGTTAGAATGTTTTAAGCTAACACCTGAAACTTATAGGAAAAAGTTTCATGAGCACAATGCAAGGCAGATGAAAGTGTGTGTGAATATGTTGCTGAACTGAACACTTATTTTCATAGGTGGGTGAGTGTGAGGGAATAAGCACTTAGCACTTTGCCTGAGGACATGAGGATCTGGTTAGCTGACAGACAATGTGCTATTTCAGATCAGTTGGGGAAGAAGGGAGACCTATACCTAGCAAGCAGGGCATCCCTGTACAGGAAAGGGGCCCCCAGTACTGCTCATGGATCTAAAGGAACCCATGGTGGGCAGCAAAGACTGCCCCAACAGAATCTGCCAGTAGCAGGGAAAGCCATTAGTCCAGGTACACATCCAGGACCTAGGGCTACATAGGTTCATAGGTTCATAGGTTCATACTAGGCTATCTGCCCTAGGGCATTTATAAGCCTAGCCAGAGTGTGTTTGGCTTTCGCCACCCATTTTAAATTAATTTTGCTATGCCTTTTTTTGAGGTTAGTATACTGTGCCTCTGTCTAACAGTGACACAGAAGTGATAGCCGGGGTAAACCTACGATCTCCCATCCACTCATCAAGATTCCTCTTGAAGAGAGTCAATGTGAGACTCTGCCTAACCTGGACTGGGATTTTATTCCAGAGTGAAGGGAGCCTCTGGGTTATGAATCTGTCCCTCCAGCATGTCCTATTTATTTCAGTGCTGAGGTTCAAGTCTCGAGCGCGTAGCTCGATGGGATTTGGATTTTCTGTGGTGCAGCATGTCCATTAATTTCGTGTTGGACATGGCTTTATACGTCAGGCACAGATCGCCTCTGAGCAGGCAGTATGCCACTGAGTAGAGCTGGAGTTTCTTTAACCGGGCAGCATATGGCATCTGTTTGAGCCCTTTGATCCTCTTGGTGAGGTACTTTTGGGGTCTTTCTAGTTGCTGCAGGTGTCTGGTAAGGTACATCCCAAAAGGGGCATTGTACTCAATTATGGGCCTGATGAGGGATGAGTAAAGAGGTACGATGACCTCCCTGATCTAGATGTGAATCCCTTCATGATTAGGTGGGCTATATAAAATGTTTTTCTAACCACTTTGGCCACGTGGTTGTCAAATGAGAGATTGCTATCAACTTGGGTCCCCAGGTCCCTAATGACTTCTTCTGTACTTAATGGATTACCACCTATGTGGTAATTTGTGGGTACTTTGTTTTTGCCAAAGGGGATGACTATACACTTTTTGGCGTTTAGCTTGAGGCCATGGCTCTGGCACCAGTTGTCTGTTTCTATGAGGCCCTTTTGGAGGATGCTTGTGTCGGCTGGAGAGTTGATTATGGTGCCCAGTTTGCAGTCATCTGTGAACTTGGTCAGCCACAGTCCTTCCGTGTTGGCCTGTACCGCCGAGAAATATATACCGAACAAGAGAGGTCCCAGAACTGAGCCTTGTGGGACACCACTTGTAACTGGTTTGGAGTCTGACATGGCTCCAGCAATTCTAACCATGTGGGTTCTGTCCTTGAGCCAGTTTGCAACCCATCTAGTGACATAGGGGTTTATATTTAAGCTGGTGAGCTTATCTATAATGCCCGAGTGGGGTATTGTATCGAAGGCTTTTGCGAGGTCCAGGTAGGCTGTGTGGACCACCTTCCCCTCGTCAATGGCCTTGGTGACTGTTTCAAAGAAATTTACCAGGTTTAAGAGGCAGGATCTGCCCTTAACAAAGCCAAACTGGGTAGGATCCAGTGTCTGTAGGTTCCCAATATCTTTATTTATGAGGTCCATGATGATCCTTTCCATAGCTTTGCAGACCAAGCTAGTCAGGCTTATGGGGCGATAGTTTCCAGGATCCGTTGAGGCACCACCTTTGTGGAGAGGGACCACTGTTGCTGTACGCCACTCTTTGGGTACATATCCTGTAGTAAGGCTAAGATTGAACAGTAGTTTTATGTTTGGGTTTAGCTCTTCTTGGAGTTCATGTAGGACGCAGCCCGGGACACCATCTGGTCCCATTGATGCTGTGTTTTTTGCTTTGGAGAGGGCGGCTCTTACCTGAGCATCTGAGATGTCAAGGGGGCAGCACTCTGTTGGGATAGATATTTGTCCTTTTGGTGGGGAGAGGGGGGAGAAGTTTGCACTGAACCTGTCAGCTAGGATGTTGGCAATGTCTGTGGGCTCGGTGTATTTTTTGTCATTTTGGACTAATTCTGAGCATATCCGGGAATTCCCACCCAGGTTCCTAACATAACTAAAGAAAGCCTTGTGATTATCCTTAGTGTCCTGTGCAAATTTTCTCTCGAAGCTGGCCTTAGACGATTTTATGAGTGCCCATAGTTTTTTGCTAATACTGATCAGAGATGCCTTCCCTTTTTGGGATTTTGCTCTATCATGTAGTAGCTTCCTCCTTCTATTGTATAGTTTGTTTATGGCTGGGGTCCACCAGACAGGACGTCTGCCTTTGGAGGATTGGGTCTTGGTTTTATTTGGGATTGCATGATACATGCATTCCTGAAGGTGTTCATAGAATGCGTTTATAAAGGATTCTGCGGTCTGGGCCGTATTTCCACAGGCCCGGGGGCTTTGAAGGATTTCGCCTCGGTTTTGAGGCGTGTGAAATTTGCTTTAGAGAAGTTTTTCACTGTGGTTTTCTGGGCAGGGGGTGGGGTCGGGATGTGAATATCCAGTGAGATTAGTTTATGGTCTGATCTTACCAGTGAGGGATACACTTCTGGTCTGGAGCATAGTGTCCCCATGTTGGTGATGATCAGGTCCAGTATGTTTTCCCCTCTTGTGGGAGTGGTAACAAGTTGTTCCATAGCATTTGAGTTTATAAATTCTAGGAACCTTTGGGCTAGGGTGTTGGAGCTAGAGTAATGCTCCCAGTCTATGTTTGGGTAGTTGAAGTCGCCCAATATAATGGTGTTTGGAGAGGCCTTCATATTTTCCAGTATTCTCAGGAAGGCCAAGTGGGGTTCCTGTGTTTGGGAGGGTGGTCTGTAGCAGGCTATAAACTGGAAGGCAGTTTTACCCACAGTTAGTTGCACATGGATAGTCTCTGATGCTTCGTGCTGTGCCACCAACCTGGAGGTGTGGGTATCTTTGACGAATATTGATACTCCCCCTCCTTTTGTGGTTCGGTCCAAGTTTTGGGGCCGAAAAGCATGGTATGAGGTATAACCTGGTAGTGCTGGGGTGCTCTCAGGAGCCTTGAGCCAGGTTTCTGTTACTGCACAGATATTGATGTTCTCCATGCTAAGGAGAGTTTCGAGTGCATGCATCTTGAGGTTTAGACTTCTGGCGTTGAGTAGCATTACTCTTAGTTTCTTATCCCTTGTGATACCTATGGAGGTGGGTTTGTCCTTTGAGCCTTGCCTAAAAAAGGCACTATGGGGGTAGCAAGAGCCTTTGCCAATATCCGAAAGCCCAGGGGTGACAGGTGCAAGCTGTCCCTAGCGAAGCATCGTGGCTTGTCGAGCATGTCATCCCAGGCTGACAGGCATTGGATCCCCTTTGAATGACACCAACACTTAAGCCAATTGTTGAAATTGATCATCTTGTCTTCATATTGTGGCATCATTCTTGGTGAGGGTAAGATGCTACTCAAGGTCAGGGTCATACCGGCCTGGGCTACATGCTTAGAGAGCTCCTCTATGTCTCTTTTCATGTAGTCCAGGGAGTTACGTCTCAGGTCATTCACACCAGCATGGACAATGACTGAGTCATATTTGTACTTGCCTTGGAGTGACCTGAGTGCTTGTGTTATGTGGCGGATCCTAGCGCCCGACAGGCAGCTCACCGTGACCTTCTCCTTTTTCAGCCTGGTGAGTGGGACGTCAGTGTGCCTGACGATAGAGTCACCTATTACAAGTGTATCAGGTGTGTTGTTTAGCCTTAAGGGCTATGACTGTTCGGCACACTGGCTTTGTGAGCTATGTGTTGCACGTGTTTTGTTTTGGGGTAGCGGTTGCTTGGGTGTCTGCTTTGGAGGTCTCTGCTGCTTGGGCAGATTTTTATTTAGAGCCTCCGAGTATGTTTTTGTGTGTTTATGTGTTTGGTTTGTTGTCGTGGTAGGTCTATGTGAGACTGGAATTGGAGTGAGTGTGGTTTCCTTCTCCTCCTGACTGGTTACGCCAGTACTGAGTTGAGAGAGCTTAGCCTCCAGTTTGGCTATATGGTTGCATCTCTCACATGTGTTGGAATTTGTTGGGAGGAGGAGAGGGTTGTCTGTGTACATGAGGCAGTTGTAACATTGCCTCAAGATTTCCAGATTCACCAGCTGGACCAGAGAGGAGATTGACAACTGACCTTTGGACATGCTAGAATAGTATTGGGAATTCCTTTATAATTGAAAAAAAGGGCCAATGGGGAACAAGGTACTCAAGGGGAGTTTGTGAGGGTGTAGTGCTTTTAATTTTTTAGAGCTGAGTTATATAATTGCTTTAGTGAGCAAGTGCCAGGTAGCTTAAATGCAATGTGCTACAGGTAACTTAAATGCAAAAATGACAAACAGTAACTTTCTTTCAAGTGAGACAAGGAAATAAGTAAAGTAAGCAATGCAGATATCACTAGGGATCCACAGAAGTGCTAAAAGGCCGTGTTTTAGGTGAAATTAGCGTTTCAGGGAAATAAACAAACAACAAGCATACAAATAAAGCTAGATTCAGCAGGCCTGGATCTAGTCTATGCTACAGCAAACAAGGTGTACCAATTTCAGTAAGAAACAGTTAGAATATGCAGGCACTATAAGCCTCTAACCAGAAATTCCCTGCTCAGAAGGGCAGAGTCCAGCCTCTCCTCCCACAAGAGTGCAGACTGCAATCCTTCTTAACGTAAAATAACTGGCCTGAAGCCCAAGTGCTTAAACCAGAACTAATACACTTTTAGAATAACAGACACTGAGCTCTCAATCAGCAGTTCCCATCTTAGAAGGATGTAAGCTACCTGTCCTGTCACCACAGTGCAGGCCACAAACCTTCATAATGTAAAACAACTGGTCTGAAGCCCAAGTGCTTAATCCAAAAGACTTAGAAATGATAGCTACACTTTAATCAAGTTACTACCAGCAGTAATAAATACAACTGAATACTTAAAAGAATGCCATATTTTGAATGCACCCAGTGGGGCCATGTGGCATACAGATGTCCACGGAGGCAAGGTGGGGAACAAAAGGTGAGAGAGCCAGTAAGTGGGAAAGACAACATGCCAATAATAAGTTGTCTTGAGATAACAAGGGTACTGAACTATCATCCTGCAGATGTCCTGATAGGGAAGGACTTGAATGAGGCAGTACCATGTGTTTATGCAGTTAGATGTAATCAGGCTAAAAGACAAGCATGTGGGTCTGGTAGCCTGGGGAAGACCCAGACAGACCACATAAGTGCAGCGAGGACTGCTGAGGTGGTTACTTCAGAGAGGTGGCTATTCTGTAACAGTGAGACTGAATGTGAGCCACAGCTGCTTGTGGGTATTGATGTTCCCTTGGACAGAGAAACTGCAAAGGTTGAGGTGAGTAGTAGTACCCAGGCTGACAGTGAGGCACCACTGTCAGAGGATGCCAGACTTTCTGTGGAAGGAGAGCTGGGAAGGGTTACAAAGACAGGGTTGAGACAGGCTCAGCTCTCAGACCCTACATTGTAAGGCCTGAGGCAGGTAGCTAGTGAGGCACCTGACTCTCAAGGGAAGGGGGAATCTGTATACTGGGACAAAGGATTACTGTATAGAGAGTGGACCCCTGAGGGAGGGCTAGAAGGTGAGAGGGTACAGCAGTTGGTGGTGCCTAGAACCTACCATCTGATACGTCTAGCCATAGCCCATGATATTCCCATTGCAAGTCATATGGGCATAAAATGTACAAAGAGATGTATTATGCAGAACTTCTATTGGTCTGAAATTTCCAGAGATGTAACAGGGTACTGCAGGACCTGTGAACAGTGTCAAAAGGTAGGCAAGGCAGGACACAAGGTGAGAGCTCCTTTTGGTGCCTTTGCCTGTGATTGAGGAACAATTTCAGAGGGTAGCTATGGATATTGTGGGGCTTCTGAGTATGCCAAGTTCCACAGGGAAAAATTATATCCTAGTAGTAGTGGATTATGCTACACGATACCCTGAGGCAGTGGCTCTGTCCACTACAGAGACAGAAAAGGTGACAAATGCTTTGTTAGAGATTTTCAGCAGGGTAGGTTTACCAAAAGAAATACTGACTGACAGAGGTGCCAATTTTATGTTAGACCTGCTGGCTTGTCTGTGGAAGTACTGTGGGGTGAACCACTTGAAGATGACCCCCTACCATCCCCAAACTAATGGTCTTGTTAAGAGGTTAAAGTCCACACTCAAGTCCATGCTATGGGCATTTGCAGACCAGTTTAAGAGGGAGTGTGACAAATATTTGCCCCATCTGTTGTTAACTTACAGAGATGTTCCCCAGGAATCCACAGTTTTTTCACCCTTTGAGTTGCTGTATGGGCATAGGGTGAGGGGACCACTAGATTTAATTTGAGATGAGTAGGAAGGTGAGTGTGAATCTCATAAGGAGTCTGTTGTGGCATATGTCCTAAACCTCAGGACAAGGCTCAGGAAACTCATGGGCTTGGCCTAGGAGAACCTGGCAGAAGCCCAACCACAGAAAATGGTGTGGCATGTCAGGAATGCTCAAGCTAGAGAGTATGCTGTGGGGAAAAAGGTAATGGTTCTCATTCCTGTCAGACACAACAAGCTGAAAGCAGCTTGGAAGGGACCCTACAAGGTGATAAGAAAGGTAAGTGATGTTAACTGCATAGTGGAACTGCTAGGCAGCAGCCAGGGGCACAAATTGTACCATGTTAACACGATGAAACCTTACCATGATAGGGAGGCCCTTGTGCTAAGCATTTGCAGTGGATTGCAGGAGGAGTCTGAGGGAGATCTGGTGACTGATCTCCTCAGTGAGGTTTGGACTGACACCTCAGTGGAAGGGGTAGCAATGTCCCAGCAGCTTTCTCCTACCAAAGTTTGAGAAATCTGAGCAGTGTTACAGGAGTTTGAGGACATGTTCACTGGGATATCAGGGTGCACCCACCTGGTGCAGTACCCGGTGGATACAGGACCCCAAAGGCCTATTAGGCAGGCCCCTTATAGGGTGCCTGAGAAAGTCAAACAGACTCTGGGGGAGGAGATACAGGAGATGTTGGAACTAGGGGTGATGCAAGAGTCCAACAGTCCCTGGGCCTCCCCAGTGGTGCTGGTGCCAAAGAAGGATGTCAGCACCAGGTTCTGTGTGGACTACAGGGAATTAAATAGTCACACAGAGTCAGGTGCTTACCCCATGCCTAGGACAGATGAGGCCCTAGAGCAGCTGAGTAGGGATAAGTATCTTACAACCATTGATCTTACCAAGGCTTACTGGCAGGTGCCCTTGACTCTCAGTGCTAGAGAGAAGTCAACCTCCGTGACTCCTTTTGGTTTGTATGAGTTTACAAAGATACCCTTTGGGATGAAGAATGCCCAGCAACTTTCCAGAGATTGGTAGATCATATCCTAGCAGGAGCAGGAGGGTTTGCCCTTGCTTACCTAGATGATATTGCCATCTTTAGCCATTCCTGACAAGAGCACCTTCAGCATGTCAGGGAGGTGCAGGGCAGTTTACAGAGGGCAGGGCTGACCATTAATCCCAGCATATGTCAGGTGGGTATGGCATAGGTCTCCTACCTGGGACATAGAGTAGGGAGTGGTAAGATCAGGCCAGAACCTGCCAAAGTAGAAACCATTCAGGTATGGCCTGCACCTGTTACCAAAGAGCACATGAGGGCATTCTTAGGGACAGCATGGTACTACAGAAAGTTCATCTCCAGTTATAGTAACATAGCTACTCCCATCACAGACCTGACAAGGAAGAACAGGGCCAGATAAGGTAATGTGGATCCCAGCATGTGAGCAGGCATTCCAGAAGCTTAATGAAGCTTTGGAAGGACCCCCTGTGTTAGCCAGTCCATATTATAGCAAAGAATTTGTTGTGCAGGTGGATGCTTCGAACCATGGGGTGGGGCTGTACTTAGCCAGATTTCTTCAGAGAGAGAAGCGCACCCAGTGGTTTATCTCAGTCATAGGCTCCAACCCAGAGAGGAATGTTATGCAGCTGTAGAAAAGGAATGTCTAACCATCATGTGGGCACTGCAGAAACTTCAGCCTTATCTGTACGAAAGAAAATTCACTGTAGTGACAGATCACAAACTCCTAACTTGGTTAAACAAAGCCAGCCAGCAAAATGCCAAGGTGATGAGATGAAGCCTAGGGTTGCAAGCATATGATATGTCAGTGCAGCACCACAGTGGGATTAGCAATGCCAAAGCAGATGGGCTCTCAAGACAGGGAATGGAGTATGGTATACTCAGCTAGACCTAACCCTCTCAAGGAATGTTTCTCAAGGGTCACTTGGAAAACTAGCTTGAGTTCTCGGGGGGGGTGGGGGTAGATGTGTGAAGATAGGTGAAGGCTGCCAGCCTAGCCAGATATAATTTTGTAGATAATTCTGTCATTTGAAAATATTAATGTAAGTCACAGGCTTGTTCTCTTAAATGTGAAAAGACTGCATTGGATATTGAGCTGCAAAAATTTAACAACAGTGCACTCTACTTAAGAAAGCTAAGTCAAGCATTTTATGACTGTCTTTGATGTCAAAATTTGGAGCCAATATGTCTAGAGGGAGGCATCCTGCCTATTGTTTTAAGACCAGAGTTAATGCCTAGAATTTGCATGTATAAATGCCCTTTATTGCTCTGGTTTCTGACCAGGTGTAAATAATGTAAATGTAGTTTCTGTTAGCCTGAGAACACCAGAGAAGTGTGAAGAATGATGTCATGTGAAGCAGCTCTGTGTTATAAATTTAAAGAGAGAGAATCAGAGAGCCTAGTGCATTTTGTCTTGAAAACATCCAACATCACTAGCACTGCTTTGCTCTGTATATAAGTTATTTAGAATTGTGTTTTCTCTTAGATATAGCTAGGAAATATGAAGATTAGACTAGTTTGTTTTTCTGTGATGTCAGAAATTTTGCCACTGTATTATTTTAAGTATTTCTCTGTGATCTCTGAACTTTTGACTAGCACTGTGTAGTAAGAAGTACTGTCTTGTGTTTATATTTATTATTAAATATTTTTAAACCTTTCAACTGTGGCTGTTTTGTGTAGAGATAATTTAAGCTCTAAGGGTACATTGCATGTATGTAGTGATGCTGTACCAAGTCACTCCAAATAAGTCTTGACCATTAGGTCACACTTACCATTTGGATAATAATATTGCCCAATAATAATTGGGCACCCCATGTTAAGGGACTTTGACTACGTGATAAATATTAGTGGATGGTGGCAGCTGGTACTTCGTTTTAGACTGGGCAGAAAAGGGGCACAGCTGGAGAACCTGTGCCAGCCTTCCCTAGTAGTTTCTGTGTTGTTGTATATAACTCTTATCTCAAAGGGTGTCTATGTGTGTGTGTGTGTGTGTGTGTGTGTGTGTGTGTGTGTGTGTGTGTGTGTGCGTGTGTGCGTGTGTGTGTGTGTGTGTGTGTGTGTGTGTGTGTGTGTGTGTGTGTGTGTGTGTGTGTGTGTGTGTGTGTGTGCGTGTGTGTGTCAGCTATTTTGGCAGGGATACGAAGCACTGGTTGGACAGAAAGGGTGCTGGAGGTTTTATATTGCCCACTAGGCAAGATCTGGACCCTATAGCTGTGCCAGTGGGGAGTCTTACTGGGGACCTAGAGGGAAAGGGGAGAAACCAGCCCCAGACTGACTGTGATCTCTGTGTGCTCTTAAGGGAAATTGTACTTTGCTGTATGTATTTATTATCCTTTCCCTATATGGATGCTCCTCACTGGTGTTAGTGATGAAGATTGAGGCTCCTTGACTGCTGGGCCAGTGCATGGGCATCACAGTCATGTATCTTCTGGCCATGCTGATGCAGTGGATAGCATTGCCACCTCACAGCAAGAGGTTCTCCAGTTTTATTGTTGGTTGGAGTTCCTTCTGTGTAGAGTCTGCATGTCCTCCCTGCAGTTGAATGAGTTTTAATGACATGCAGTAGGTGGCACATGCATGTGCACGTGTGT
This sequence comes from Protopterus annectens, assembly GCF_019279795.1. NCBI lineage: Eukaryota > Metazoa > Chordata > Ceratodontiformes > Protopteridae > Protopterus > Protopterus annectens. Next base: position 342,237,615 of record NC_056730.1, on the reverse strand, counting down.
GTGTGTGTGTGTGTGTGTGTGTGTGTGTGTGTGACTTCTGTGAAGTTTGGATGCTGGGCTGGCAATTCAACACAATACAAATGCCACTGCCAATCTGCAGACCAGTGATCCTCTGTGGCGACCCCTAACAGGAGAAGCCAAAAGACAATTTTATTGTCATGTAATATTCTCTTCTGTGTGGAGTTTGCATGTCTTCCCTGCAGTTGAATGAGTTTTAATGACATGCAGTAGGTGGCGCATGCATGTGCACGTGTGTGTGTGTGTGTGTGTGTGTGTGTGTGTGTGTGTGTGTGTGTGTGTGTGTGTGTGTGTGTGTCTTCTGTGAAGTTTGGATGCTGGGCTGGCAACTCAACACCATACAAATGCCACTGCCAATCTGCAGACTAGTAATCCTCTGTGGCGACCCCTAACAGGAGAAGCCAAAAGACAACTTTATTGTCATGTAATATTCTCTTCTGTCTGGAGTTTGCATGTCCTCCCTGTGGTCATGTGGGTTTCCTCCAGGTGCTCTGGTTTCTTCCCACATCCCAAAGACATGCTCAAGGTGGATTGTTCACTCTAAATTGGCCCTAGGTGTGAGTATGTGCATGTGTGTGCCTTCTGTAGAAGGTTGGCTGGCAACTCAACACCATAAAACTCCACTGCCAATCATGAGCAGATAAGTGATCCTCTGTGGTGATCCCTAACCAGGAAAGCTGAAAAAAGAAGAAGAAGAAGATTGTCATGTAATATTCTCATACATTTTAAGGATAAAGATACAAAATGCCTTACAGACTGCCTGTCTCAGATTACTACTCAGATAAGAGAAGAATGAACACCATATATTTCTGCAAATAATAGTTATAAATGGTTGTGTGATCACTCATTGCACTACATCTGAAATTAACACATGTACAAAAACTCAGAAGTGTACAAGTGCCACAAATCTTGTTAATACTGTGGATGATTTTTGGACTTGCTTGTATGCACACTGATTTTCATTCTGGGCTACAAAGCTGTTTCTTTGGCAAAGAGGAATAAGACACCTTTACTGTATTTTGTAGGTTCATTGGTGTGAGAGTTCATATCCAGACTTGTGTAAAACCTTTTCATGTCTGCTAACATATATTTTGTCATGTTGTTTATTTTATAGATTTCTTTCTTTTAATACCAATATTTGCATGGTGTACAGCTTAGTGCAAACACGGGAAATGGATAAACACAATGAATGTCATGTTATGTACGTCTTTGATAACCAATACATCAACTACACTTGTGAACCACCTGTGTGTGTAGTACATCTGCTAAACACATTGGCCCACACAGCATATACTATCTGTAGATCATGGTTTAAGTCCCATCTTTGTCTTTTAAGGATGAAACCTAATAAACACTGCTCACAAGGTTAAAACAAGTTTACCTATGCTTGCTGCATTTGTGTGATGCTTACCGTCACTCAAACCTAGACTAATGGCCCACACAAAAAGTAGACAGACCACTGACAGAACACCCGCAGACAGGTTGCAGACATTCTTGATTTCAAGAAGGATACATTGTTGCATCTTTTGCTAACACCTGCAGGTCTACAACACCTTCAGAGTGGAAGCAGACAGTAGACAATTTCAAAATGGACACATTCTGTCAAGTGGGTTGGGCACTGCACAAACATTGCCAGTGCTGGTACAAAGAAGCTAATAATGAACATGAAAATATACAACTGCTACTTAGCTAATCCTGCGGCAGCAGGTGTAAGTGCAGGGCTGCAATACAGATAGTATTGAGCTGTAATACATGAAATTACAAATATTTTAATGTTGTTCTATTTCACTTTATATTAAATATCACACGAAAAATGTAAACATAATTATAAATAACAATGAGTATGCATAGTAGTGGAGTTCATATGAATTATATGTATGACTGAAGGTTTACTGACTACTATGTTTCTGTAATTATAATTGTGCTATCTGGCCTTGGGTGGCCTTCCAAGATTCATACACACATGAATGCATAAACCAGGACCTTGTCAGGTCACAAAGTTATCTGGTTAACCCCCTCATCTGTCATGTGTATTTACATATAATTCATGAGTATATCACTTCTTCTGTGGCAAGGAAGGGAAATCACTGCTGTGGAAGAACATGTTTTGTCTCTTATGCATATGTTTGAATTCCACATTACAAAAATCAGTTTTATCAGTGTACAAAGCCAAACCAAAATGTGTCAGGTCATGAAATGTATGCCTCCAGTACATATCTGCAAAGTTAAATTACCTAGCAGTTACAGCAGCAAACAACTCTCAAACTAATGCCAAGTGTCAGATTAACCTTCTAGTTTCCAAAATTACTTTTCTCTCTGTTTGGCACTGTTGCTCTCTGCTTAACATCACGTTACTGTTGTTGGCATCATTGTTTGGGTTTGCACTACTAGTAAATGCAATAACAGGCATTGGTGGGAATCATTTTATCTTTGATGATGCTTTCATTGAAGGTGAAAGTGTTTAGAAATTAAACTACACTTCATTATTCAACTTTGCTGTTTCCAGTCCATTCATTTCAGTTGTGGTCTGCTGGCATTGGAGTTTCACCTTACAATGGGCAAACTATGAGGGGAAATCATTCTTAGCTATTGCTGTTCTCCCTGGTTGGACATGTCTAGTGCTAGAAGGGAAGGCGCCCAATTTAGGGCTTAGAGATGGGGTGTTGAAGAGTCCAGAATCTTCATTCCTTGTAAAGTGCCACAGCCAAAAGGTTTTGCGGGGGGGGGGGCTATACCAGTTCCCAGTACAAGTATGAGACTTGGAATAGTCTGGCCAAGGCTGTCTCCAGTGCAACTGACATTCCACATTCCACACACTAGATAACAGTGTTGGTATGCCTTTAATGACCTGAAAAGGCAAAAGAGTGATACAGTCAACAACTAACTGAGTTCAGGACTACTGGCATCCCACAGTTCCTCTAAAGCTAGCTTTGAAAATGGAATTGCAGCAGACAGTAAAGACAACCACAAGGCCTTATATAGTTATGTAAAGACTCTCCATGGCAATACCCAGATTTGCACTGAGCTACTGCACAATGGTACCTCCTATACCGAGCCAACAGATATTGCCAATATACTGGCCAGCAGATTCAGTGTCATCTTTACCCCTCTAACCCCAAACAACCAATCACAATACCAGTAGATTGCCAGGCACCCAGTATTACTGCTGCACAGGTTAAAACAGCACTGTCGAAGGCCAAGAATACAGCTTCTATGGGACCTGACAATATCCTGTCTGTGTTCTACATGAACTACAGAGTGAACTGGCATCTCACCTGTGTGCCCTGTTCAATCACAGCCTCACCTCAGGCTTTGTCCCTACCGAATGGCGCACTGCTACAGTCATCCCTCTTCACAAAGGAGGAGCAACTACAGATCCTGGGAACTATCACCCCATTAGCCTGATGAGTCTGATATGCCAAGCTATGGAACACATTATCATAGACCTAATAAACAAGGATATAGGAAATCTCCAAACTCTGGATCCCACACAGTTTGGTTTTGTGAAGTGTAGATCATGCCTGCTCAACTTGGTCAACTTCTTTGAGTCAGTCACCAGAGCTGTGGATGAAGGCAGTTCATACAGCCTACCTTGATCTGACCAAGGCCTTTGCTACCATTCTCCACTCAGGAATCATAGGAAAAACTCACTAAGCTAGGCATCAACCCCTATATCACTAGGTGGGTTGCAAACTGGCTCACAGACAGAACCCACAGTGTGAAAGTAGCTGACTCCAAATCAGACTGCCAACTAGTCACAAGTGAAGTCCCACAGGGCTCGGTCCTGTGTCCTCTCCTGTTTGGTATCTACTTCTCTGAAGTCCAGGCCAACATGAATGGACTCTGGCTGACAAATTTCACAGACAACTGGAAGTTGGGAGCTATTATTATCTCCCCAAGTGATGCTGACATCCTACATAATGGCCTCAATGTGACCAACGACTGGTGTCAGAACCATGGCCTTAAGCTCAATGCCAAAAAATGTGTTGTTATCCCCACTGGGAAAAAAACACATTGATGGTAGTCCACTGAACACAGAAGGCATTATAATTGGTCTGGGAAGACAGGTTGACAGCAACCTCTCTTTTGATCACCACATTGCCACTGTGGTCAGAAAGTCCTTCTATGTGGCACATCTCATTACAAAGGGTTATGCTTCCAGGAAGAAAGAGGTCATTGTCTCCCTCTACTCTTCCCTCATTAGGCCAATCATCAAGTACAATGTCCCGTTTGGCATGTACCTCTCTAGACACCTGCAACAACTGGAGAGGCCACAAAGGTACCTCACAAAGAGGATGCTTGGCCTTAAACACTTGTCCTATATGGACAGACTCAAAAAAACTCCAACTATTCTCTCATATCACCTACTTAGAGGCGATCTCTGCTTGACTTACAAAGTCATGTCTGACCCAGCTCTGTTAGAAATGCTACATCTAAAGAAATCCCAAGCCCCCTACACCACACACTCCAGAGACCTCAACCTCATTACCCCAATCAACAGTATGTACTGGAGGGACAGATTCATAACCCAGAGACTACCCATGCTATGGAACTAACTACTCATACATGTCAAGCAGAGCACCTCACTGACCCTCTTCAAGAGAAGTCTTGATGAGTGGATAGGAAAAAGAAAATTCACCATGGGGATAACTGCAGTGGTTCTACTCAACAGAGGCACTGGGAACTAAGGTCGGGTGGCACAATGCCAGAGTAATCATATGGTGAGGCTTGTAAAGGCCCCAGGGCCATTAGCCTAGTACACACCTACACACCAATGAACCTAAGTATACTGATAAAGAGAATTTATAATAGATAGAATGCTGCATGTAGGCAAGACTGGTATGCATAATGCTCTTCTCTTGTTCTCTTCTCTTTATTCCACAGCCAATGCAGAGAATATGACAAATAGACAGGCCAGTGCTAAGCATCTAGACAGACTGAGGGAAGCAAGGGGTATGTATGCAGCACAACACAATTATTATTTTAGCTTTGAAATTTATGTCTTTCCTATACAGTCGTAGCAAAGTAATAATACAAATCCTAATTGTAAATGCAAGCATGCATGCTCCAGTCTATACCACAAGCCAACTGTAGGAGTAAAGTCTAAGACTGTAGTCAGACATTTTGGGTTCAAATACCAAAAGTAACAAATATAAAATAGTAAAATCATTTAACAATATTACATAACTTAATTGCTACAAAAGTGGCATAAATGCCTTGCTTTTAATTTGATCTGTATAACTGGACCATGCATATGTGCAATATATGCACATTGGAAGGATTTCTTTTAGCAATCCTTGCCTATAGTTTGTAATTGTTAAGAAGTATACTTAAGTATAAAAGTTCAGATAAAAATATTGTGATAATGCATTGTATGCCTCATATGAGAGTACTAATTGTATTTGTTTTTTTTCTCTCACCTTTTTCTATGTGTCATCAAAACATTTCCATATCATGCACCTCTGACAAATCACAGGGAGGTAAGCCAACCCTCTGTCTCAGCCTACTCCTGCTCCACTGGCTTGAGCACCAATGCCCAGCACATCTGGTACCCAACCTGGCAGTACTGTCTCAGCTATCCCTGCACTACTTGTGCCCTCAAGTAGTACTACCTTGGTAGCTGGTGCTGTGGTACCCTCTGGGAGTACTGGTTGAGGTGGGGATTTTATCATCTTCAGGAGATGCCAGGGTTGGTGCATGGGGTCATCGGTGCATGACTGTGCTGCATCGAGAGGATGCATTCCCTTATGGTCAACAGTCGAATATGTTAAGCACTTCAATAGCCAGTGGAGTAAGGGGGCAGTGATGACAGTTCTGTAGGTGAGGAATACATTCTCACTGTTCCCAGGTTTGACAGACATGAGCATCTGTTGTCCTCTCCATAACCCAATCATGGTGTCCCCCAACCCTTTGTGTCCCTCATCATCCCTGTGTCTTGTATTGTTTGTCCTATCTGTATGCATCTGCTTCCTATGCTGCTTCCCTGACCCAGAAATACCTACATCCCTTTCCCAACATTCCTTTCTTACTTAAGTAAAAACAAAAATGGGCACCTGTCTCACAAAAAAAATATTGTCCCATGCATAACTCTCCTCTTCTCACACATGCCTGTAGCTAATATTCTGCACCATATTTTCATATTACACTGTTGAAAAAGTGGATAGTTATGGTTCTTTCCTACCTCCCTCCTGCACATTCCTATATTGCTTTCCCTTTGTTCTTCCTCATGCTTGTCTCCCATTTCACCACTTTCACTTTTCTATCTATTTAATCTGGTCAAAAAATACACTCACACACAATACATATAAGTAAAAAAAACAACAATGGATTCCTTCAATTTTTGTGCTCTGTATTTGCCCGGAGTTTGGTATCATGCACCAATGACAACCAATAGTGAACGGCTCTTCAGTATTGAGGTTACTTCCATAAATTCTGCTTAAACAGGCTGTGCTAAGGTAACACACAGTTCATGTAGACTAAATAATTATTTCATTACACTATAAATACATATGTAAAAATATTATGCACATCTTGATTCAAACCCTACATCATCTGGGCTCCAAAGTGTTTTAAATGCATTTACATCTGCTGCCATAGAGTCAGCTAGGCAGCAGGTGTGTTTCATAGATTCAGTACTTAGAACTTAAAACCAAAAGCACAGAATATAGAAACATGAGTCTAAAATACAAAAACCATGATGGCCACTGGAGAAAATAAAATCAAAATAACCAACTGCACTAGTGTCAAACAGTTTTAGTATGCTTTCATCAACAGACTTCCTCAGAATACTTCAGCAATAAATTCACCATCATTTATATACATGCCCTAATTATTTACCATTAAACAATGAAACCTAACCAATTAATACAGTTAAAGCCCAATATTCTCTATAAAAACTAGAAAACCTAGGTAGGTCAATACAAAGGTTAACCTTTCAGTCTCTTTCCTTTTAAAAAACATTTTATATTTGTATTTTCATTCAATCCAAGGACTTTATGAGCACATAATTTTATTTGCCATTTTGCCTCAGCTGTCTCCATAAAGTCCTGGATCCTAGTGTGGTCAGTACTCAGAACTCTCATAATCTGATCAATGAGACTCGCATTTGCTATGTGCTTAGCTATGCACAAACAGGGACATCAGTAGAAATGTGCATTTCACATGCACAAATATTTTTTCTTCAATCAAGCAAACCAGCTGCTCAGCAGTGCACTATGGAAAGTGCACATTAGCATGTATATCTTATGTTTACTGTCCATTTAGTTTTCATGTTATTTAAGTACACATAAATCCCCATACAAGAGGAAGGCACTTTTTAAGGAAAGAACACATCATATTTACACTGCAGCCATCTGTTACCTCCACCCATACACTTCAAACTTTGTCAGTACTTGTTCACAAATATATCAACTACACTACAGAAATAAAAAAGAAATGCTTTCTTATATATCATGCAGATCTTTATAATGACAATACCCATTCAGATTTTCCAATACTTGTAGTAATGTTGTAGTTTGTAAAGCTGTTTCTTAAAGTATGCCTGCACATGAGAAACAACTGCAAATGCTACACTTTCCACACTCATCAATCTAATAACATACAGAACTTTAATTTCTTGGCAGTTGTACATGGCTAGCTATCCATTTCATGCAGGCCTCTCAACATCTTATTTCAAAGTTCTATTGATGATATCATCCACTGTAAATTGTCCTGCAGCCTTGTAAAAGTTAGATTTGTGCTGTGGCTCTTGTGTTAAGAACTGAGTTCTCTAGGCCATGTACTTAGGTAGGGGTCCTAATCTCACTGCAGTCCACTGGCGTGCGTGTATCTCTGTGTCTTTCTAGTCAGAAGACCATAGTTTTATATCCTGCAGTCATCACTGCAATCCCATGCAGTACCAATATTTTGACAGCTGAACATTACTACATATCCATTTCATGCAGGCCTCCCAAAATCTTCTATCAAACATCCAGTGATGATGTCATCCACTATAATTTGTCCTGCAGCCTTTTCAAAGTCAGAGTTGTGCTATGGAGCTTCCATTAAGTACTGAGTTCTCTAGCCCATGAACTTAGGTAGGGGTTCTAATCTCTCTACAGTCAACTGATGTCTGTGTGTGTTTGTGTACTTGTTTGATATTAGAGAGAGCATTTTACAACAGCATTGTGAGATACTGTTATTACCATCTTCCTCTCACCATACTCTGCTGATGTTATCGGCTATAAAGTATTCCCCAACACTATATAAAAGCTAAAATTGTGCTCTGGCACTTGTGTTAAGTATGGTGGTCTGTAAATAGGTAGTTTTGGAATGATATGTGAGACAAAGCTATGTCCAACACTCCTTCAAACATCTTCTTGTAGCATACAATTATTATTTCATCCTGTGTAAAATGCATTCTAGCAATATTCAGTACAAATCTGTGCTCTGGCAGTAACATTAACTACTGTGTTTACAATCTACTTTACCTACACATATAGGTGTTCTAAACTGACAGCAAAGCTACTTGTGCATCTATATATGCAACTATCACTTATGAGACAATTTTATACAGAGATGTGATGTTCATATCAGGCCCAGTGTAATGCTGTGTGTCTGGTTGTTGGTACAATATGGTCATAGTATGATCTTTAGAATAGATTTTCATATTACTACCACTTGGGGTACCACAGAAATCCTTCTTGCAGAGGAATGAAGGATGTTCTCATGTCAAATATGCATACGCATATCATGAAAGAGAGTCCTTTCATGAGCCTATGCAATCCATCCCCAGACCACTGCATGTCTGATTGCTAATTCTGTCATGGTTTGGTGCATGTTTCCCATATGAACAGTGGCAGAATGCAATGCAATCCAACAAATATACACATATACACAATAGTCTTACTATCTTCCATAATATACATATAGGCAGTTTTACTTTCATTTTATAATAATGTCTAGCATTTCATATGATGTTGTCATGGGTTCATAGGTTCATAGGTGTTTACTAGGCTAATGGGCCTGGAGCCTTTACAAGCCTAGCCCATAGAGGTGCCCTGGCATCATGCGTCCCAACATTAGTTCCCAGTGCCTCTATCAAGTTGAGCCACTGGAGTGATCCCTAGGGTGAACTTTCTATTACCCATCCACTTATCAAGATTTCTCTTGAAGAGGGTCAGAGAGGTAATTTGCTTGACATGTATGGGAAGTCTATTCCAGAGCATGGGCAGTTTCTGGGTGAGGAACCTGTCCCTCCAGCATGTTCTGTTGATTGTGGTAATGAGGTTGAAGTCTCTGGGTTGTGTGATGTGAAGGGATTAGGATTTCTTTAGATGTAACATTTCTAACACAGCTGGGTCAGACATGGCTTTGTAAGTCAAGCAGAGATTGCCTATAAGTAAGCAATATGAGACAGAGAATAGCTGGAGTCTTTTGTGTCTGTCCATGTAGAACATGTGTTTAATGCCTAGGATCCTCTTCATGAGGTACTTCTGTGGCCTTTCCAGCTGTTGCAGGTGTCTAGTGAGGTAATGCCAAATGGGGCATTATACTTGATTGGTCTAATGAGGGAAGAGTAGAGAGAAATTATGACCTCTTTCTTCCTGGATGCAAAACCCTTTGTAATGAGATGTGCCACATAGGACTTTCTGACCACAGTGCCAAATGTGTCCATCATCCTAATAGTGTCCTATGCCCCTATGATCACTTGACATGTCAATGCTGCTGTCACTGGCATATGCTATATTGAGGTGTGGATGTATAATATGGCTACAAGAGGGTATTACAATCTGTGATGTGAGCTAATGTATTGATGGTCATTGCTGCCATTACATTACATGCTCCTCCTATAACAGCTATAGTAATATGCTCCCTGAGAACTGTTGACATAGGTTCATAGGAGGTTACTAGACTAGCAGTCCTACAGCCCTTAAAAGCCTAACCCTGTTCATCCCAAATAGCCCCAATTGTCCTTAATTGGTGGGCATAATTCACAGAACGAGTCTATGGTCAACACTGACTACACCTATCCATGAGGGACATGGGTGCCACCTCCAGGGTGAATTTGCAGTTTGCCATCCATTTGTCTAGGTTGTGCTTGAATAGGGTCAGTGAGGAGCTCTGCTCCACATGATTTGGAAGTTTATTCCAGAGGACTGTCAGTCTCTGGGAGATATATCTGTCTCTCAAGCATGCTCTTCACAGGCTAGATTAAGATCCCTAGAGCAACTGACTCTTGTGCCATTAGATTTGCAGATGTGCAGCATTTACATCCAGGCTGGGTCAGAGACTACCCTGTAAGCCAGGCACCAGTCACCTCTCAGAAGCCAATACGACACAGAGCACAATGACAGGGCTTTCAATCTATCCACATACATCATGGCATGGTTTAAAGGCCCTGTATTTTCTTTTTGAGAAACCACTGAGGTCTCCCCAGCTGCTGCAGGTGTCTGGTGAGGTATATGTAATAGGGAGCATTGTGCTCTATTAATGTTCTGCTGAGGGTCGAGTATCACACTTGAATGCAATGCCCTTACTTATGAGGTGCATGACATGGAAGGCTTTCCTAACCACTGTGGAAACTTGTTAGTTGAAGTTCCAGTTGCTGTTTACCTGTATTCCCAGGTCTCACACCTCTGGGTTGGAGCTTGGGGGGGGGGGTTGTCAATACTGCAATTAGTAGGGAATTCCACTTTGCCAAAGGCAATACTAATGCACTTTTTTTCATTTAGTTGTATACACCAATCATTTGTCTGTGTTAGCCGTTCCTGTAATACGTTATTGGTGGACTCAATGGCTGCAACCAATTTGCAAGCATCAGTAAACCTATTAAGCCAAAGGCCATCTAATGTAGCCAGGACTTCCAAAAAATTATCAAAACACTAAAGGCCCTAGCACAGATCCTTGTGGTATGTCACTGGTGACAGCTCTGTGGTAGAGGTTGAGTCACCAACTTTGACAGTATGTGTTCTGACGGTAAACCAATTGACTATCCATTTAGTGACATAAGGGTTAATCCCCAGCTGGGAGAGTTTCTCAATGATACCTGAGTGGGGGATTATGTCAATAGCCTTGGCCAGGTCAAGTTAGGCATTCATCCGGGTCCTTGGTGACTTTTTTGAAGAAGTTTACTAGGTTTAAAAAGTATGACCTACCCTTATCAAAGTCAAATTGGTTTGGATCTAAAGATTGAATGTCACCTATATCCTTGTTGATAATGTCCATGATGATTCTTTTCATGGCCTTGCAGATGAGACTGGTTAGACTTATAGGTCTATAGTTCCCAGGGCTGGTTTATGGCCCCCCTTTGTGGAAAGGATTACTGTTGCTGTTTTCCACTCTGCTGGAACAAAGGCAGATCTCAGGCTATGGTTAAAAAGGATGCTAAGTGGGTCTGCTAGGTCCTGTTTTAGATTGCTTAGTAAGCAATCTGGGATGTTATCCGGTACCACTGAGGCTGTGTTTTTAGCCTTGGAGAGTTCAGATATGATCTGATCTCTAGAAATACTTGGCAGGGACTGTTGTCAGGTATGTTTTGGTGTATGGCCTGTGGGTCCAGGGTTGTGAAGTTTGTACCAAATCTGTCAGCTAGCCAGTTGGGAATTTCCTCCAGTGCAGATTTATGTTTAAATTCCTAGCATTAATCAGTAGAACCATGAGACTGTCTCCAATGGAGTTTTTTTTTTTTTTTGCCTGAACTTTTGTTGCTTTGATATTGCCTGAAAAAGCCACTATGTGGGAGGCAAGCATCTTTGCCAGTATCTGACAGTCTAGAGGATACAGGTGCAGACCATCTGTGGTAAAGCAGCATGGCCTGTCAAACATCTCATTCCAGGCTGATAGATACTGGACCTCCTGGATTGACACTAGAAGCTAAGAAAATGGTTGATGTTGATCATTTTTTGTTTTTATTGTGGCATCGTCTTGGATGATGGCACATTCTACATATACATTCACTGTGCAGTCCATACTGTATCATATTGATATGTGATTAGTGTTCATGCTACAACTGTCTTCATTGACATGCCCTCATCTGCTGGACATTACCATGTTTCACCTGTCCTCTTCCTCTTTGTTCATTCTTACAATTCATCTGTGTGTCCCTTTTCAATACACACACTTCCCCTGACTGTTTATTTATAATGCAATCTATGTACTCTTACTGATCATTTGTACAAGCTTTATTCAATATGCCTGAAACAGGTTTCCACACAATTCTGCATTGTATAGACTGTCATGTAATGTGTTGGAGCTATACACATTGCTTTATTAATAACCCTGGTAATCATTGTGACATTTTGCACAAACACGAAGACCTACTTGGCCCATAGGTCAACAGGTTTACATATCTGCTGATGTCCATGTTGCTTTACATGGTTTGCTGACCAGCAACACTGTTGCTAGCCATGAAATTACATTTCTTTATGTTTAAATATGGTGCACTGCACGCATATGCAATTACAGTAGCACTGCTGCCCACACTGCAAATACATAAACTCCATATAGGCTTCGAGCTAAACCTACACGGAATTTATTTAATCACAAGGAATGCAACACTCAAAACAGCAAATAACTCTAAGATGATTTTTCTGAACGTAATGTTTAAGGAATTAAAGGACAAGAAAGTACACTGTAGCTATCAGAAATAGTCAAACCTTGTATCCTTGCAAAAGACTATTCTAAGTAAGCATTTCAGCAAATAAAACTTAAATCATGTCTAAATGCTGACCATTTCTAAAGAATTGAAACTAGTCGTTAAACCATTTAACATTTTCATTTCAAACTATGTTATATGGACGTGGCACAGCATGGCACCTCTAACTTGTAGTAAGAAAACTTACATGCATCCATGTCTTACATTTGGCATTCTTTGATAAGGAAATGAAAATACATGTTCCTCTGTGATATTAAATAGAGTACATTATGAAATAACAACTGAAGTTTGGTGCATTTTGCCAAAAGAAAGCAGTGAAGAATATCAGTTCAGCATATAGAGTGGGTTTAATATTCAGTCTAAATACAACTCTGTCATCAACGTGTATATGAACAGCAAAGCAGCGAAAAAGCGGTACATGAATCCTTCATCCTAAACTATTACAGTTGACACCATCTTCGCAACTAGTATAATTAATATATTAAGTGCATTACAAATTTAATTCTGTGTGGTAAGGTGTATAACAAATTGGCTAAAAAACAGAACCCACATGATGTGTATGTGTGGCAGGGGCAGCATCAGAGAACATGATGGTGACCAGTGGTGTCCTGCAGGGCTCAATGCTGGAACCCCTTTGGCTGAATATTTACCTCTCTAATCTTCGGACTAAAACCCAAGGCATATTGCTTGCCATGTTTGCAGAGGACTACAAACTGGGAGTCATTGTCAGAACCCCCTCTGACACAGAAGCCTTCTAGCAGGCTGTTATACCTATAAATGCCTGGTGTATTGAACATGGACTTAAAGTACATTTTTAAAAATGCAACATTGTCACATTTGACAGATAAATCATCCTGCCAACACTGACAATACCACTTCTAAATGAAAATATAGTTAGTGACCTGGGAACCTGGGTTGATAATTCCCTCTTCTTTGGTTATCATGTAGCAACGTCTATCAGGAAATCCTGCTACTTGGTGCATCTGATCGCCAGGAGAATATCATCCAGATGTAAAGACGCTGTTGTGTCACTTGTTTTCAGCCCTGATCAGAATAATTATAGAATATACTGCCCTCTTTGGGATGTATTCTACCAGACTCATAACACAACTAGAAAGACTCCAGACATTCCTAACAAAGAGGATCATATGCTTAAAACCCCTAAGATTCCAGAAAAAGAGTAAAAACACTGCCCATCTTTGTGTCTTACAGGCCCCTGAGATGAGACCTATGCCTTGCCCTCTGAGCAATCAGAGGCATAGTACTCCAGGCTCTTTTGAGTCTATACAAATCAAACAGTCCCACAAACATCAGAACAAGAGGTCTAAACCTGATTCATTGTATCAAGAAAACAAGGTGGCAACATAGATTCATTACAGAGTGTTCCCCCTGACCTTTAGAACAGACTCCCTCTGCAGATAAGGCAGTGGGATATACTACCTTCTTTCGGATAGGACCTGGATAATTAAATGAGTAGTCATAAATTCACCCCAGGCTTGACTGGCATAGTCCTCCTTGAGAGAGAAGATACAGTCTACAGTGGGAAGTGGTGAGGTGTAATGGTGAAAAGACTCGATAGTCTTGATCTTCTTACGATTCTTTATGATTCCTAAAATAGTTTAACTCTTGTAACTCAGCAAGGCACTGACAGGTACATATAACCAAATGGTGGTAATTACCATGCATGTTTCAGGTGAGTGCAATCCCTAGGAAGACCACGTACCACATATGACATCAAGGGAGCAGTACTCACAAACAGTAGTAACTAGGGAAGTGCTTTGTGTTTCTGTCAGTCATAGTATTTGGTATAGTTGATACGATCTCTTCAGTTTGTCTAAAACAGCTAATATTCCCTTTTACTCCACTTATCTGAGTCTTGAAGATCTGTTTATTTCCTTAATTTGTCTTGGTTTCTGACTGCTAATATGATATTGAAGTATTCATTCAATTCTCTCAGAATATGATTACCATTGCTTCCATTGTTTCCATGTGCATTAGCTCCTCTTCCCCAATGGTCTTATGATCATTATTCAGAGCCTTCCAGGGGGGCCATCATCCAAGACACCATGAGGGTTGCTTATATCCTTGTTTCTATCCCAGCATGGAGGACATTTTTTTGTTTAATGAACTAGCACCCTCTCCTGGTTGGGGAGAGGGTGTGCAACCCACATCACAGCAGGAGTCTTATCACCATCCCCTATGCAAATTCACGCTCCATTGCACATGCTCAGTGAAGGCTACTGCCAATCAAGTGCGCCCCCCCCCCAGGAGGGTGCAAGCCAATCTCCTTCCACTGAAAGACTGCTACAGCCAATGGTTGGCTCTGTACCCTCCCCCTAGCTTAGATATGCCCATCATTCCTAGCAGTCCCATCAATCCACTAAATGCACTTAAAGAACGGGCTTACTGTACATCAGTACCCTGATTGGAGAACGAGTATTCTCCAGCAGGGTATTAATGTACAAGTAATGCCCAGTGAAAAACATGTCCGCTGCTTCAAGGCAGTATATCAAGCTGCCGTGGAGCTCGGACTGGGGAAACGGAATGACCGCCATTATTTTACACTCGCTAACCAGCAGTTATGCTATTTAGCAAATGTAAAATATATTTAAAAAAAAAAGAAAGAAAAACAAAAGAGTGTGTGTTTATGTTTGTGTATGTGTGTGAGTGTATGCATGCATGTGAGTGAATGCAAGGACAACTGAGCTGCTATTTTACACTCACTTAGCAGCACTTTTGCGGTTTAGTGAGTGCAAAATATAAATATAAAAGAAAAAAATGTGTGTATGTCTGTTTCTGTTTCTGTGAGTATTTATGCTTCCTTCTGTGTGTGTGAACACATGTATTAAAGCAAGGTGTGTGTGAGTGAGAGTGCAAAGAGTAGGAAAGATCCAACACTGGCAGCAACAGCAGTACCTGTCTTTGACAAATGAATAAAAGGTAAAATAAAGGGGGAGTAACAGCTCAAAACAAGAGCATATTCTTATTTAAAAAAATAACAAAGTGGCTGCAACAGGGCTTGTGTAAGCATGCATTTTCTGAAAGGCAAGGGTGTGTGTGGGGGGGGTTCTGTGTGATAGAGGGAGAGACAATGCTGACAGCAGCATATAACAGGCTTGTGTACCTCTCCATCGTTTATCTCAAGAAATGTGGATAAACTCTGAAATAAAGGGGGAACATAGCCTCCAAAATAGGAACAGCTTCAGATGAATAAAGTAAGTTAAATAACAGAATTTGTGTTAACATGAATTTTCTGAGGGAAATAAAGTCTGAAAGTCAAATGTGTATCATTATTTAGTGACTTCAATCCCCAAATGACTGGCAAGAAGAAGCAAGGGACCAAAAAATAAAGCAAATATCTAGATATTTTTTAAAAAAATTATATATTTTGGATGTAAAATGCTTCCTCTAACACCATTTACATATACAAAAGCAACTTAGAAACGTTACGCTGAGGAACTATTTTACATCCAAAATATATAAAAAAAAACTAGTAATAAAAGATATATATATATATATATATATATATATATATATATATATATATATATTATATACATATATACACACATATATATATATATATATATATATATATATATATATATATATATAAAAGTAAGTAAAACGCAACAGTTTTACAGACAGCCCTTCTCTAAGCACAATACTGCCCTCCAGGGTGTATGTTAATGTGTAATTAATGCCCTTCCAGGGTTATAGAGGCCCCACGCCACATTAATTACACATTAACACACACCCTGGAGGGCATTATTGCTTGCTTGTTTTGCCAGGGATGTAGTCTGGGCTTTATCTCTCTATGTCACTGGCTGACTTTAACCTTTCATGGATCATTATTTACTGGTATTGTTTCAGGACAAATCTTTATGTGATGTTTACCCCGCAGACAACCTAAACTTTAATGAGATCAGCATATTTCCTCATAATGCCATCTGTATTCTGCAACATATATTCCACACTCCTTGACTAATGTTATTAAATTTGCAATGAAGCACTAATCATAGAAACTCTTTTATTACATTTACATGACACTTGTGCTTATTTGGTAATAAAATCCTTCCTGTGAACACTGAATATGAATCTGTGCATTAAATTCAGCAATAAACTGTTCCTGTGCTGCACTAGTCTCAGTCCTGTTGAAACGTTTGTGCTAATCACCACTGTGACTGTTTTATGTAGATATGTGAGAGGAACTGGGAACATTCGCACATCCTCTTTCTGTGTCTGTTCAACATCATCAGACTGACAGTCGTATTAGTTCTGTATTTGTTGCACATTGCCCAAAGAAATGTGTCACCATTGCACCTGAACTGCATTTATTGTACTCACCAAGCCAAGTGTTACACAAGTATCTCTGCTCAGAATATTTAGTTGTTTTAATGGCGGTCACTATCTTGAAAACAGCTTGCATTTTTTTTTTACATTTGTGCTCACAGTCCAGCCAAACTTGTCCCAAAGCTTTGAATTTATTCCCTCTGTAAGTTAACTGACTTGTACACTTTACTGTTAAAACTGAATGGTGTACATCTGTTGGATCCTTCTTTTCCTCACAGTATACATGAAATACATTTATTTGTTTTCTTTGTTTCAATGGTTTCCTTGCCTGTGATATGAAGGAACATTGCACAAGATATTTTTAGCAGGTTTTTTTGCACAAGTCCACTTGCATTGAGATATAATTCAAAACTTTGAATCCACGGTTTCCGATTTTCATAGACAGGGACTCAGCAAGGTTGCCACAAGATGTACATACGGTGTACATTGTTCAGTTACTATTTCTGACTCAGATGCATCCCTCTCATTACCCCAAGAACCAGACTCCACAGCATACACATGCTTTCTCTTCTCAGGTACCTACTCTTTGGAAAGCTCTCCCCATTAACATTAAGGACATCAGCACGTATTCCAAATTTGGAATGCAATTCCAAAAGCACTTCTTGACTCAAGACAAATGCTCCTGCTTCACCTAAACTATCTCCTTTCCAAGTCTCTTATCCTGTCTCAAGATTTATTGAAAATTGACCCACTTTAGAAAGTACATTGATTGTACATTGCAGCTACTGTCTTTGTTCACTACAATGAATATGCAAATGTTTTTCTATTTAATTAGTCTGAACTACTCTGTTATTTCTTAGATCTCTGTTTTTTTATTTCTGAAATGTTTTGTATTTTACCCAAGTTGACCATGAAGTTTGTCAGCACTGATTAGTGCACTACTCCAGTAAAAAACATCAATAAAATAAAATAAATGCCATGGTGCTTTAGCACAAAGATGTGTAGCACCATGGTGGGCTACCTCCATGACCATGCTAAATGCTAATGAGGCATTCCAAGCGATTGGCCTGTGCTAATTAGCCATGTGCTGTAACAGGAAATTAAAAGAATGTATTGATGAACATTTGTCTTGACATAAAATGTCAAATACCCATTAATGCATTCTGTAAACACGCCCTGGATAAAGGAGTAAATCATTTCTTTACATTGTAAGTGCTTAAGGTAATAAATAATAGTGTAAGAGGTGGTGCTATATCCATTAAGACAGAAAATGCCCAAAATAAATGGGTTTCAGTATTTAGAGCTAATCAGCCTGCAGGCTTAAATGGTTGCTGTAGTATAAACCCTTTACTAAAGATGCGTACTAGAAGGTGACTGTTCCTTTAAAAGTTTGAATGATGTAATTTAATCATGTGATCTAGAGAGGTTATTTAAATGTTTATTATTGCATTCTCTGGTTTTATTTGACTTGAAAAAGCATTTTATGTGAAAGCTTGCAAGCTTGCCATACTTTTAACTTGGTGTTATTAAAACTAGATAGTTTTACACCATCATGCTTTCATTTTTGATCCACTTTAGACTTTTGATATAAGGGAGGTCCGTGGTGCTGCAGCAGTAGCGTTGTTGCCTTACAGCAAGAGGTTCTCCTGTTCGAGTCTCGACTGGAACGCCTTCTGTGTGGAGCCTGCACGTCCTCCCCACGATGGAGTGGCATTCGAAAGACATGCGTAGAATGCGCGTGCCTTCGTTGAAGGTTGGGCGTCGAGCTGGCACCTCAGCACCCATAAAAAAATCTACTGCCAATCATTAGCGGACCGGAGTTCTGCTGTGGTGACCCCTAACCGGGAAAAGCTGAAAGAAAAACAAAATACAACAACTGGCAAGGTCAGAATGGTCATGAGAACTAGTGGCCTTAGAATATCTATGAATCTATGAATATGTAAAAAAATCCTATATAGAGTACATCAGAGGAATCTGACTAAAAAATAAACAATACATACTTGAATGTGATATCAGTAGACATGGCTATAATTGACAGTAGGATGTGCAAAATAAGTTGGGTTTAATTTATAAATACACCAAGTAATATGAGAGTGACATGCCCTCAACTTCTTCCTAGTCAGGACATCAGAACTCCATAAAGTTCACAAATACTGAAAGCTCTATTCTGTCTGTTTTGTAAGATTTTCAGTGGTACACATCCACTTCAAGCAAATAAAAACTTAAAGGAGTCATTACACATGGGTAATATAAAAGGCAGACCACTGAGCCCATTCTAGCATCTTCAGCAACTGCATTACTATGTCCTGCAGTACAACTGCTTTGTTTTAGTCTATGAACCATGCATCTATCTGAAACATATGCCACATATTACCAAGGTTAGTGATAGCAGCACACACAGTTTGTAGACATGAGAAATTGTATAGAGTTGTACCAGTGGTGTATGGCACCCCAGGGAGAACAGCCATTTAGCACCCTCCCTCACCATCTGTAAGTATTTAAGGCTGTGATCACTTATACCTTATAAACTGTTGTAATATTTTTAACGTAGCTATGAGTTGTTATGTTGGAACCTAATAAAATGTTGCTACCTTAGAAAGAAAAGAGCCGTCTGACAGTTTGCAAACTGTCGCTAAGTAATCATGATCAGTGTAACCAGTGCACCACTCCCTGCTAGTTGGCACCCATAGCAACCACCCCCAATGCTGAAATTCTTCTTATTGATCACTGTAATTCTAGAAAGTGCTACCATATGGGGTATGGTACCATCAGTATGAGTAGTACTACCCAGATACTTCTGGTACTATCAGTATGAGCAGTACTACCCAGATACTCCTGGTACCATCAGTATGAGTAGTACTACCCAGATACTCCTGGTACTATCAGTATGAGCAGTACTACCCAGATACTCCTGGTACTATCAGTATGAGCAGTACTACCCAGATACTCCTGGTACTATCAGTATGAGCAGTACTACCCAGATACTCCTGGTACTATCAGTATGAGCAGTACTACCCAGATACTCCTGGTACTATCAGTATGAGTAGTACTACCCAGATACTCCTTCCTAGCTGTACCTGCTTTCATTAATGGTTGAACAGCAACTGTACTGGAAGCATTTATGAGGCTGATCAACAAGTCTCATTCCATTACAAACTGCTTATCAAATCCCCATGTTCTTTGAGAGTCTAATACAGTGAAAGCTGGCTTTCCTTATGTATATAAATATACAGTCACCAAACATTTGCAGAGTAGCATAAATAAAATAAAATGCACCCAACCATAAATAATAAAGTAATAGAAAATATTTTACAATGGGTAACTGCTCCTAATTCCCTGTGTGGGAGCATTTGCTCCCCATACCCCCTCGCTCTAGTTATATGGGGCTATGAGAACTAAATCCAAAGTAGCAAAACAGCTAGTGCACCTGTGTAAATCTGATCACCTCTTCTTCCTCTGCTGTGTAGCCCTAGAGAAGCCACTTTGTCACTACATGATATAGTCCCACTTGACAGAGTAGCATTTCAATGAATAAAAAGAGTAAAAAAAGGAACTGAATTGGAAATCTATGAAAAAAGCCAGTGACCAAAAACAAGATCTGAATTATAGCAAAGGGTTATCTACAGCATCATTCTTCCACCATCATTTCTTCAGAAAAGAAAGCACCAGAGGGTTTTCAGTTAATAGTTACAATTTAATAAAACATTTTTGCCTCTTATGCTGCTTTCTTAAGTGTTTCTAGTAATGTGTTATATATGAAGGAAATAAAGGTATCCAGGTAAACCACGTTAACACCTTGGGATGGAATCATAAAGGTTACTGAAAGGTCTGCACAAGTTGTTCACCTCACAATAATCTTCTGATATTCAAAGACAGCACTATCATAGTGCTTTTGGATGAAAATGTAGAGCATGTGTCAAACTGCCTCTGCAACTGTGCTATATGCTAATTAGGCAGTCCATGTCCAGAGGCATATATTAATTAACCATGTGATCTCCTTTCTAGAATTGCTTTCAGGAGGGTATCTGTAAACTGACCGGTTCTAATTACTCAGCCATATTGTTTAGCACAGCCACTCCTTGTATTTCATGATAGTGTACGCAGCCAAAAGGCTCTGTTCCTCTGTCATGGTAAATTTAAGTGCTGGGAATTTATTTGCAAGGTAGTGGCAGAAGATGTATGAGTGTATGTTTATGAGAGGCTGTGTGTGTGTGTGTGTGTGTGTGTGTGTGTGTGTGTGTGTGTGTGTGTGTGTGTGTGTGTGTGTGTGTGTGTGTGTGTGTGTGTGTGTGTGTGTGTGTGTGTGTGTGTGTGTGTGTGTGTGTGTGTGTGTGTGTGTGTGTGTATGCGGGTGTGTGTCGTTATCTCTGAATTGCATAAATATGTAGATGGGTTGGGGTGGCTATCATACTTCTACACACTGCTTGGCTAATGAGCAGAGCCTGTGACATTGGGGGAGCCACTAATTACCATGGAAAGCTCCTGAGTGGCATGTAACCAGAATGGGGATGGGGGACCACTAACCACTATGAAAAACTCCTGAGTGGCACTTGAAGAGAACGGGGATCAGGGTTGAGAAGAATACTAGCCAACAGGGATGCCCAATATAGTGTGACTTAAAAGCACATATTAAAAACAAAAAGGAGCAAGGAACCACTAGACACCATGGATAAGTATCATGCATTAAAAGGTACTAAAAAACAGTATCACACCCTAAATCCTCCCACAGAGGATATTAGTCCACTGCATCGCCAGTACATGCCAGGAATACAATAAGACAATTCATAACAAGTGGAAATAAATAAATAATCAAAGCAAAAAGGGGGATTTTAACCTTGCAACTTTGGCACACGAAACACCTACATTAGGCTAAGGTAGTGCAGCAGGCTTTTTCTTAGTATATATATTGAGGATCCCAGGTATTATGCAACACCTGCAACATTTTCAGGCCTACAAGGGAGGGGAACAGGAAACATGATGCATACCTCTCAATCTTGTAGTGCAAACAGAGCTGTTGCCCTGTCATAACATTTACTGAAATATATGACATGTAAAACTCTATTATATGCAATTAATGACTGACTGAAATCTTCCATGATTTATGAGGGTAGCAAAAGGAGACATCAGGGACATTCAGACAACACAGTGACAGGTAGGCTATGTGGTGTATGTGTGTATGTGTGCATGCTGTGTGCAGTACAGTGAATGGGGGGTGCTTCTGCTAATACAAAGTGGCTGTTAACACTGTTAGCTATTGCAGGAAGTGTTGATCTGCACTACATAGTAGTTAACTGATTCAGACATACAAAATAGCCAATAATTATGTATTTCCCCATTGCAGATAATATTTCTCTGAATCACAATTTGCCACTTGTCAGCAACAGAGCCTTTTCACTGTGGTCCTTATGACCTGTTGTAGTCATACCTCTCAACCTCTTAGAGCAAGAAATATGGACAAAGCCATAAATAATGGGGGACAAAGGCCCCAAAATAGAGACAATTTTTAAATATTGTTCTTATAAACTTAAAAAGTTGATAAAATAACAGTTTTTGTCTTAACATATATTTTCTGAATGGTGTGAAGTCTGAAACTCAAATGTCTGTCATTATTTTCTGACTTTAATCTTTATTGCAATGATATGCCAGAAAAGCTGACCAAAAATATGAGGTAAAAATCTTGACATTCTGTGAAAATCTGTACAGTTGAGATGTATGGTTGCGGGGATCTTTACAAATCCTCAGGCTTATCTGCTTCACAGTATTTCTATAAATGAAAAAAAATAAAAACTATGAAGTGCATCCCTATGAGGAAAAGAAGTGAACAACATTTTTGGGAGATGGCACATACAAGTGATATTTAGAAGTGTAATAAAATATAATGTGTTTATGCAAAAGGACATTCCTAAATCAAAACTAGGGTATGACCTCCACAAGGACTAGGCTAGTCAGCTATACAATATCAAACAGAATAATTCTGAAGCATATGCTTTGAATACTTTCATGTCATGCTGACAGTCTTTTGGTTGCGTATTTGTCAGTAAGGTGCTGCTTTGAACTTACTGATCAACATCCTGGAATTGCTTCAGTTTTTGCAAAATAAGGTTTCAGAGAAATTTGTCTAAGAAAAGTTACATGCTTCCAAAATACAATGAATACATTTCTGTAAGTGAAAAATATTCTAGATGTGATAGGCTGACACTAAAATTTTACAAAATCCACCATTTCTCCATACAGCAGTAGTGATAATCTTTTTTTAATGTCATGTATTGCTAGTATCCTCATCTATTAATAATAGATGGTGTGTTTCATTGTGTGTGTTGCTAAGTAAACTAAATGGTGACATTTAAAATGCATTACTTTATGGTTACAAAGTTAATTGCTAATACAGCAGCATGATTTACTAGTCCTTATAGGGATTTTTTGCTTTACACTCAGCACAGTAGATAATAAATTCTGTCTCTATACAAAAGAAACAAGAAAGTAGGCTATTCCATAATACATGCCTGCTCTATTTATGATAATCCCACGTTTTTTCCACTGAATCTCCTCTCCGGTCCAGCTGGTGAATCTGGGAATCTTGAGGCAATGTTACAACTGCCTCATGTACACAGACAGCCCTCTCCTCCTCCCAACAAATTCCAACACATGTGAGAGATGCAACCATATAGCCAAACTGGAGGCCAAGCTCTCTCAACTCAGTACTGGTGTAACCAGTCAGGAGGAGAAGGAAACCACACTCACTACAATTCCAGTCTCACATAGACCTACCACAACAGCAAACCAAAAACATAAACACACAAAAACATACTCGGAGGCTCTAAATAAAAATCTGCCTAAGCAGCAGAGACCTCCAAAGCAGACACCCAAGCAACCGCTACCCCAAAACAAAACATGTGCAACACATAGCTCACAAAGCCAGTGTGCCAAACAGTCACAGCCCTTAAGACTAAACAACACACCTGATACACTTGTAATAGGTGACTCTATCGTCAGGCACACTGACGTCCTGCTCACCAGGCTGAACAAGGAGAAGGTCATGGTGAGCTGCCTGTCGGGCGCTAGGATCCGCCACATAACACAAGCACTCAGGTTACTCCAAGGCAAGTACAAATATGACTCAGTCATTGTCCATGCTGGTGTGAATGACCTGAGATGTACCTCCCTGGACTACATGAAAACAGATATAGAGTAGCTCTCTGAGCATGTAGCCCAGGCCGGTATGACCCTGACCTTGAGTAGCATCTTACCCTCACCAAGAATGATGCCACAATATGAAGACAAGATGATCAATTTCAACAATTGGCTTAAGTATTGGTGTCATTCAAAGGGGATCCAATGCCTGTCAGCCTGGGATGACATGCTCGACAAGCCACGATGCTTCGCTAGGGACGGCTTGCACCTGTCACCCCTGGGCTTTCGGATATTGGCAAAGGCTCTTGCTATGCCCATAGTGCCTTTTTTAGGCAAGGCTCAAAAGACAAACCCACCTCCATAGGTATCACAAGGGATAAGAAACTAAGAGTAATGCTACTCAATGCCAGAAGTCTAAACCTCAAGATGCACGCACTTGAAACTCTCCTTAGCATGGAGAACATTGATATCTGTGCAGTAACAGAAACCTGGTTCAAGGCTCCTGAGAGCACCCCAGCACTACCAGGTTATACCTCATACCATGCTTTTCGGCCCCAAAAGTTGGACCGAACCACAAAAGGAGGGGGAATATCAATATTCGTCAAAGATACCCACACCTCCAGGTTGGTGGCACAGCACGAAGCATCAGAGACTATCCATGTGCAACTAACAGTGGGTAAAACTGCCTTCCAGTTTATAGCCTGCTACAGACCACCCTTCCAAACCCAGGAACCCCACTCGGCCTTCCTGAGAACACTGGAAAATATGAAGGTCTCTCCAAACACCATTATATTGGGCGACTTCAACTACTCAAACATAGACTGGGAGCATTACTCTAGCTCCAACACCCTAGCCCAAAGGTTCCTAGAATTTATAAACTCAAATGGTATGGAACAACTTGTTACCACTCCCACAAGAGGGGAAAACATACTGGACCTGATCATCACCAACATGGGGACTCTATGCTCCAGACCAGAAGTGTATCCCTCACTGGTAATTTCAGACCATAAACTAATCTCACTGGATATTCACATCCCGATCCCACCCACTGCCCAGAAAACCACAGTGAAAAACTTCTCTAAAGCAAATTTCACACTCCTCAAAACCGAGGTGGAATCCTTCAAAGCCCCCGGGCCTGTGGAAAATACGGCCCAGACTGCAGAATCCTTTATAAACGCATTCTATGAACACTTTCAGGAATGCATGGATCTTGCAATCTCAAATAAAACCAAGACCCAATCCTCCAAAGGCAGACGCCCTGTCTGGTGGACCCCAGCCATAAACAAACTATACAATAGAAGGAGGAAGCTACTACATGATAGAGCAAAATCCCAAAAAGGGAAGGCATCTCTGATCAGTATTAGCAAAAAACTACGGGCACTCATAAAATCGTCTAAGGCCAGCTTCGAGAGAAAAATTGCACAGGACACTAAGGATAATCACAAGGCTTTCTTTAGTTATGTTAGGAACCTGGGTGGGAATTCCCAGATATGCTCAGAATTAGTCCAAAATGACAAAAAATACACTGAACCCACAGACATTGCCAACATCCTAGCTGACAGGTTCAGTGAAAACTCCCCCCCCCCTCCCCACCAAAAGGGCAAGTATCTATCCCAGCAGAGTGCTGCCCCCCTGACATCTCAGATGCTCAGGTAAGAGCCACACTCTCCAAAGCAAAAACACAGCATCAATGGGACCAGATGGTGTCCCGGGCTGCGTCCTACATGAACTCCAAGAAGAGCTAAACCCAAACATAAAACTACTGTTCAATCTCAGCCTTACTACAGGATATGTACCCAAAGAGTGGCGTACAGCAACAGTGGTCCCTCTCCACAAAGGTGGTGCCTCAACGGATCCTGGAAACTATCGCCCCATAAGCCTGACTAGCTTGGTCTGCAAAGCTATGGAAAGGATCATCATGGACCTCATAAATAAAGATATTGGGGACCTACAGACACTGGATCCTACCCAGTTCAGCTTTGTTAAGGGCAGATCCTGCCTCTTAAACCTGGTCAGTTTCTTTGAAACAGTCACCAAGGCCATTGACGAGGGGAAGGTGGTCCACACAGCCTACCTGGACCTCACAAAAGCCTTCGATACAATACCCACTCGGGCATTATAGATAAGCTCACCAGCTTAAATATAAACCCCTATGTCACTAGATGGGTTGCAAACTGGCTCAAGGACAGAACCCACATGGTTAGAATTGCTGGAGCCATGTCAGACTCCAAACCAGTTACAAGTGGCATCCCACAAGGCTCAGTCCTGGGACCTCTCTTGTTCGGTATATATTTCTCGGAGGTACAGGCCAACATGGAAGGACTGTGGCTGACCAAGTTCGCAGATGACTGCAAACTGGGTGCCATAATCGACTCTCCAGCCGACATAAGCATCCTCCAAAAGGGCCTCATAGAAACAGACAACTGGTGCCAGAGCCATGGCCTCAAGCTAAACGCCAAAAAGTGTATAGTCATCTCCTTTGGCAAAAACAAAGTGCCCACAAATTACCACATAGGTGGTAATCCATTAAGTACAGAAGAAGTAATTAGGGACCTGGGGACCCAAGTTGATAGCAATCTCTCATTTGACAACCACGTGGCCAAAGTGGTTAGAAGAACATTTTATATAGCCCACATAATCATGAAGGGATTCACATCTAGATCAGGGGAGGTCATCATGCCTCTTTACTCATCCCTCATCAGGCCCATAATTGAGTACAATGCTCCTTTTGGGATGTACCTTACCAGACACCTGCAGCAACTGGAAAGACCCCAAAAGTACCTCACCAAGAGGATCAAAGGGCTCAAACAGTTGCCATATGCTGTCCGGTTAAAGAAACTCCAGCTCTACTCAGTGGCATACCGCCTGCTCAGAGGCGATCTGTGCCTGACGTATAAAGCCATGTCCAACCCGGAATTAATGGACACGCTGCACCTCAAAAAATCCAAATCCCATCGAGCTACGTGCTTGAGAGACTTGAACCTCAGCACTGAAATAAATAGGACATGCTGGAGGGACAGATTCATAACCCAGAGGCTCCCTTCACTCTGGAATAAAATCCCAGTCCAGGTTAGGCAGAGTCCCTCATTGACGCTCTTCAAGAGGAATCTTGATGAGTGGATGGGAGATTGTAGGTTTACCCCGGGTATCACTTCTGTGTCACTGTTAGACAGTGGCACAGTATACTAACCTCGAAAAAGGGCATAGCAAAATTAATTTAAAATGGGTGGCGAAAGCCAAACACACTCTGGCTAGGCTTATAAATGCCCTAGGGCATTTATAAGCCTAGCCAAACACACTCTGGCTAGGCTTATAAATGCCCTAGGGCAGATAGCCTCGTATGAACCTATGAACCTATGAACCTATGAAAGTAAATCAGGACCTCAAGGTGCTCTGGTGGTGTACAGGGATAAAGCCTTGACTACAGGCCAGCTGACCTCGATTCAATTACTGACTTGGACAAACAATGGAGTGGCATGGGGGTATGGGTGTGTCCATTGGGGGGATGGGGTTCATGGGTGCACTGATCAGTGACCTCTGCTGCAGGTTAGAGACTCTGACATAGGGGGCATAGTGCAAAGAGGGGAAAGGGTGGGGACATGGCTGAGCTGCTAAGGAGGTAGGGGCATTGCACACTTGTCCCCTGGGAGTACTATGACATCCAGTGTGTGGAGGAATGGGCAGGTCAATAAGTAACTCCCCCAAGGAAGGTGACAGTGAGACCCCCCCCCCAGATGCCCATAGGTTCCACAAATTTCCCCAGCTTAAATAGGTAGCTGAAGGAGTTAAGGAGAGCTGGTAGACCCAACACTGGATGGGGGGCACAAGGATAGCATGCTGTAGGACTATGCAAGGGAGAAATAAATAGCTCCAATAAAGTAGACTAGGAATTTGATATAAGGTAAGTCCTTTAATTTCTGCAAACATATAAACAAATTGTATAACTAACACAACTTTTACCTCTCTCTGATGTAGCAAGTTTTGTCATTGCCAAATTGGTGTTTCAACAATGTCTGTTAAATATTGCTGCACTAAACAAAAGAAATATTTGCAGCTTCTATACATGACAGTCTGCCTTTTACCTAGGTTTCATACTGAAATAATATCTCATGAGATTTCTTTGGTCAGAAGCCAAGTTATTAGAAGAAATATACCAGAAGCAAACTCTTCCTAGATCTGACAGGAGTTAAGCAGTTTCAAGATTTTAGAGAGCGGGGGAGATTGTGGAGTGAAAGAGACTAAACAGGGCAGCAGTCATTCCAAAATTTTCTCCGAGTTAATGGCTTCTAGTAAAGTTTTTCCATTTCTTCATATTTACTTATATTTTCTTTTCTCACAGTTGAAGATTTAGTAGTTAGGAAGTTGTTTTGGAAGAACTGATGCAAGAGCTTTATTCTGTTTAAATAATGTACTTAAAGTTACAGAATATGCATGCACAAGCTGAAAAATATCGAACCTAGATTTGCAGGATGTGGGTCTTCTATTCTCATCGCCTTAAATTGCTGTGCAGAAAATGGAAGGAGCATTATATAGCCTGACATTATATAGCCTGACATTATATAGCCTGATGATCCACAAGAAGGATGTGCATGAGTGATCCCTTCTGCTTTAAAGGATGACTTCAACAAAAATAGTGTGACTATCCAGGCCGTAAGGAAGGGCCTTCCAGTTTCATGATCAATGTTTTCAAGGGAATGTGCAAGGTATTAAGGCCAGTGCTAAACACTGCTCGTCAACAGAACAATGAGTGTGTTAGTCCAGTTGTCTGTGGCAGAAGTATTCAGTGCTAATTGTTTTAAAATCAATAACATTTCCTCGCGCACCAGAGCCTTGGTCAGTCCAATCTGATCCAGTTATACAACTGGGCTATAGCTACTATACAGAGGAAAGCCAGTGTAATGTATCTGGGCATTAATATATATTTTTTTTACTTTTGACATCATGCTTCACAGGATAACTCTTCTTCTTTCGGCTTTTTCCTGGTTAGGGGTCGCCACAGCAGATCACCTGTCTGCTCATGATTGGCAGTAGAGTTTTACAGTGTCGAGTTGCCAGCCTGGTGCCCAACCTTCCACTGAAGGCACACACACGCACACACGCATACCTAGGGCCAATTTAGAGTGTCCAATCCACCTACAGCATGTCTTTGGGATGTGGGAGGAAACTGGAGCACCCAGAGGAAACCCACGCAACCACAGGAAGGACATGCAGACTCCGCACAGAAGGCACCCCAGCTGAGGATCAAACCAGAGAACCTCTTGCTGTGAGGTGACAATGCTAACCGCTGCACCACCGTGGCCGCCCATGCTTTACAGGATAACAATGAAATAAAAAGGCAAGAAACCAGGCATGACAGTATGAAATGACTAATGAACTGGCTACCTGATTGCAAATATAGAGAGACAATAAAGACAGGACCGTCTACAGAAAATGTGGTAATCAGGAAGATGATGCATTATTTGTTATATTGGTCAGTCATACTTGGCATATTTATATCATAGATCACGTTGGAGATGTAAACCAACATCAGGCAGTTTCCAAAAGGATCAGTCCAATGAATTAGAGGTGTTTGGTCCAGTTTCTGGGAAGATATGGTGGGTTTGCAGGGTGGTTGAATCTGAATAGGTGGCACAGGCAATAAGTTAAAAAAATCTGGAAATGAATACAAAATAAACAGAGTTGCACATTTCATTGTGGAATCCAGAGAAAATATATACAAAAGCTTATAGAACACAAGAAGAATGCTATGTCAAGGAGCAGTGTTCTAGTCCCACAGCACAGTGTTCATGTGCAGTGAGAAAGGAAATGGGATGGTGGACTGTTTAATTAGAAGATCAGCCTCAAAAGGTACTAGATTCATCCAATTATTTAGGGTTCAAGGTGCATCTGATGTGCTATCCGCTAAACTGCAAAAAGTAAAACTAAACAGGCAAAATCACAATGTAGTGATAGAACAGGAAAATCAAAGTGAAAAAAAATAGTTTAATTAATACAAACACCTCCAAAAAAAAAACAACAACATAGATTTAGTGCTTTTATCCCACTTGGGGGGTTCATCAGAATGTCCACATACAGTGTGCATGTCTTTTAAAATTTGAGCCTTTTTCAATGAATCTTAATTTAGTGTTCCTAATTTAGTCCTAATAAATTGTAATTGAGAGGAATGTGGTAGTATAAAAGGAAGTGGAAGATTTTCATGTGGTTTTGGTAGTTATTTTTGAAGTGATATTACCCCTTTCTGAAAATTAATTAGGTAGACAACACGACAGAGAAAGTGCTGAAATACAAGAATGTCTTAAAAGTGCTTTGTGTAAAGATAGTAGAAATTTAAAGAGAAAGGGGGTATAATATGGATACATCACACTGCCATGAGACAGAAAGAAGGTGAAGGACTAAAAATAAGGATAGTCAGTTTAAATAGCCAATAGCTGGCAGCAAGAAATGGACATTTATATTTTTCAGAGAGAGAGTGGTAGAGCCCTGGAATTCATTGCCAAATACATTGATGAAATAGAGGTCAAAAAACATACTCAAATGTGCCTAGGACAGATGGAAAAATATCTAAAACTGGCAAAGGATGGTTAGTTGCAATGGTGATAGCTGCAACATATGGAGAGTACATAAGAACATCTACTTCCTTCAGCACCATGGATTGCTCAGTTTTCTGTTGTGCTACTGTAAATCACAGAAATAGTTTACACTGATCCAAGTTCAGAATCTTATTTTAAACCTTTGCACACTACTCCTTAGAAGATTCAAAGGAAATAATTCCCTTGATTTGTTTTATCTGTTCATTTATCACATCATATCACTCTGGTAAGAACAGTAATTAAAATATATGGTACTGCATTTCTTTTTGATTAATTTCCAGTCATTGCAGGGCATACATGAGATGAACATATTTTTTCCTATTCCAAAGAAAGACATTTTTTGTGGAAATGAACATGAAGTAAAGGATTTTTAATCAGGAAAATTGAGTGATTAGACACAGATCTATATCAAAGGCAAATAACTGATATGTGGCATGCTTCTATAACTTCTTGTTTAGATCTGTCACTTGATTTATTTAAACCTCTCTACTGGGAACTAATTTCATAAGTCAACATTACAAATGACACATTTTCTGTAGGCAAATGGAACACAGTCATCAATATGTCCTAGAAATGTTTCTTGAGATTGAAATTTGTGGTCCAGTGACATGGGCAGACCTATAAATCTTAAGTATTTATGTAGCTGTTGATTTTTCTAATAGCTTCAGTTTTCTTGATGAAATAAGGGTAGATATATTACATTATATTTATAGCAGGAGCTTTAGCAGTGCAATTCTAGTGTGGGTTTTACTCTGAATTTTGTCCCATGACTTCTAGCAATTGAAGAGTTAATGTTTTGGACTGCATCTTTTGACATTTCTCTTTTCTAGTTCAGTCACTAAAATGGTTGCCTTTACAAATCATAAGTTAACATCCTGGCTGGGATTCAGAAAATCAAAATAGTACAGAGTAATGCAATGAAGCTCAGTGCTGATTAATAATGTATTAGGAGCAACATTGCACTGCGGAGTTAAACTGCTGCAGGTCACAAAATGACTGGCACTGCATGGCATAGATCACATGACTTAATGAGGCCATTAATGTGCATGCAGTATGTACACAAACATGAACATTCTCCCACACATCAACACCCACTACATGCACAGATGAGAACCCTGAAAAGACTGCACAGCAAAGTCCATATTAATTTATTGCTATAAATGGAAATAAAATGTGTGCATAACATGGTCAGAAAGGAGGAAGTGCAAGCAGCAGAACACACAGAAAGACAAGAGGAAGAGAAGGTGACTGTGATGGGCTCAGAAAGCAAGGCCATATTTTATTTTTGAAAGATAGATGCCTGTTTCTCTTTTTTTAGCAAGAAGGATACAGAGAGAGAGAGAGAGATAGTAGCAAGGGGAAGGTGTGGAGTGGAAAGAAGGTATAAAAATGGTAACAGTGGAAGACAATCAAGCACAAAATAAAGACAAATATCAACAGGGAGATGCTGGCACAAAGGGAGGGAACACAAAGGAAAGACACATTCCGAGGAGAGGCAATAGGTGCTGATGACTAGATCACAAGCTGGACAGGGAAGAGAAGCACATGGAAAGGGAACACCTTGATGGGAGATAGGGTGGGGTGACAACTGACTACCTTGCTGCACAGCAATTTATCAGCCAGAGGTTGGTCACCTATGTGATTGCCTTCAGTGATGGACCAGGCCACTGCTGACCTACTGGTCAGGGTCAGACAGTGATACAACTCTGGCAGTCACATGAAGACATGCTGAAGGTTACCAGTGCGGGTGTCTAACCACTGACCTACCAGTGCCATTATCAAACCTTTGAACTACTTCCATGTGGCATATTGTGACTAACCAGTGACATCCCTTGATTGAGGGCCTACACCCCCCCCCCCACACACACACACACACACTCACCAGTGACAAACAACCAGATGCTACAAGGGAACCCTTTAGGTTACTTCTCATTGAATCACCTACATCACCCTTCACAGAAGCTGCCTTGAAGACAGCTAGAGACTTTTCACATGATGGCAATGCAGATTGCTAGTGAAATGGCTGATGCCGTAACACATATCCAGCTAATGTAGACATTGCATACAATATGAACATATATGGATAGAATAAAACAGAAAACAGCCAACACTATATGAAAAAAGACATTGATAAAGAAGCAGGTTCAAAAGCAAAAACAATTATCATTAAAGTGTACCACATTGTGTTCTATAATAGTCCCTGGTGGTGTAAAATCCTGTAAGGTATGCAGTGGCAAAAAGTACAATACACCTGTCAAACCACAGAGTACTACAGCAGGCAATTTTTCCTTGTGTGTATGTCATGTGAGCAGTCCATACATGGCAAACAGTGAGCAAAGGGCTATTGAAGCTGGCCACAGAAACCCTTAGTGCTATGTTATGTTTATAATTCTCACAGCTGCAGTATCCTTTGGCTATTTGGGTTGTTTACTGCCCAGGATACAACAACAAGCCAGTCTTTAAAAAGCTATGTCTGTCTCCCATGCCAACACTCTCACTGTTGTTTGGCTAGCCCCTTAAACAGAAATCAGTAGTCAGAGTATGTATAACTTCAGTACTTTTTTGCTGCATCAAGGCAAAGCAGCTCTGAGGTTTTGCAGGAGCAGCAACTGGCTACAGACTTCATTTCTGGCAGATAAAGCCCCATAGGAGAACCCTGACAATTTCATTAATATCAGAAGTTTCTTGTCAGAAACTGTTATTTTTAGAATGGGGCTCATTATTGAATATTAGGAATGTTTTTGTAAGAAAAAATGTACTAATTCTGAGACATTTTAACTGAAGTGCAATGATTTAAAGATTGGGAAATTTTTTATGTACTTCCAATGGTGTTTCAGTGCTTGTTGCTTTGTAGACCGTCACAACTCACCTTCATTATTTTACTGCTTGAGATAGTTTGCTTGTAGGTGTTGCATTTAACCATCAGAAGATGTATTTCAGGAATGACAATTTCCCTTCATTTCTTGTTTTCTTTCAGTGAACTTTCTATCAGGGTTTTTATATATTGCTTGTGATTTTACTTTTGCATTTTGAGGGACTGTCTGGGGAAGTGTAAGACTGTGGGCACTGCTTGTGAACAGTTGTCTGAAAACTTACTTTGCAAGTGATCCTTCCCAGTAGGAATTTCCGTCAAACAGGCTTTTTCCTCTGCTACAGCAGGTATTCTTATACTGGTCCTGCTGTTAAAAAGAAACAAAAATAGAACTGTAGTGCTTGCCTACACCACAGTTGAGGCAGTGCCTCAGCCACTAGTGGGTGACTCTTCAGTGGCCATTATTTTATTTCCTAAGACCACTCACTAGTTTCTCCAGGTTCATTTGGTGTAGTCCCTTTGCTACTATGGACGGGGAGTTAGCCATGTCCTCTGCAGCTGTTCCAGTGTCCAAACTAGGTATCGGGAACCATCTTCTTTGGGTCTGCAAATTTCTCTGGGAGGTTCTTCTTGAAGGAATTGGGGAAACAGACCTCCTGCCGAGGATGAATTGCGATCAGTCAGCTGGTCTCCTTCCAGGGATTTACCTAGAAAAAGAAGCAAAGGGTAAGAAATCTCTTATCCAAAGATAGGTGTCTGCTCATACGGATGATTTTCTTACCTTAGCCAGGAGTTTATTGTAGGCTTTCTATCCTGGAGAGCAAAAATCATGCCAGAAGTCTAACTACGTCAATATATTCCTGAGGAAAATAGGTCAGAGGATTCTGACATAGACAAAGACAGGGCTTTTACTTTGTCTGATAATCAAGAATTTGATTCTGAGGAAAGTTTGTCCACTCCAACTCCATTAGAGGAGTTTTCCTTTTCTAAGACTAGTTCCAGGATAATTACATATTTTTGTGGAAACAACTGAATGTTCTTCTTAGACTGAAGTGATGTTATGATATGTCGGAAGTGGAATTGTCACATGCTATACCCATCCCTCCTATTATGCCAGCTTTATAGGATGTGTTAACTGCTGCCTGTAATAACCAGTCCCTCAGACTTCAGTCCTTAAAAAGGCAGAAAACTTATTAATACCAACCCTTTCCCAGCAAGCACAAAGTAAGGTATTAGATTTCATAACAGAAATTCCTTCTTCCAATTTATTCTTTCAGGTGTTGACAGCTTGTGAGAGTATTCTATCACAATTCCTTCAGAAGGTAATTCCTGTCTGAAACCTACAATTTCTAACCTGTTTCAGGTGTCTAAATATGATTTGAAGAGTGTGTTTGATTGTGCAGATACTGTGTCTAGGACCTCTACTGTTGCCACTGTTTTGAAAAGATATGCCTCAGTGAATACTCAAAAGTTTCCTGATAATGTAAAGTGTGATATTTTAAGCTCAACTTTAGGAAAGAGGTTTTCTTTGGCCCTGCGCTACTAACATTCTCAAACAGTTCGATAACGAGGAAAATCAATTCACAGAGTTACTACGATTTTTCACTCCCAGTATTATAAATCTTACAAACCCACTACTGTTTTTTTTATTAATATATCCCTACCATCTTCTAGCAAACTGGGAAAAAAAAACAGATGTCAGGACAGAAACAATAAAAATACAGAAAGCCTTTAAAAGAAAAGTGTGTGTGTGTGTGTGGGGGGGGGGGGCAGACTACACCTTAAGAATGATTAAACCAGCATCCACCCACCTCTCGTGTCCCTACATCTCTAAGTCTGTCCCATACACTGGCTCTCTCAGTATTTCCATTTGTCAACAGATTATTTAAAACTCTTGGGTACTAACGCTGGTTCAGTCAGATTACATTTGGTACTTTATACACACACCTCCTTTCATGATAATTCGTCCCTAGCCTCCAAACCAGAGTTTCTTCCTCATATTTATCATCACATGCTTACCCTAGGCAGTATGCTACCAGTGCTTTTAGACCAAAGGAAGGAAGGCCTCTAAACTGGAATATATTGATTTATGTATTTATTTTATTTTACATTTGTTAACCAGGAAAGTCCACTGGACACAGGTCCCTTTTCAGTGGAGGCCCAGGAGAAAAGTTCCACATATAGCTAACTAATAAGATCACTATTAGTACAAACTTTACATTATAAGTACGACAGACAGTGACATAATACATCATTATAAGAGTCACATGTCTAAGAATTCAACTACATAAGAATAAGCAAAATTGTAAACAAAATGCCATCTGACATATTCACAATCCTTGGTCCTAAGCCCATTATTACAACTTAAGGTCTATGAGCAGTCAGGTAGGAAAAGTAGTGAGCAGAGTAATATAGTGGTGGATCTAGCCTGGAGTTTCCTGGAGCCATAATGTTTCTAGTTTCAAAGAATGACCTTTCATGGAGACCAGTTCTAGATATTTTCTTTTTCAACTGGTTTGTGAAAGTATCAATATTCAAAATGTTGAGCCATCGGAGTCTGTCACTAGTCATTCCTCTTATGAGTTTTCTTGAAATAGTAGACCTAAAAAAGCTTAACATTACATTCCCATAGACACAGGGTTCAGAAAATATCTCAGATTCTATGACTGTGTCACATTGCCATTTCTCTGCATTACCTTTTGAGATAGCTAAAGCTGCTAGGGTGTTTACAAAATGTCCAGCTCCAGGGAGAGCTAATTGCAGACTGTAAAGCATTCACATTTTTCCTTACTTACTGATCTTTGCAGTGTCTTTTGCCAGATGGCAGGAGTCCTTAACATGTGTTTCTCCACTCCTTATCATTGTGGGCTTTCAGATAAATGTTCAAAAATCCTCCTTGATTCTGACACACAATCGTGCTTTTCAACTGACTTTGAGATATATCTCTTCAAAAGTGTTACTAACACATGAAGAAGTGAATTTGTATCTGAAATGCTGCTAATCTTCTCCCCTCACTCTTATACCTCAGTCAGAGAATATCTCATTGTTCAAGGTTACATGGAAAACAAAACATGTGGATCCAACATTCTCATCCCCTAGGATTTTCAGATTCCAGTTATGGGCTTTATCAAGAAAGAACTGCATCGGTGGAGGCAATAAGACACCTCAAGTTTTGCTTGGGAGATGTTTCTATGGGGGTAACAGTGTGAGGCTTCTTGGACAGTTCAGACAGAACAAAGCATATAAATGTCAAAGAGATGTTAGCTATGATCCATGCTATGTAATTATTTCTTGACCTGTGGTCTCCAGGACCATTACAGGTGATTACAGACAGTACCATAGTGATGTGGTACATAAACAAATGGGGGCAGGGCACCAAGTCCTATTCCCTGTGCAGACTGACTATGATGGCCTGGGAGTTAGTTCTACAGCATTGTATAACCTTCCAAATATCTTACATACTGTCAGAGCAAAATATAGTGACAGGAAAGCAGAACAGGACCATTCAGACCCTCATGAAAAGAAATTAAATCAGGGTGTGTAAGGTCTGGTCTTTCATGTCCTACATAAATATAGTATTTTCTTTCTATAGGCTTGGAAATGTAGTCATTTTAAAGCAGGCCTATATTTTCATTTTATATTTTACATTTCAGATGTAGGGTTTTTTTTCAAACTTTTATTTTATTGCATTTTTCAACATTTAATATGCAAAAACATACAACATGGTATATCTTCATGAACAGATTAACCTTGAACTATCAGTTAACAAGATAATGCCTTTTAGCTACTAGTCTTAGGATGACAAACTTCTAGTTCCTAAAGAAAATGGTTCATTTATACAATTAAATTAAATGTTTGGAGTAATACTGGCATACATTTAGAGTAAGTGGTACATGGCAGGATTCATTTACACATACTATATACAACTATTTACATATAGTGCTACAATTATTGAAGTTAGTGAGTGATCACTTCATTACAATGAAAGACAAAAGTAAAACCATCTGAGACTACTATCTGTTAAAATGTCATGAGGAAGAGACTTTGAGAATCAGCATAGGGATAGGATGATAGCTGTGTTCTTATTATAGCTTATTTCAAAATGTGTTCCAGGATAATATTCCAGAAGTTGAGACATTTCATGTGCTTATTTTTATTACCTATAAATAGTTTGTGTGATATGATATATTTAGAGGCCATATTAATAAAGCCCTTTCACTCTAGTTTTGACCTGTCAAGCCAGTTTTGGGTGATGTACAGTTCGACTAATGCAAATAGAGCAATCAGGATATTTAAGTCAGACTTGGGCATATCAATAGGACTCACATGCAATATAGCAAACTCCCAAGATAGGGTAGATTTCCCATAGCCCATTTTCTGAAGTTTGACCCTTAATGAGTTCCATAGACTATGTGCATATTTGCAGTACCAGAGAACATGTAAAAGATCTGCCAGTTGCGATGGACAAAAAGGGCAGAGGGAAGAGGTGCTTCGAAATAACTTGTTTAGTCATTCTGGAGTATTATAGGCATTATTGTTAATCATTAACTGGGTGTATACAAGCTTCTTGAAGGGGAAGAATTTGTTTGTGTTATTTAAAGCAAGAGTGAGCTGAACATCAGTTAAATTAGAATTTTTATCCCTCTAATATTGAGCATAT
This sequence comes from Protopterus annectens, assembly GCF_019279795.1. Taxonomy (NCBI): domain Eukaryota; kingdom Metazoa; phylum Chordata; order Ceratodontiformes; family Protopteridae; genus Protopterus; species Protopterus annectens. The sequence continues at coordinate 342,199,477 of NC_056730.1, read as the reverse complement.
ATAAGTGAAGATTGGCATTTAATAGCCAAAATTAATTTGTATGAAGCCAATAGCATCTTGTTTTTGAGCTTTAAAAATTTCATTAGTGATTGTGCAAGGTTTACTTCTTCCTCAACTCTGTCTGGGATGCCTCTAATAGAAGACAGCAGTTATTTTATTTGTCTCAATATTATGGTATATTTGTTGCTTAGGTTTAGATTAGTTTTAATATCGTTTAATGAATTGTCCTTAAGTCTATAGAAGTCCCAGACAGTATAGTTCTTGATTTAGGGAAATTGGTTCAATGTTTTGCATTAGAGCTGGGTAGCCTAGTGAGCTAAAGCACTGTGTTATAATTGACAGGGGCCTGGGTTCAAGACATGGCATGGGTGATTATTTGTGAAGCAGAGTACCTCATTATCCCTTTACAGCTCAAATGGTGTAGTGGTACATTGCTCTGACTATGATGTACAGGGCCCTGGGTTCAAGGGCTGGTAATTTTATGCTGAGATAGTGTAGTGGTTAGAGTCCCAGCTTTGCATGCAAGCATTCACGGTTCAAATAAGAAGACAGGCACTTTATTATGTAAGCTCTGTGGCATGTCTGATAACTTCACAACACTAATTTTAACATTTTATTGCCTATCTTCAGGTTTGGGTTTAGATGGACAGGATGTAGAAGGACAAGGGTATTCTCAAGGTGTAAAGAGGAGAATACATTTTGAAATGTTTTGATTTTATGTTTGTTTAGAATATGTATTTTGGTGTCCTTTAGTATGAATCTATCCATGAAAGGTAAGGATACAGGGTTTATGTTATGTGTTTTGACATGAGCATGCCATAGTTTGATCCATTGTGGAGTGTTGGTTAAGTTTATAGGGTTATGATCGGCAATTAGAAGGATTCTATTGGCACATATTATGTCATAATATAACTTAAAATCTGGCAAATCAAGACCTCCTTTATTTTTTGGGAGTATTAGTCTTGGTAGAGTAATTCCTGGAGTTTACGGAAACCATATACATTTAGTTAAGGTTTTATTAATTTTCTTAAAAAAGTCCATAGGAATGATAAAATTGATTGCATTTAATTGGTATAAAACTGTAGGAAGAATGTTCATTTTTATTATTGCTACTCTGGACAAGACAGGAAGTCTGATGTTTTTCCATCTGTCCAGATCATGTTTGATATTTGTCCAACTTTTTAGAAGGTTATTTTGAAAAGAGTTTTTTGATTATGAACAAACTTTATACCCAAGTACTTAAAATCATAATTTAAATTAATTGCAGTGTCTGGAAAGTGAGACGGGTTGTGTTTTGATGGGTACATGGGAAAGATGAGCGACTTTGAGGGGTTAACTTCATAACTGAAGGTTTTCGAGAAGATATCAATAGTTTTTAAAATGTTATTTAAATCAGAATTAGGTAACTGGAAGTATATGTTGAGGTCATCAGCAAAGGCTGAGAACAGCAGGTTGTTATTCAATATCCTCGGAATAGATAGATAGATAGATAGATAGATAGATAGATAGATAGATAGATAGATAGATAGATAGCGGTTTGATACAAATGTTAAAGAGATATGGCGAAAGGGGGCAGTCTTGTCTTGTACCATCAATTTTATTCTGTTAGAGCAAGATTTATTTATAAATAGTGTGGTAAATGAAGAGTTATAAAGTATTTTAATTATTTTTATGAATTTGTTTGGAATGTTGAAACACTGTAAGGTCAAAAATAAGAAGTCCAAGTTAACTCTGTCAAATGCCTTAGTGGCATCAAGTGCTAGAATATATCTGGGGAGCTTTTCTTTCACTAAAAGCTGCAAGGCTGCATCCAATGTGAGGGCATTATCCCAAGTCTGTCTCCCCTTCATAAAACCTGCTTGTTCTGGGGATATAATTGTAGGTAATACTTTTTTAAGTCTGTTCACTAGTATTGTGGAAAGAATTTTTATATCAACATTTATAAGAGATATTGGTCTGTAGTTTGTTGGAATGGTTTTATCAGTGTTGGGCTTATGTATCAAGATAGTCTTGGATTTGTTTAGGTATAAGTCCTTGAAACCAAATTTGCTAATATGATTGTAGACTTTAAGAAGGATAAGAATCAGTTTGGGGGCAAATATTTTGTAGAAGTTTGAATTAAAGCCGTTGGGACCTGGGGCTTTGTTTTTGTTTAAGCTTTTAATTGCATCCACGACCGCTTCTGATACAAAGGGGGATATTTTTCTATTTTTGGGAAATTAACGTTGTCAAAGATAGTGTTATAGTTCTTTGAGGAGATTGAATCTTGGGGTCCGTATAGTTTCCTGTATATCTTTTCAAATACAAGTAGTATATCTTGGTTGGTAGCAAATAGTTCGTTATTATAAGTAATTTACATAATTACTGGTGGGTTTTGATATATGTTAATAAGTCTAGCAAATAGTTTTGAGGGTTATTGTGCCCATTCAGAGTAATTAACAAGGAATTTCATTTCCAGGAAAGAGAGGTTTTGCGAGTGAAGTATATACAACTTCTTTTGTTTGCAGCTGACTTTCTAACTCTGGTCTGAAGTTCAGTTGAAGTGATTTTAGAGTTTCTTGAATTTTGTATATTATATTGTTTTCTCTTTGTTTAGAGAGTTTTTTTATAGTACGAGGCTTTTTGCATCAGCAGACCCCTGATTCTTGTTTTACTAGCTGCACATAAAACATCTAGTGTAATGCCCAAGGTTGAAAGACTATTTATTAGCTCTTCTAGATCCTTATTAACTTAATATGTTTGCATGGAAGAAAGCGAACCAATAGAAATTTCATAATTTTATCTATGGAGCAGATGCCCTTGCTTGCTTGCCTCTTAACTACGCACAAATGGGTGAAGCGGTATAAATACTTTTTAAGGTTAGACAGTTTATGACACATTTCCAATATGAACTATATATGAATGCCATAGTATCTGTTAGCTGTGTCTACCACAGCCAGTATAGATAAGTACTTCACAAGTTCAAGTAGGAGTACTAAGGTAATAAGGATATTATATAAGTTGATTGAGCCGTTTTGGAGACTATATGTGCCATTAGCACAGCACATGTTTACAATATCTATATACACTGTTGAATATAACAAATATGCCAAATAGACAGATGAATTAAAAAAAACAGTAATGTCACTGTCCTACTTTGGACACAATAGAAGTCTTCATGGGTTCTGTTCAAGCAGCTTTACTTTATACAAGCATATCACGATAGAAGTTTACTGTCTAACTAAAGTTACTTATATACAAACTATCTGCTGAAATCATACATGATTATTCTCTGGCTGCACTATCAAAAATGGCACTAGGAAAGGCACGTGCTCAACATTTATATGTGCACACTCAGGCTTTGAAGTGCTTCTTATAAATACAGCACATAGCACGTGTTCTCTGATCTACAAGTAAGGAGCATATGAAATGGGATGAAGTAACAGCCAGAGAAACTGAGACAAAATTAAGAAAAGCTCCTAACCAGAAAACCCTAGGCCCAGACACAGTACCTAACTCCTGTCTAAAGGTATTAACATCTTTACAGAAAAATTTAGCCATGAGTAAGATTTACATAAATGCACATCCCCAACAGACACCAACCTGGTTAACAACAGGAAAAATTATACTCCTCCTTAAGGGTGCATTTGCAAACCATTTTAAGAACTATAGACCAATAACGTGCATTCCGACAGTATACAAATTATATCCTGGAACTGATGCAAACAGAGTTTATAGTTATCTAAAAAAAAATCTTTTCATCTAGAAAAAAATAATTATGACAATAGAAGAATAGATTATAAAAGAAAGCCATATGGACTAAAGACTCATTTCTTGGAAAACAAAGCTATCCATTAGAGAACTGTAAACATGTGAATAATCTAAGTATGGCATCGATAGAGTACAAAAAAAAAAAAAAAATTTGATAGCATCCCACATTAATGAAAAAAAGAATGCTTACAGATAGATGTATAAGGTATACCCTACATTGATCAATTACATCGTAGTCACTATGAAACAGTGGCAAACCACATTGCGGTTAACTTATGACAAAAGGCGAATTACCATCCTAAGGATAAAAATTCAGAAAGGGGTATTCCAAAGTGATCGTTTGTCACCATTGCTGTTTTACCTTTCCTTTAATCCATTACACTTAAAAGTACTTAAAAGATTATGCTATGGTTACAGTTTAACTTCCAGAAATCAACTTGTTTAAGGACATCTCATCTACTTTTTGTGGATGGTCAAATATTGTATAGTTTATCAGATGAGGAGCTGAAAGCACAACTAAAAATGGTTAAAACCTTCTCATATGACAAGTAGTGACATTTGGTTTTGATAAATGTGCATAAGCAGCATTTAAAAAAAAGAAAATTGCAGCACCAACAAAATATCAGTTTGGGAAAGGAATATGATGTATAGAAATTTGAGCAGGAGAGAGTATATAAATATTTGGGAATAGATGCAGTGTCAGCAATAAAACAGGAACTAATGAGAATAAATCTCAATATGGAATATTTCAGAAGACTAAAGTTAATACTGAAAAGTGCCTTGACATCTTAGCAAAAAGTCGAAGCTAGAATTCAATTTTCTCTTCCTATACTTACTTCCAGCTTTAGTAAGATTGACTGATCCCACAAAGTATAAAATCAGCTGGACAAGAAAACAAGAAAAATGCTTTATGCTTATCAAATGATGGATAAAAGCCAGTGCATGCCAAAATTACATATTCCTCACTCAGAAGGAGGTATGGTCTTCCTTGAAATTGACTTTATGTATAGTTCTGTAATTGTAGGACTGCATGCATAGTTGTTGACTTTATCAGATCCAAATATAGCAAACGTTTTGTAACATGAGGGCAAGACATCTAAGCTGACATATTTGCTTAATTAGCAGAAGCATTTCCGAGTAAAGCTGAAGGGAAATCAAATCAGAAGTAGAAGAAAATCAGACCACAAATAAGTGCCAAAAAAGAATGAATATAAGAATAAGGATAAGAAGTGAAGGAAAGAAAACTGGAAACAACTTTATGCTGACAAAGATTTAATGCAGTAATGGTTAAGGATAGGTGAACTAAACCCAAAAGATGAAAAGCTAATAATGGATGCCCAAGATAGTGCGGTCTACACATGTTAGTTTACAAATTCCATTGAAAAAGTGGGAGAAATAAATTCAGGTTCTATAAAACAGAACTGGATAGAGTTACACATCTCCTTGCTTGGTGTGATATATTCACATTTGAGGGTCTGTGTACTGAAAGGCACAATATGTGACAAGATTACTGCACTGTGGATTATGTAAACATTCTATTAAAGAAGTAACTGATAAGCATTGAATACACAAGCTGCTTTGCATTTAACAATGATGACATTTATTTCACATGAGATCACCCATTACCAGCAGTTCAAAAACAGATGCAAGAAAACCAGATGTAGTAGTCCTAGAGAAAAAGAAATGCCTTTCGGCTTTTCCCTTTTAGGGGTCGCCACAGCTAAACTCCAGTCCACTAATGACTGGCAGTGGATTTTTAAGGTGCCAAGTTGCCAGCCCAATGCCCAACCTTCAAAGAAGGCACACCCATTCATGCACGCACCTACCTGAATGTCTTTAACTTCACTCGACCACAGGGAGGACATAGTAGTCCTAGAGAAAAAGACAAAATTAGTGTTGATCATTGAAACTGCTGCTCTCAACAATTGTAGCATTTTATGTATTGAGAGACAGAAAGTCTTAAAATCTCAGGACTTGCAAGGAGAAATAAGATCAATGTGGAAGAAAGGATACCCAAGTAGTTCTAGTAATAATACGAGTAACTGCAACCAATACAAGAAACTTGTATGAACTGCAGAAGAAGGCAATTTTGGCCATACAGAAGGGCACTCTTAGCTGATATCAAAGATTAAAGCAATACTGATTTCATGAACTTTAATTATGCCTTGACTTTGGAATGGGATCTATTCCCATCATGGTATGTAAGATTCCTAAGCATTTGGAGGAATTAAACCCAGACAAATAACATAAACTAGAAAAACTCTTTTGCAATAAAACACCAAGGAACACTGCTATGCACTACAGAGAGGACTTCCCAGGTATGTTAGAAACTCTATCCAAATTCACTGAAAAGCCAAAATAAACCTCAGAGAACATGGTTGAATTAAAATGTTACATCTTTTAGTGTCCAATTGAAAATAAGATTTATTATTAAAGGCCTTGGGTCTGCCTTTTTTGACCATCTCAGTCACGTCCTCCCTGTAAATCAAAATATAAAAAAGGGCAATATAAAACAAGTCTATGGCCAACATTTGGGAACAGACCAGCAGATGTACTGGAAAGTTTAGACATATGAAAGAATGAAGTAGCCTTCTACCAACTGTCCTTACCCAGGAGATGGTCCAGAGTTTTCCACTGCCTCTGTGATCTCTGATGTGGATTTAGGGCCTTGTATGCTACAACATACAAAAGGGACATGACAGGGCATCAGTGCATAATAAATAGGTGCACACATCATACATAATGATGCCACTGCATGTTGCTTCCTCTGTTAGGGATCCCAACAAGGCACTCAGAAATGATGACTTCCCTGGTCTGCCCACCACCCCCATCATGAGCCCTGGCTTACTAGCTCTAGGTGCTACCTTGGCAAAGTCAACAGGTTCACTCAGCAAAAATATATCTGGGATCACCTGGAAGGAAGACCCATGGCAGGACTAGCCAATCGATAGAGTAAAATATAGCTCTAGGTGATTTAGTCATGTTGACCAATGTTGCCAAATGGGCATGGGTATTTGCTGGTGATAAGTGGGTTGAGGACCTGGCCTACTCCGACCTATGTCAGGGGCCCATGTTAATGGTGGGAAGGGTATATATTCTCCTATTGCCCAGTGTGTCCCTGCCATAAATCCCAGCAGCCCTGGGTCAATAAGCTAGTGGCTGGCCAGTGTCCATTTGCCCAGTATAGGTTACCTGGAATAGCTTTGTTGAGAGAAAGCTGGAAGTAAAGCCAATCAACCCGCCAAACAGGAACTAAGAATTGCTACACTTACTGCAGGTCCACTGATGAGATGGAAGTGGATGATATGATGGTAAGGAGAAGGCTGGACATCCTATGTATCCAGCAGACAAGGTGGAAGGGTAGTGCAGCAAAGCCTCTTGACTTGGGATCCTGCAGCAAAGCCTCTTGACTTGGGATTCAGAGTCTACTACTCCAGAGGAGAACAGACTAGAAATGGTGTGGGAATTGTGGTGAGAGAAATGCATTAGAAGGCAGTGAGGGATGTCATCAGAATTAGTGACAGACTCATGGCAATCAGACTCCTGTCTAGTGATAGGGAAGTATTCATAATCTCAGCCTATGCCCCACAGCAGGGTTGTGACAATGAAGAGAAGAGTACATTCAGACAGCATTGCAAGACCCACTGGATAAAGCAAGACAACATGAATTAGTATTGATAATGGGTGACTTGAATGCATACCTAGGGACAGGAAGAACAGGTTATGAGGACTGCCTGAGTACACATGGGTGGGGCAACAAGAATATAGAAGCAGAAGCCATTCTGGACTTATGTCTGATAAATGGCTTGATATTAGCCAACAAACAGTTCAGAAAGAGAGACAGTCACAGGATCACATACAAGGGTGGCCAACATGCAACACAGGTAGACTTCTTCCTAGTAAGGAAAAGGGAGTGGAGTAGAATCAGTGATTGCTAAGACATCCACAATTAAACAGTCAGCCCTCAGAATAAACCATCAGCAATCAATGGTGAGAGAAGGCTCTAAGGTCAACAGAGACCAGGCTGAAAACCTGGAAGTTGACTGAAGAAAAAGCATAACAGTTCAAGGAATTCTTCAGGACTCAAAAACCTGTCAAACCTATATAACAAGTTGACAATCGGACATGGGAAGCATATTAAAAGGAAAAGATGGGAAAGATCAAGAAAGAGATGCTGTAGAGGAGGAATTAAGGGTAGACTGAAAAGAAATCCACACAGGCCTGCACTTCCTTCCATGCTACTGGCAAATGTACACTCACTGGAGAGCAAGATGGATTGTTTAAGGATGGATCTTTCCACACAATCTAAGGTGAGAAGTAGTTGTTTACTTGTGTTCACTGAAACTTGGCTGAACTCCAGTATAAATGATAGTACAATATCTGTGGAGGGGATGTCATTATTTCGTGCTAACAAAAATCAGTCTCTCTGGGGTACAAACTGTGAAATAATCACCTGTTACTGCTCAGAGAACATTGAGGTCATGTCACTAAAATGCAGACACTTCTACTTGCCTAGGGAATTCAATGCAGTGAACATAACAGCTATTTACATCCCCCTAGTGCTAATACCAGTGTGGCATTAAACATTCTGTATATGTCACTAAATGACCTTCAGGATAAGAACCCTGAGTTTGCCCATATAATCGCAGGTAATTTCAATCAAGCTGACTTGAAATCCGTTACCATCAACATGTGAACTTTGCAACAAGAGGGGAGAACACTCTGGATAAGATGTACACAAATGTAAAACTGGCCTACAAAGCAGTACCTTATCCACATCTGGGCAAATCAGACCATCTGGCGATCATGCTGCCTCTTGCATACACACCACTGCTGAAAAGAGGCAAACCTACAACCAAACAAGTAAGGATATGGCCTGAAGGAGCAGTCTTGGTACTACAGTACTGCTTTGAATGTACAAACTGGTCAGTATTGAGAGATGCAGCTATAAAGAACCACCATATTGACCTGGAGGAGTATACAGAATCTGTAATGGCCTATACTTCAAAAATATGTGGATAAAAATGTGTCACCATACGTGCTAATCAGAAACCCTGACCATCTGTGAAGTATATGAGCTCCTAAAGGCATAAAATGCTGCATTTAAATCAAAAGACAAAGATGCCCTAGAAGAGGCCAGAGCAAATCTAAGTAGATGTATAAAGGAGGCTAAGAGGACCTACAGACATAAAATTCAGGGACATTTCTCTGACCAAAGGGACTCCAGACATCTCTGGCAAGGCATTCAAGTCATAACTGACTACAGGCTTGTATCCTCCCCATGTGATGACAACACAGAATTTCTGAACAAATTAAACACCTACTTCAACAGATTTGATATGGACAACAGCTCTGTGCTAAATAAGCTCCCTGTCGAACAGGGTGAGGAGATGCTATGTCTAAGAACATCTGATGTTCTGAAGACCCTGAAGCAAGTAAACCCAAGAAAAGCAGCTGGTCCTGATAATATTATGGGAAAAGTTCTAGAAGACTGTGCTACCCAACTATCCACTTTACTAACAGATATATTCAACACATCCCTGCAACTAGCCATTGTACCCAGTTACTTCAAAAATATGACAATCATTCCCTTACCCAAAAAAACTCCCAGCCAACAAGCCTAATGATTACTGGCCAGCTGCTCTTACATTGACAGTAATGAAATGTTTTGAGCAGTAGATCAAGAACCATATCTCTTCAATCCTACCTGCAACAGTGGATACATTACAGTTTGCTTATAGATCTCACCACTGCATGACTTATGCAATTGCTATAGCACTTCATGAATCCTTGGCACATCTAGAGAACAATAATTTCTATGTCAGAATGCTATTCATTGATTTTAGTTCCACCTTTAATGCTGTCATATCCCAGAATCTGATATCAAAGCTGATCCAGCTGGGCATCAACATCCCCCTATGTAACTGGATACTGGACTTTCTCATCACCAGACCCCAAAAAGTATGCGTGAGAAATAGTTCAATCAGTATTACATTGAGCACAGATGTCCCTCAGGGCTATGTCCTGAGTCCTCAGCTGTTCAACTTGTTGACACCCAACTGCATGGCCAAGCATGAATCCAACAAAGTCATCAAGTTTGCGGATAATACCACTGTCGTAGGTCTTGTCAGAAATGGTGAGGAAACAGCCTACCGGGATAAAGTGGAACATCTGATAGGCTGGTGCGACAGCAACAATCTGGCCTTAAATGTAAGCAAGACCAAATAATTAATAGTGGACTTCAGGAGGACACAGGAGATGCATCAACCTCTGGAAATTAAGGGGGTGGCAGTGGAAAGAGTGAAAAACACCAATTCCTGAGGGAGGACATCTCAGATGACCTATCCTGTTCGACTCATATTAGCCACACAGTGAAGAAGGCACAACAATGTCTGCACTTCCTATGGAAACTAAGGAAGGCAAACCTGTCTCAGTCCATCCTCAAAGCCTTCTACAGGGGGTCCATCAAGAACATCCTCTCAAATAGCATCATAGCCTGGTATGGTAACTGTAAAGCATCTAAATGTAAGCTCTCCTCAGGGTAGTGAAGACAGTGGAAAAAGTCATTGGTTCCTCGCTCCCATCCATGGATGATCTGCATGAGACTCGGTGTGTGGCAAGGGCTAAGAAGGTAATGAATGATCCCACTCATCCTGCTCATGGCAAGTACTTCTGCCTTTCCTTGGGAAGGTGGTATCACAGCTTACACTGCAAAACATCTAGACTGAGCAGGAGCTTCTTCCCTCTATCCATAAGGCTGCTAAACTTGAATGTCAGGCATGACAGTGAATAATTAGATCAATATGCCACTTGCTATGAAGTATCAGCTATAGTAATTACTCTAGCAAATTGCTTCAATAACTGGTACAGTTAGCCTGATTTCTTATGCTATTACTTCCTGATTGTGCAATAGTCAGGAGTGAGTCACCACTCCACACGTGCCATATGAACATCAGAATATATCATACTACAACTGATGAAATGCAATATTCTAAGCAATCACAGTGTGAAGTCAGTCTTCAAATACCAACTAGTATAATAGTGTCTAATGTCTTCCTGTGCAATTGTGGTAATCCATTGTGTTGTCAGTATTGTAATTATTACTGTATGTGCATTAGTCTTACTGTCATTCAGACTATATGTTCATTCTAATGTCTTGCACAGGGATGAAAGCAACGTAATTTTGTGCTGTTTATATCTAATTAACAATAAAGTTTACTTTGACTTTGACTTTGACCTTGACCTTGACTTTTGACTTTGACTCAAGCACCAGAAGAAATAGGTGGAGTTGAAGAAGAGTGGCAGCAGCTCTAAATAGCATGTTTGAGGATTACAGAACAGATAAGTGGCCAAGACAAGTATGAAAAGAGGGTACATAAGGAAAGCTGTTGGTGGAATGCAGAAGTCCAGGAAGTCATCAAAAGAAAAAGAAGTGCAGGAAAAAGTGGGAGATAGAAAAGACAGACCAAGCTAGGAAGGACTACTGGTTGACTAACAAAGAGGCTAAGAAAGGAGTTATAATAGCAAAGAACAGGGCAGTGGAGGCACTCTACCAGCTTTGGAGAGTGACTCAGTAAGTATCACAAAGTAACTATATCAGGTTGCAAGGCAAAGACAGAAAAATATAGAAGACAATCAGACACCCTTCATAAGGGATGCCAGCAACAACCTGCTCATCAGTCCACAGAACATCAAAAGCAGATGGAAGGAGTACTTACAGCAGCTTCTGAAATAAGAGAATCCCCCAGAAATTGTACTGCCCGAAACACAGTCCACAGTGAGAGAAGAGGAGAAGCCCACCCCAGAAGAAGTAAGAACAGTGCTAAGGAAAATTAAGTCAGGGAAAGCAGCAGGCTCAGATCAGGTCAGAGCAGATGTGATAAAGATGCTGGGTGAGACAAGGGAGAAATGGCTCCTGAGGATGCTCATAGCAGTGTAGAGAGAAAGACATATCCCAGATGACTGGAGGATAAGCATACTTGTGCCAGTGTACATGAACAAAGGAGGCATCCACAATTGTCAGTACAGCGTTATCAAACTTCTGTCACACTGCATGAAAGTTCTGGAGAGGGTGATTGATAAACAGATATGCAGAGTAGTAGAAAATAAGATGGGAGATCAGCAGTTCAGAATCAGATCAGGATGCAGCACAAATGACCCAATGTTTGCAGTGAGACAGATAGTGGAGAAGAAGCTAGAGAAAATGAAAGCGTCCAATTAGGCATTCCTAGGTGTGGAAAAAGCATATGACAAGGTCCCAACAAAGATGATTTGGGCAGTCCTGTGGTGGTTTGATTTCCCAAAAACACTGGTAGAATTAGTGAAGCATACAAAGATCCAATGATTCAAGTATGAACAATGTTCAGTCTGACAGAGGGGTTTCCAGTGGGAGTGGGTGTGCATTGGGGTCCAGCTCTAAGCCCACTGTTATTTATACTGGTAATGGATTGCATTAGCAAACAGGTCAGAGGTGACATATGAACAAAGATATTGCATGCAGACAATGTGGAAATATAGGCAGACTGAGTAAGAACTTCAGCAAAGGATAGGGGAATGGAATGCAAAACTGCTGGCACATGGAATAAAACTAAGTACAGATAAGACGGTGGTAATGGCATCTGAGAACTGAGATAGAACGGAAGATAGCAGAACAGGTTAACAGCTCAAGTATCTGAGAGGGGTGGCTGAGGAGCATGGAAGTCTGAATGAAGAGGTCAAAGTTAGAATCAGATGGGATGCAACCAACTGGAATAAAGTGTCAGGTGTAATGTATGACAGAAGAATGCCAAAAAAGCTGAAAAGTAAGATGTACAAAACAGAGATGTAACCAGTACTACTCTATGATACAGAAACCTGGGCAGTAAAGGCAGAGCAGATAAGGAATCTAGAGGTGATGGAAATGAAGTACCTGAGACAGGTGGTAGGATGCACACTGTGGGACAGACAAAGAAATGAGGACATAAGAGTAGAAGCCAAAACTCCACTTGCAGAAAAAATCAAACAGAACATATTACATTGGTTCAGGCACATGTGTAGAAGACAATCTGATGAAGAATATCTGGGACAGACAGGTAGAAGGTAAGAGGAAATAAGAGCATCCATCAAAGAGGTGGATGCATTGTGTGACAGAAGATCTGCAACAGTCAGACATGATTGGTGAAGAAGGCAGGAGTTTGGCATTTAATCAAAAGCGATGGCAACAGTCAACACAACACCCTAACCCCATGTAGAAAATGGGACAAATGGGGTTATTGATGATGATGACCAGGAAGGGAGACATGCAGCTACTCGGATTGGTCAGAGAGAGTCTAGGAAGCAAAGCACAGGCAAGCAGTGGTCGCTTAGGAGATGGAAGGGAAATACATACAAATTTTCTACAGCACAACTTAGCCACTATGATCATATATGGTATAAACTTAGAAACTTGCTAGAATAACAGTGTGTTATCATTTAGTAATTTCAATCCTTAGTGATTTGCCAAAAAAACACACATCCTATGAGGAACATACTAAAAATATGAGGCCAAAGTCTGGACATTCTGCAAATATCCATACAATTGAGAGGTATGATTGTGATAAATAATGGGAAGAGGACCCATTTTAAAAAAGTTAAACTCTCAAGAAATAACAGGACTTGAAGATGGAGACTGCTCCATCTGTTGGCTCTGAGACACAGAGGGATAAAGCCCTGACTTTGACCCAAATGACACACAGCTGCTCACCTCTCACTGGGGTAAGAGTGAGGGAGCCTATTAATGTGTGCCCAAATATCGCTTTCCCCAACTGACACTGAAGACTTGCAGGTGGTGATATCTATCAATGTAATGGCATGTGATATCTGAAAGGCATATCACTGTGGAAGCAAGATATGGTGTACTCACTAAATGGGTTAATTTGTCAGTTCCATAGTCAGCAACAGTGTGGCAATTCCTTGGTCATCTGATCCATTCCCTGGTCACAGAGTATTCTAAACCTGCAAAAGCAAAGAAGCTCATTTTCACCTTGAAGGACAGAACCGGAATAGTCTAGTGAAAATCCAGGGATTACCTAATATGGAGTAGCCCTTGAGTTAACAAACAAGAGGATAAGTAAAGGGATGTGAAGTCAGTGGCTGCTGACCACTAGAGATACCCCACAATTCCTATCTTGTGGCAAAAAAGAAGATGCTGTTGGATTTAATGTACAAGACTAACCACCTCATACTTAAAGCATGTATTGTTGAAAGCCTAGGCCCTCAAGAACAGACCAGGGAAGTTCCTAGCTTTTAGATTAAAACAATGGGAGGGTAGAGTACTAACCACTCAGTCCATTCTAGTAAACCTGTTACCACTCCTGTAGAAATAAATTATTTCAACAATATTATTTTCAGTTATTTTTCCTCTTCAGATTAATTGGAGTCAGAGATATAAAATGGACACAATCCTTACCTCTGTGGCACAATGAATAGCACATTGGACTTCTAGTAAAATGGAAAAAAAAAACATTCAAAGCTTGTGGGTTTGATTCACACCAGTGTCGACTTTGTCAGGCTGGGGCTGCACAGGACGAAAGCTCTGAGCTTTTATTGAGCTGCTTTCTATGATTCTGAACCATGTTTCCATGATTTTACATATGCCTGCTCCCCAGGGTGAGAAGTGCCTTTTTTCTAGGCAGAGTCTTTCTTATGGACACTCATACGCAGCAATCCCAAACACAAATTCGGACAATATCATGGTGGCACTACTCAGTTCTAACAGTCTATACAAAACAATGTCAGAACTTGAGGCCTTCCTGCAACTCAAACAAATTCTTATCTGTGTAGGTAATGAGAGATGTTGTCATGTCCAGCTTACCAATTATTTTTATGTTTTTTCATCCTCCTTAGGTTTTCAGTTGTATATCTCTGCACATGTTCATTCATATTATGATTTATTTTTGACACCCGAACCTGATGAAGTATTTATTTGATGCAAAACTGATCTTTGTTAAAAAGTTGTATATTTATTAATATTTATTCTTGTAGTTGTCTATTGGTAGATCTTTTTTAGTCAGTCATTTTTTTAGTTTGTTTCTTAATTAATAAAAGTTTTGATTAGTTGGTTAGCCTATACAAAGTGTTAATAAACTGGTCTTGGATTGTAATTTGTCTATACCTTTCTAGTTTCAGTATTAATTAGCATAGTCTCTGATTACACTATGGTGTTAAGGGGAAGAGAGACTTGGCTAAAGGAATGATTTTTATGCTTTTATTGCTCTTAACAGAACCACCCTCTGTAACTACTCCGTGTTCCAAACAACCTGATTATATATAAGGAATGTTTTTGATGCTTTTTATTATACTCAGCTAGGATCACTTGTCTGTGTGTTTCAGTAAAGCATATTCCATTTTTATCTCAGCTGTGGACTACCTACTGTTTTCTATTTGTTTATTTTGTAGCACGTATTTTATAGTTATATTTTACAGCTTGATGTTTATTAAGTGAACTAAGAGCATAACGTAATTTATGAAGTGAACAAATAATACCCTCCACACTGCAAAGTTTCTTCTTGGTTATTATTCATCATTCTACATTTGTTAAGCACCTGTTTAGGTTTGTTTGTTCTGATTTTTGTGTCCCATCCTCTCTCCCTATTGGTATCCTGTTCTTATACTTGGTGGCTTTGCAGTTCCCTGCCCTACTATAAATTTGATCTGGGACATTCCTCCCAGTTTAGTGTCATTACCACATTCTACCTAATACAGGGAGAACATTTGAGAAGACCAACCCACATAGTTCTTACCTTGAGTTATCTTCTGCTCCTCCTTACTTCCTTTCCACTTTACAATAAAAAAAAAAAATTCTAAGCTTGTTTCTTGCCTTTCCTGTAAGTAGTCTAGTCCAGATACAGATTTGCTGTATACAGGACTGTTTGTAAGCTTCTGAGCCACCGCAGCTTAGCTAGGGTTAAACTATTCCCGGGGTCATAAAGTCTGCTCTTCAAATTTTCCCTTAGAACTAGCCAGCTTTTTTTAGTTTTAGCATTCAAATCTGTTTCTTTGAGCTCAGCACTTGTCCAGAACTCGTTGTAAGCACTAAATAAGCTATACATCACTACAGTACTCAACTTTCCTCACTTGTCTAGAGGAAAACAGGTTATAGTACTTAAAGGACCACTACGGGCAAACAATGAAAAAACATATATTTTTTATCTTGCCATGATTTACTGCACTTCCTAAAGCTGCCTGCAGCAAAATAAGTGCTCATTCCTAATTTTATTTCTTTTTATTCTTGTCTGCCCTCATGGGGGCAGACATTGTGATTCCTTTGAAAAGCTAAATCTGTCTCAATGCACAGACTGTGAGAACAAATAGCCCTACCATTTGTTGTCAGACTAGACTTCCATTCACTTAGAATGGACCACCTGAAAAAAATGCCAAGTTTGAGAGTCTGCAGCTCATGTGTCATTGACTGGTACGTGCTGAGTTTTACAAATGTTGTTCCTATTGATGTACTACACATTCTCTAAAAGAAACTTGCAAAAGTTTCAACAAATTACTGAGATAAAAAAGATTTTTCACAAGGAGCAGTTTTGCAAGTTTCAATTCCTGGCCAAGTTACTCCTCCCATCTCCCCTCCTTTAGTGGGCTACAGTCTCACATTTCCAGCCTGGGTAGATTCAACTATTTTGTCAGCTTTGCATGACAATAGACATCAAAAAATCACAGTCTGGTGTGCCACTAAAACTGTTCCCTTATATGTCTCTTCACTTCTGAATAGCATTTCCCCAGGAATAAAAAAAAGAAAAAAAAAGCACACACATCAGTCCAGAGTTTGGGCCAATCTATCCATTTCTTATTGTGCATAGTAAAACATTCAGTTTATAATGCATTCTGGCTGCTGACATGGTTATCTTTACATAGTTCTCTTACAGCATAACCTGAACTTATGGTATTCAATGCCAAGCTTTACAACAGTTCTCAATTTCTTAACAATGACCTCCCAAGCCTCTGATGTGACCCAGTACTTTGTCAATATACTGTAAATACATAGATTAACACAAATGTGTGCACATATGACACGTACAATAATACACACATACCATCATTAAAACAAGATAAATGCAATATAAATCATATCAATATAGTTATGATTTCTAGTTTATGACCCCGTTTGTCTATGGAAACTTCTTTTTGAATTTATGTTCAAGCAGTTGTATATTTGTTGTATATTATATTGTTTAATTGTTTCTCAATATTCTAACCACTGTGTATGCTGCATCAATTATAAAACTCTGATTTTACTCCTTTTATATTTTCTATGCTCTTTGTACAAAATAGCTATGTTTGTATAATTTATTTTTATTATTTTATAATTGTTTACTATGTATCTGGAGCTTTTCTCCCCCAGCCTCTGCTGAAAACAGTCATCTTGTGTCCAGTCGGAATAACCTGGTAAACAAATGGAAAATAAATAAAAAATAAAATATACTAAGAAAATCAATCAATATGCCAAGAAAAATCCAAAACTTAAGAAAAAAACACAGAAGGAAGGAAAATGTTTCCTTGATGCTGTCATGAAAATCCCACTCACTTATTCAGATATTATGGGCAAACATATATATATATATATATATATATATATATATATATATGATATATTAGGCAAAACAACGTACCCAACACACTAGTCATAATGACTCTATGGTCAGGCACACTGATGTCCCATTTACCAGGCTAAACAAGGAGAAGGTTACTGTCAGCTTCCTGTCGGGTGCTAGGATCTGCCACATAACCCATGCACTCAGGTCACTCCACAACCAAGTACAAATATGACTCTGTCATTGTTCATATTGGTGCGAATGACCTGAGACGTACCTCCCTGGACTACATGAAAAGAGACATGGAAGAGCTCTCCGATCTTGTAGCCCAGGGAGGTATGACCCTAGCCCTGAGTAGCATTCTGCCATCGCCCAGAATGATACCGCAGTACAAGGACAAAATGATTAACTTCAACAATTGCTAAGCTTCTGGTGTTATTCTAAGGGGATCCAGTATCTGTCTGCCTGGGACGACATGGCCGATAGACCATGATGCTTTGCCAGAGATGGCCTGCACCTGTCGCTCATGGGATTCCGGATACTGGCTAAGGTTCTTGCCATCCCTATAGTGCCTTTTTTAGACAAGTTTCAAATGTAACAGGAACAGGCAAGCAAAAACTGAGGGTAATGCTACTCAATGCTAGAAGACTAAATCTCAAAATGCACTCACTCAAGGCAGTCCTTAAAATGGAGAACATCGATACCTGTGCAGTGACTGAGACTTGGTTCAAGGCTCCAAAGAGCACCCCTGCACTACCAGGCTATAACACATACCACACTTTTCGGCCACAGGAACAGGCAAGCAAAAACTAAGGGTAATGCTACTCAATGCTAGAAGTCTAAATCTCAAAATGCACTCACTCAAGGCAGTCCTTAAAATGGAGAACATCGATGTATGTGCAGTGACTGAGACCTGGTTCAAGGCTCCAAAGAGCACCCCTGCACTACCAGGCTATAACGCATACCACACTTTTCAGCCACGTAACCTGGACCGGAACACCAAAGGCGGAGGTGTGCCCATATTCATTAAGGATATCCACACCTCCAGGCTAGTTGCTCAGCATAATGCCTCCGAGGTTATCCAAGTGCAACTAACTCTGGGCAAAACTACAGTCCAAATTGTAGCTTGCTACAGATCCCTCATCATGTCCCACTCCTATTTTCTTGATATACTGGAAAATATTAGGGTTCAAACACCCTAATAATGGGAGATTTCAACTACCTCACCATTAACTGGGAAAACTACTCATGTACCAACTCCTTCACTCAACGCTTTCTGGAATTCATAAATTCCATTGCCCTGGATCAACTTATCCACACCCCCACCAAGGGCAACAATATCCTAGACTTAGTCATTACCAACATGAATGACCGGTGTTCCACACCCGAAGTCAACTCCTTGTTGGTCAGATCTGACCATAAGCTAATCACCCCATATATCCACATCCCAACCCCTGCCCACATTAAGGAAACCATGGTAAAAAATGTCTCCATAGCCAACTTCATGCTTCTTAAGACAGAAGTGGTGAACTTCATGACACCCATGCAGACGGCCAATACAGTTACAACTGCTGAATCCTACACAAATGCACTCTATAAGCACTTACATGAGTGCATGGATCGTGCTATCCCAAACAGAACCAAGAAGCTATTCTCCAAAAAAAGGAAGCCAATCTGGTGGTCCCCTGCCATAAACAAACTGTACAACAGAAGGAAGAAACTGTTGCAAAAGAGAGTAAAATCCCATGAGTGGTGGAGCTCCCTGGTCAGCCTCAGTAAGACGCTGAGATCCCTTATAAGAGCATCCAAAGCTAGCTATGAAAATAAAATCGCCACTGATTCTAAGGACAACCACAAAGCATTATATACCTATGTCAAGAATCTCAATGGCAACACCCAGATCTGCTCTGAGTTACAGCATAACTGCATGAAAATTACAGAACCAACTGATATTGCCAACATTCTGGCAGATCGGTTCAGTGCTAACTTTACCACCCTCTCACACCCTAAAGGGCCCATATCTATACAGGAAGAATGCAGAGTCCTTGTAATCACAACTACACAGGTAAAAGCTGCACTCTCTAAAGCCAAAAACACAGCATCCATGGGACTGGGCAACATTCCAGGCTGCGTTTTACATGAACTTCAGAACGAACTGGCTCCCCACCTAAGCACCATGTTCAATTATAGCCTCACATCAGGCTTTGTGCCCACTGAATGGTGCACAGCAATAGTTATCCCACTCCACAAAAGGGGAGCCACCACTGATACCGGGAACTATCATCCTATTAGCCTGATGAGCTTGATCTGCAAGGCCATGGAACATATAGGTTCATAGGTAGGTACTAGGCTATCGGCCCTGGGGCCTATACAAGCCCAGCCAAAAAGGTACCCTGGCTTTTATCACCCATGAAAATTATTTTCCTGTGCCACTGTCGAGCAGAGCCACAGAGGTGATCACCGGGGTGAATTTCCTATTTCCCATCCAATCATCAAGATTTTTCTTGAAGAGTGCTAATGAAGAGATTTGTTTGATATAGATAGGTAGTTTATTCCAGAGTATGGGAAGTCTCTGGGACAGGAATCTATCCCTCCGGCATGTTCTGTTTATTGTGGTGACAAGATTTAGGTCCCTAGAGCGTGTAGCTCGGAGGGATTAGGATTTCTTTAAGTGGAGCATGTCCAAAAGCTCTGGGTTTGACATAGCTTTGTATGTTAGGCAGTGATCACCACTGAGTAGGCGATATGCGATGGAGTAAAGCTGGAGTTTTTTGAGACGGTCTGTGTAGGGCATCTGTTTGAGGCCGGTAATCCTTTTTGTGAGGTATTTCTGTGGCCTTTCCAGTTGTTGTAGATGTCTTGTGAGGTACATACCAAAAAGGGCGTTGTACTCTATAATGGGTCTAATGAGTGATGAATAGAGGGGAACAATGACCTCTTTTTTTCTTGATGAGAAACCTTTTGTGATGAGGTGTGCCACGTAGAAGGATTTCCTGACTGCTGTGGCGATGTGATTATCAAAGGAGAGAATACTGTCCACCTGTGTCCCAAGGTCTCTTATCACACTTTTGGTGTTAAGTATACTACCGCCTATGTTGTAGTTCATGGGTATAGAGTTTTTACTAAAGGGGATGACAATGCACTTTTTGGCATTGAGCTTGAGGCCATGGCTTACCAAGCATCTGTCTCAGTAAGGCCCTTTTGTAGGATGTCCACATCATTAGGAGTTTCGATTATGGCTCCTAGTTTGCAGTCATCTGCAAACTTCATTAGCCAAAGACCTTCTGTGATAGCCTGTACTTCAGAGATCTAGATCTCGCCAAGGCTTTCGACACCATTCCCCACTCTGGAATTATAGATAAACTCACTAAACTAGGTATAAATCCTTATGTCACAAGATGGGTTGCCAACTGGCTCACTGACAGAACCCACACTGTAAAAGTTACAGACTCCAAATCTGACATCAAACCAGTGACAAGTGGAGTACTACAGAGTTCAGTCCTGGGACCTCTCCTGTTTGGTATCTACTTCTCGGAAGTACAGGCTAACACAGAAGGCCTCTGGCTAATAAAGTTCGCAGATGACTGTAAACTAGGAGCCATAGTCAAGTCCCCAAATTATGTGGACATCCTACAGAAGGGCCTCACTGAGATAGATGCCTGGTGTTAGAGCCATGGCCTCAAGCTCGATGACAAAAAGTGCATTGTCATCCCCTTTGGTAAAATCTCTGTACCCGTGAGCTACCACATAGGTGGTAGTCTACTTAACACCGAATGTGTGATGAGACCTTGGGACCCAGGTGGATAGTAGTCTCTCCTTTGATAATCACATCGCCACAGTAGTCAGGAAGTCCTTCTACATGACACACCTCATCACAAAAGGGTTCTCATCCAGGAAAAAAAGAGGTCATTGTTCCCCTTTACTTGACACTCATTAGACCCATTATAGAGTACAACGCCCCTTTTGGAATGTACCTCCCAAGACATTTGCAGCAGCTGGAAAGGCAGCAGAAGTACCTCACAAAGAGGATTACTGGCCTCAAACAGATGCCCTACACTGACCATCTAAAAAAACTTCAGCTTTACTCCGTAGCATATCGCCTACTCCGAGGTGATTTCTGCCTAACATATAAAGCTATGTCAAACCCAGAGCTGTTGGACATGCAACACCTAAAGAAATCCCAATCCCTCTGAGCTACACGGTCTAGGGACCTAAACCTTGTCACCACAATAAACAGGACATGCTGAAGAGATATATTCCTGTCCCAGAGACTTCCCATACTCTGGAACAAGCTACCCATCTATGTCAAGCAAAGTTCCTCATTAGCACTTTTCAAGAAAAATCTTTGAGTGGATGGGAGGTAGTAAAATATACCCCGGGAATCACTTCTATGGCTCTGCTTGACAGTGGCACAGGAAAATAACTTTCTTGGGTGGCATAAACCAGGGAAACTTGTTGGCTAGGCTTACTTAGGCCCTTAGGCCAATAGCCTAGTACCTACCTATGAACCTATTATTAGACTAAATACAATATTATGTAGCACTGAAATGTGCTGACATAAGGGTGACAGTTCATTATTTACCCATAAAGCAAACGTCAGCGTGGAAAAGTTCAAATAGTGGATAAAGAGGAGGAGGGGAAGAGAAGAAAGAGTGAGAAAAAGTATTTGTTAGAAGTAATAATTAGGGTAGATATGGGAGGCAGGAGAAAAAATGAATAAAAGCAACATTACAAGTAAGAGAAACGAAACCAAGGAAAAGAAGAAATAACATGGACAACAAGATTTACTGTGTGTGTGTGTGTGTGTGTGTGTGTGTGTGTGTGTGTGTGTGTGTGTGTGTGTGTGGTGTAAAAGAACTATAAAGCAAATCTGCACTGATGCCTGCTTGCTGCCCTGCTGAGGGGGACACTTGTGCAAGTGCAGTGGACTGGCTCCAGTAGGAAGGGATGGCAGCATAACTCTCAACATTATAGAACAAGAAATCTGGGCAAGGCCATAAATAATAGGGGACAAAGGCCCAAAAATGGGACAATTTATAAATATTGCACTTACAAACTTAGAAAGTTGATAGACAGGTTTTGCATTAGAGTGAATTTTCTTAAGGATATGAAGTCTGAAAATCAAATGCCTGTCAACTTTCTGACTTCAGTGTTCAATGATTTGCCAGTGATTTGACAGAAAACTGCAATTTTATGAAAAACAGACAAAAAATCTGGACTTTCTGCAAAAATATGTACTGTTGAGAGATATGGATGGGAGTCTTGAACCAACACCCATCAATCATTTTCATTTGTTTGCAATAGCCATTACAGCAGTGTTTTGCAGAGCGGTGGGAAAAGCCTTAAATTTGACTGGTATGTTGTGTGCGTGTGGGTAGCTGTGTTTGTGGAAGGTGGAGGTGTGCCTTTGTAAGTGTGGTGCGAATGTTATGGATTATGAAATGGAGAGATTAAGAGTAAAATTGTGCTCAGTGAAGTCCGTAGCAATTTCATCACAGCTTGATTCAGACATATACATTCCCCTGTGTTTGTCAGTACTATGTTTGAGTGCATTGTTTTGGAGTGTAGTTTCACTGCTACAGCTGCTGCTACTCTTTCAATACAAGTATCTGCTTTGGAAGTTTTCTCCAGGAGTCTGTTGCTGAGAGGATGAGAGACATGCTACAGGTATACAACTAAGACAAACTAGATAAAGCAATAGTAAGAAAAAGTACTAGGTCACATCAGAGGCTTGGGAGGTCATTGTTAAGAAACTGAGAACTGTTGTAAAATTTATCATTAAATACCATAAGTTCAGGTTATACTATAAGAGAATAACTATGTAAAAATAACCATGTCAGCAGCCAAAATGCATTATAAGTTGAATATTTTACTGTGCACATTTTAAATGGATAGACTGGCCTAAACTCTGGACTTTTTTTTTTTGTTCCTGGGAAATGCTATTCAGATATGAAGAGGCATAGAGACATACAAGGGAACAGATTTAGTGGCACACCAGGCTGTGATTTTTTTTATGTCTATTGTCTTGCTAAATAGTTGAATCTAGTAAAGCTGGAAATGTGAGACTGTAGCCCACTGAAGGAGGGGAGATGGCCAGGAACTGAAACTTGCAAAACTGCTCTTGTGAAAAGTCTTTTTTATCTCAGTAATCTGTTGACAGTTTTGCAAGTTTCTTTCAGAGAATGTGTAGTACATCAGTAGGAGCAACATTTGTAAAACTCAGCGCATACCGGTTAATGACACATGAGCTGCAGACTCTCAAACTTGGCAGTTTTTTTCAGGTGTTCCATTCTAAGTGAATGGAAGTCTAGTCTGGCAACAAATGGTAGGGCTATTTGTTCTCAGTCTGTGCATTATGGGACAGATTTAGCTTTCCAAAGGAATCACGATGGCTGCCCCCATGAGGGCAGACAAGAGTAAAAACAAAATAAAATTAGGAATGAGTACTTATTTTGCTGCAGGCAGCTTTGGGAGGTGTAGTAAATCATGGCAAGATAAAAAAAATATGTTTTCTTCATCATTTGCCCGTAGTGATCCTTTAATAAATAAGCACCCATCGAGGCATGTCTAAGGGTCAGCTCCCGGTGTTTTCTCCTGTCTATCTGATTAATCTGAGCATCTTGGAGTAATGCAGCAATTGCCTCATGTACACAGACAACCCTCTCCTCCTACTACCCAACACTACAATCTGTGAGAGATGCACTTATATAGCCAAAATGTAAACAAAGCTCTCTTCACCCAAGACTGGACTAGACAGTCAAGAAGAGAGGGTAAACACTTGCACCACACCACACTCATCACATAGTCCCTCAAAACCTACACCACCAAAACACACACATAGAAACACAAAACACACACCTACATTCATGGAGGCTCTCAATAAAAATCTGCCCAAGCAACAGGGACCTCCAAAGCAGAAACACAAGCAACCTCCACCACCCAACACAACCCAGATGACACATAGCCTACAAACTCAGTGTGCCACTCAACCACAGCCCATAAGGCATAACAACGTACCCAACACTCTAGTCATAGGTGACTCTATAGCCAGGCACACTGATGTTCCACTCACCAGGCTAAACAAGGAGAAAGTTACTGTCAGCTGCCTGTTGAGTGCCAGGATGCACCACATAATGCACTCACTCAGGTCACTGCACAACAAGTATAAATATGACTCTGTCATTGTCCATGTTGGTGTGAATGACCTGAGATGTACCTCTCTGGACTACATGAAAAGAGACATGGAGGAGCTGTCCGATCTTGTAGCCCAGTCAGGTATGACCTTAGCCCTGAGTTGCATCCTGCCATCACCCAGAATGATACCACAGTATAAGGACAAAATGATTGACTTCAACAATTGGCTAAGCTACTGGTGTCATTCTAAGGGGATCCAGTATCTGTTTGCCTGGGATGACATGATCGAAAGACCACGATGCTTTGCCAGAGATGGCCTGCATCTGTCGCCCTTGGGATTCCGGTCGCCCTTGGGATTCCAGATACTGGCTAAGGCTTTTGCCACCCCTATAGTGTCTTTTTTAGGCAGGGTTCAAATGACAAACTCACCACTGTAACAGTTACAAGCAAGCAAATTCTGAGGGTAATGCTACTCAATGCTAGAAGTCTAAACCTCAAAATGCACTCACTCGAGGCACTCCTTAAAAAGGAGAACATCAACATCTGTGCAGTGACAGAGACCTGGTTCAAGGCAGCAGAGACCACCCCTGCATTACCAGGCTATAATTCACACCATACCTTTCGGCCACCTAACCTGGACCGAAACACTAAAGGCAGAGGCGTGTCCATATTCATTAAGGATATCCACACCTCCAGGCTAGTTTATTTATTTTTATTTTACATTTGTTGACCGGGCTAGTCTAACTGGATATTTGTCCATTTTCAGTAGAGGCCTGGGGAGAAAAGCTCCAGCATGCACAGTAAAACAAAGTTAACAACTTATAAGAAAGACATGTAAGAAAAACAGTACAGTGGTAGCATTGGTTAAAAGAAATTATATAGTAATAAAATTATAGGATAGACATTATGCTAAAAGTTAAACTAAGTAAAACAAAACAGGTATTGCACAACAGAGTAAAGTATTTATAATCTATCCTCTTACTATGAAAAAAAAAAGTAACAAGATTTAGAGGCCTAGGTTGGAGGCCTAAGTTAGGGGAGTGGGGAAAGGGGTAAGAGTAGGAGGGAGAAAGATTTTAGTCTGGGTTAGCACAAGGACAAAGCCACTGAGTTTTAAGATGTTCTTTAATATGTTTTTTAAATAGAGAAGTAGAAACTAGGTTAGAAAGTTCAGGAGGGAGCTGATTCCAGTTTTTACCTATAGTGTTTGAGAACAGTGAGTCGCCAGCTTTGTTGTTCGATTTAATCAAGGAGACCAGGAGTTTATTAGCAGAACGTAGTGTAGCTAGATTTTTATAAGGTGAAATCAGATTAGTGAGGATAGGGGTATCATTGGGGTGGTATAGGATCTTTTGAGTGATAAGTAACTGTTGACAGAGTATGTGGTTATGCAATTCTAGCCATCCTAGTTGTTTGAGGTTAAAACAGTGGTGAGTTTTGAAGGGAGTGCATGTAATGAATCTAGCTATGCTATTGTAACAGGTAGAAAGTTTGGTGATGTTGTTTTTTGATAGTTTAGTATATATAGCAGAGGCATAGAAAAGGGTAGAGATGAGGTGGGTCTGGGCAATGGTTTTCCTGGCTGAGGGGGTAAGGAAGGGTTTAATTCTATAGAGAGTACCAAGTTTTTTGTTAACAGAATTTATGGTGGCGTTAATATGGTCATCATAATTAAGACGATTGTCAATTGTAACACCTAGTAGGTGGGTGGTAGTATCTGGGGTTATGTTGGCAGCATTGTTAGAGGTTATGGTGAAGAATGGTGTGGATGATTTATGAGTTGGAGTAAAGAGTAGTAGTTTTGTTTTTTTGGGATTAAGGAGGAGGCAATGTTGCATAAACCATTTTTCAACATTTTGGAAAACAGTTTGGGTGAGGGACTGGAGGGAGGCTACGTTCTTAGCAGTACAGATTAAGGTTGAGTCATCTGCATATTGAATGCAGGTGGCTTGAGGTATGTTCAAGTGTAGGTCATTAATAAATAAGGAAAAAAGAAGGGGACCTAAGATTGAGCCTTGCGGGACTCCAATATTCACTGGGAGTAATGAAGGCAGATTATTATCCCAAAGCACTGCTTGCTGCCTGTTTTGAAGATAACACCTAAACCATTGTAATGCTAGTGGATCAAGAGAATGGTACTTTAGTTTGTCTAGAAGTAAGTTATGGTTAACCATATCAAAGGCTTTTGACAGGTCTATAAATAGTGCAGAGGAAAAGGAGTTATTGTTACGATTTTTATTTATAGAGTCAGTGAAGGATAGAAGGGCAGTTGTTGTGCTGTGGAATGGTCTGAAGCCATGTTGACTGTTGGCTAATAAGTTGTTTTGTAGTAGGTGGTTGAGTAGTTGTTTGTGAATACATTTTTCCATTATCTTAGCTAATGGGGAGAGTAAGGCAATAGGGCGAAAGTTAGAAAGCTCAATAGAAGATCCACCTTTATGTAGAGGGATTATGTGAGATACTTTCCATATGGTAGGGATTTTGCCTTCAGAGATAGTCCTGTTCATAAGTATAGATATGGGGTAGCCTATAGCATTTGCAGCAATTTGTAGGTATTCAGATGGGAGTCGGTCGGCAGATGGAGTGCAAGGTTTCAGTTTCTTAAGTAGCTTATGGATAAGAGATGTAGGAACAGGTTGTATATGAAAGGTATGAGATGAAGTTTTGGAGGTATTTGGTGGGGAAGCAGTAGAAGGAGGTAAAGAGTTGGCTAGGGTTTGAATGGCTTCTGTAAAATATTTATTAAAGGCATCAGGGATCTGGTTGGAATTATTGTGGTTGAAGCCTAATGGGGCAGGAGTATTCGAATGTCCTGGTTGAAGAAGTTTGTTTATCCCTGACCAGAATTTTTGTGGAGTTTGTTGACTGGTTTGTTGGAGGTGAAGATAGAAGTCTTTTTTGTCTCTAAGAGTATCTTTCTTGGTGGCATTTCTTAACTGTTTAAAGAGGAGGTGATCAGATGGACATTTTGTAGCTCTCCATTTAGCCCATATTTTGTTTCTAAGGATCATTTTTTGCTTAGTTTGTTTTGTTAGCCATGGGGCAGATTTGGTTCTTATCCTTGTAGAGCGATAAGGTGCGTGATACTCTAGGATTTGAAGAAAGTTAGTGTTGAAGTAGGTCACAGACTCATCAAGTTCAAGATGGGTCAGTGGTGACCAGTCACATGCTTGCAATTCATTCAGGAAACTATCAGGATTAAAGAATTTTTTTGAGTGGGAAGTTTTGAGTTTATGAGTAGTTGGGATATGAGATCTTTGTCTAGTAAAGTAAGTAAGCATATGGTCACTAATGTTATCAGGAAGGGTTCCTGGAGTATAATTGCTAGGGTGGTTATTAATAAGGATCCAGTCAAGAGTAGATTCTTTCCTGTTAGGTTTGTGGATTCTAGTCGGAGTGGTTATTAATTGAGAGAATCCATAGAGATTTATGTGGTTAGTAGGGTTCTGGGAAGTACAGGTTAACCAGTCTATGTTGAAGTCACCAAGTACAATGGTTTCCTGGGGTAGTTCGTTAGAGAGGAAATTAAGTAAGTTTTCAAGAGTATTAGTATTTTTTCCAGGGGGAAGATACATGCAAATTAGGTAGATAGATTTGGTGTTGTTAATTTGGAGTTTAGCAGACAATATTTCAGATTTGGTGTCTAGTGATGGAAGCTCATTATAGAGGGTAACTTGGAGATTAGATTTATAGATAATGGCTATACCCCCGCCTTTTTTGGTTTTGCAGTCACATCTAAGTATGTTATAGCCAGGAGGGGTAATTTCCTGGTCTTGAGTAGAAGGTTTTAGCCAG
Organism: Protopterus annectens; assembly: GCF_019279795.1. Lineage (NCBI taxonomy): Eukaryota > Metazoa > Chordata > Ceratodontiformes > Protopteridae > Protopterus > Protopterus annectens. The sequence goes on along the minus strand of NC_056730.1, from coordinate 342,171,242 downwards.
GTTTCTGTAAGACATAGAATATCAAATGAGTGCAAGTCCAGGAGTGCATGCAGGTGGTGTATTTTCTTGTTTATACTTCTAATATTAAGGTGAGCTATCAGAAGGGAGTTAGGTGCTTTAGTTAATGAAGAAGGTTTAGGTAAAGGTACATTATCATGGTTATTCTTATTGTTAGTATTGGGACCAGGGTTTGGATGAATATCCCCGTGTAGGAGGAGGTAATGCTGGGGATAGTGTAGGAATTTATGGATCTTGAGAGAGTTATTCAAATTCTTTTTGATTGTGCAGTATGTCATATGGGTTGTTCTGTGATATTTTGGTAGTATATAGTTAGTGGTACAGGTTATGTTACTATGGCTGAGGGTATGGATAAAAGAAGAAGGTAAAGTTTGTTGGAGATGAAGGTTTTGTTCATGTAGAGTAAGATTTTCAAAGAAGGTGATTGAGTAAGGTATGGTCAGAGAGGCTATAGTAGTAGTTAAGAGTAGGATGTATGTGAAAATAGTTTTGTGTGTTGGAGACATGGTAGTGAGTAGATATCAGATGAGAGTAGCTTGTGTGAGTAGGTGTGGTAGAAGGAATAAATGAGGATGCTCTAAGTGATTAAGTAGGGTTTTGAAAAAAGAAAAGCAGAAGGAAATTAATGGAGGTTGAATAGGAGGTAGCTACTAGAAGTAGTTAGTACAGAGTATGGTTAGGATAGGTAATAGAGTAGTTAAAATGAGAGGTAATTGGAACTAGGTGGTAATGAAAGAGTTAGGTGAGTGGCCTAGTGATGTGGTGTTTTGTGATAGGTAGAGAAAAATAAGGGGAGTGTTTAGTGAGGTATAAGTCTAGGGGAGTGGCTTAGTGATGAGGAGCTTTGTGATAGGTAGAGAGAAAAAAGGGGAGTGTTTAGTGAGGTATAAGTCTAGGATACCTAGGGGTGGGTGGGATTGGGGGTAGGGTAGGGGACCGTAGCGGGGCAGACACAAGTAAGGTGAAAGCAGTGAGGGAAGAAAAACAATCAGTAAGGTAGTAGGCAAGAACAGGAGGCAGTAAGTGAGAAGGCAGATGAAGTTATACTGAGGATGTGGGGAATTTAAAAGGGTGGGAAACCTGGGAGATTAAGGGGTAGCCTAGGAGTAGTGGAGGTGGAGAAGGAGGGCTAGGTAGAGGGTTTATAGGACTATGGGAAGAGATATAGACAAGATTTAAAGGATTAAAGAAGAAGATAGTAAAGGAGAAGAGCACAACAAGCGTAAATGTTTTAAAGTAAGAGGTGGGAAGAGAAACTATATGACTTTAGAGGTGGGTAAAGACTGCCATCTAGTGGTCAAAGTCTATAATTACCCAGGAAAGAGATTGCAGCAGTCGGAAGTAAATGGGAAAGGCAAGTAATGGAGAAGGGAGAGGTTGGAGGGCTATTACAATAAAGGTAGCGGTCTGCAGTATCGTAGAGACAGACAGAGGAGTACACCAGTAGTTAGACAGGGGGGTATGGCTGCTGGCAGATCATCTAGTACACCTAGGAAATGTAATGGCCTAGTATATACACAATGTAGGTGAGAGAAAATCAAAAACACTAGTTGCTCAGCATAATACATCCGAGATTATCCAAGTGCAACTAACTCTGGGGAAGACCGCAATCCAAATTGTATCTTGCGACAGATCCCCCCACCATGCCCCAGGATTCCCACTCCTCATTTCTTGATACACTGGAAAATATTAGGGTACAACTTAACACTCTGATAATGGGTGATTTCAACTACCCCACCATTAACTGGGAAAACTACTCATGTACCCACTCTTTTGCTCAATGTTTTCCAGAATTCATAAACTCCAACACCTTGGATCAACCTATCCACACCCCACCAGGGGCAGCAATATCCTAGACCTGGTCATTACCAACATGGGCAACCAGTGTTCCAAACCAGAGGTCAATTCCTTGTTGGTCAGATCCGACCACAAGCTAATCACCCTAGACATCCACATCCTGCCCGCACCCCCCATTAGGGAAACCACTGTAAAAAATTTCTCCAAAGGGAACTTCACACTTCTTAAGACAGAAGTGGAAAACTTCATGACACCCATGGAGACGGACAATAGAGGTATGACTGCTGAATCCTACACAAATGCACTTTATAAGCACTTACACAAGTGCATGGATCGTGCAATCACTAACAGAACCAAGATGCTATCCTCCAAAAAAAGGAAGCCAATCTGGTGGTCCCCTGCCATAAACAAACTCTACAACAGAAGAAAGAAACTGTTGCAAAAAAAGAGTTAAATCCCATGATTGGAGGAACTCCCTGGTCAGCCTCAGTAAAAAGCTGAGATCCCTCATAAAATCCTCCAAAGCTAGTTACAAAAACAAAATCGCCACTGATTCTAAAGACAACCACAAAGAATTCTATAGCTATGTCAAGAATCTCAATGGCAACACTCAGATCTGCTCTGGGTTACAGCACAATGGCACTAAATATACAGAACCAACTGATATTGCCAACATCCTAGCAGATAGGTTCAGTGCTAACTTTACCCCCCTCTCACCCCCTAAAGGGCCCATCTCTATAACGGAAGAATACAAAGTTCCTGTAATCATGGCTGCACAGGTAAAAACCACATAGGTGGTAGTCTACTTAACACGAAATGTGTGATGAGACCTTGGGACCCAGGTGGACAATAGTCTCTCCTTTGATAATCAAGTTACCACAGTAGTCAGGAAATCCTTCTATGTTGCACACCTCATCACAAAAGGTTTCTCATCCAGGAAAAAAGAGGTCATTGTTCCCCTCTACTCGCTCATTAGACCCATTATAGACTACAACCCCCATTTTGGTATGTACATCACAAGACATCTACAACAACTAGAAAGGCCACAGAAATACCTCACAAATACCTCAAACAGATGCCCTATGCAGACTGTCTCAAAAAACTCCAGCTTTACTCAGTCTCATATCACCTACTCAGAGGCGATCTCTGCTTAACATACAAAGCTATGTCAAACCCAGAGCTGTTGGACATGGTCCACTTAAAGAAATCCCAGTCTCTCTGAGCTACACGCTCTAGGGTCTTAAACCTTGTCACCACAATAAACAGAACATGCTGGAGGGATAGATTCCTGTCCCAGAGACTTCCCATACTCTGGAACAAACTACCTATCTATAGCAAACAAAGCTCCTCATTAGCACTCTTCAAGAAAAATCTTGATGATTGGCTGGGATATAGGAAATTCACCCTGGGGTTCACTTCTGTGGCTCTGCTCAACAGGGGCACAGGAAAATAATTTTCTTGGGTGGTGAAAGCCAGGGTATCTTTTTGGCTAGGCTTATATAGGCCCTAGGGCCAATAGCCTAGTACCTGCCTATGAACCTAAGAACCATTGCCTATTTGCAAGTAGTGTGCATTCTCCTAAAAACAAGTTCAGCCATAATCTGTTGACTTCTGTATTTACAACAATGAAGTAGATGCCAAAGAAGAGGGTGCCAAAGACTAAGCCCCCAGCAATGCCACTCATGACTTTTTTTGCATGGAAAAGATACTTCCAATCCTTATCATAGGGGTTCTGTAGTAAATCAATTAGCTGTCCGGGAATACTATATGGATTCATTTTAAACTATGTGTACTTGTCAACAATGCCTGCATGCAGGAATTTTATCAAAGATTTTAGCCAGATCCAGATAAACAGTGTGAATGGATTGTCACTTATCAAAGGCCTCAGTAATATTTTCATCAACGTCAGATAGGCTGTACAGACAGCGTATGTGTTACATAAATCTAAACTGATTTAGATTAAGGAACTGTAAGTCTTCAATTTCATTATTTATAAGTTCTGTAATGATGCCTTCTAAGACCTTTCAGATAATTTTACTGTAAACTGCTATATACAAATTGTATACATTGCATATACAAATTGTTTCATATAGAAGTGAAAAATGTTGACATTTTTCCAATGTTTACTCTTAAATGCCTAGTGTTAATCATTTTATGAGTAATATAATTTTCATTTTTGCATAACACAATGTGCAACCTGTATTTGGAGCTTCTCTCTTTGTGACTCTGTTTAAAAGGTACTTTTTCCTCAGTTGAACTATCCCAATAAACAAAAAAGTGCATGAGACTTATGAGTCTTTAATGGCGATGAACTGTGTTGAGGCTGCCACGTGTAGTCATGACACTATATTAATTTTCCAATTATCTGGTATGGAACCAGTTGGAGAGGCTGCAGTTAAGCAAAAGAAGGGCTGAACAAAGTTATGTTTTGCACTTACAAGAAAGCAGCTTGAAATGTAATAGGGACCAGCAGAGGTTTGCTTTAACACAGGCAGGTAAGACATAATTGTGGATGATTGTGGAAAGAGGGGTTGTTTTGGGGAATAACTAATACAAACAGTAGACTCAATGGGTGAAGAAAAATTAAGGTTGAATTTGACTGCTAGGATGTTGACTAAGTGCAATGTTACAGTCTTCCCTGAAAGGCTCAGGACCTCAAGAAAGATCATATCGATCCCTGTTTTAGATGAGTAACTCAAGCAGACTTCTTCATCAAATAAACCATCGACCTATTTTTTAAAGATTTTCAGAGATGACATTCTAACAAAGACAGGTAAAGAATTCTTAGCTCCTGAAACGATGTTTTGAAAAAAATATTTCCATGGTATCTATCTGTGATGATTAAGAGATGATTATTTATTTTGTTGAAAAGTTAATGTCAACTGTGGCCTGTAAAATATTGTATAAGGTTAATTATGCCAAAATTCGAAAACCTATGTACAAGCGATAGTATGCTGAATGCAACTTCAAGTACCCAGTCTTTCAACATATCCTATAACCCTGAAGGAGAAGATTTGTACAATGTACTATACTGACATTTTCTACTATAGTTAAAAAAGGTCTGACGACTGTCTTTGAGTGGTACAGTGGTGCATTGGATAGTGTTGTTGCCTCACAGCAAGAGGTTCTTATTCTTAACATCGGTGCCTTCTGTGTGGTGTCTGAATGCCTTCCCTGTGTTTGTATGGGTTTCCTCTGGGTACTCTGGTTTCCTCCCTCATTCTAAAGACATGCAGTAGATGGATTGGATACTCTAAGTTGGCCATGGGTATGAGTGTGTGGTGTAGAAGAACTACTATGACATGGCTAGCCACCGGCAGTGTAAACTTTGGTTCTTGATGATTGTCACTCTTGAAGAGACATACCAACCCCATGTGCAGAAATGGTAAAAAGGGGGTTGTGGATGGATGGATGGACTGCCTTCAGTAAGGGAGGCAAGCTTGAGTTCAAAGCTAGCCTAGCACTTTTTAATCATACTCTTGGGACATATGCTAGCCAGATCTAGTTCATTTTTACACTGTGGGTGGGAGTTTAGTACATAGAGCAAGTATTTTTTCCCCTCTTGCTGAACAGTTTTCTTATGTGAAAATTCCACCATATTGATCTTATTTTCAAATTACCATTATATGTATATGAGACAGGCACAGATGCCTCAATACACTGGCTTAGACTAGAGTAAAATTTGAAGGCATATGCAAGAATATTAACACTGGTGTCACAGATACAATGGGACAAATAGTCCCATTTTAATGTTTAGTGCTATTAGTAGACTATTGGCTTTAAAGTACTCCCTTAATATGTTAGGATTCATAGGGTCAACAATGCCAATTCTAAGAAAGAAAATTACAGCCTGATTTATGGGTCAAGGAGAAAAAGGAGGCTGTTAGAATGCAGGCAGGGGAAATACTAGTAAGCAAAATGCCAAGAGAAATTGCACATCTTGTGAAGAGAACAAGGGTTTGATCAAAGGAGGCAGGATAAAAAATTTTGAAATCTCTGTGCGTATCAATTACTTTTGCCTAATATTTCTAATTCGTGGATTAGTATTTATGTTCACCCATGAGTAATGCATAAAGTTTAATAGGGGTATTTTCTAGCTGGGCTATGAAAGGGAGCTGTAACAGGTAGTTTTGTTGAGTGTGACTTGAGCCTCCAAGACGTCTAGGTTAGTAGCATGTAAGGTCTGATGAGATGATATGATTATGGATAAATATAGACACGTCATCATAGCCCCATAAGGACCTGAATTCTTGATCAGTGCTGAACCCCAAGTATAGCGGCAGCATTGTCAATTGTCAATTCATTGAAATCATACATCAGTAATTACATAAGTATGGATGCATTCTAGAGTCAGGAAGACCTCCTGCACAGCCATTTTATTGTTTAGACTTCTGTCATTATGCAGCAGCACCTTAATTTTGATCAAACTGGAATTTGTTACACTGAGTTAGACAAAAGTTGAACTCTGCCTAAAAATGCACTATGAGGGAGCACATATTTAAGACAGTATACAAAAGGCATGGGGGTGCAGCTCATTAATAACAAAGCAGGCTGGAGTACCAGACATCCCATCATACACTCATACGTATACACTTGACCCCTTGGGATGTCGCCGGTTAACCATCCAATTGTTGAAGCCATTTACCTTGTCTTTGAAATGTGACAACCTTCTCAGAGATGACAGAATACTGATTAAAACTAGGGACTTACCTGCCTTGAACACATATATTAAAGCTGAACCATGTCTCTTTCCATCTCACTTGGGCAGAGTACCTAATGTTAGTGCTCTTCACATGGAAAGTATCCTTGGCCAGTCTAGTGTGTGCAGTGACACTATGCTTCAATATGGAATCATAACTAGCTAAGAGATTACCATGAGTAGATGCAGGCTTTTAGGACCTTATGGTTGTGACACATCTTGGAAGTAGGTGAAGTGGGTACAGGGGGAGTAGTTGAACTGATTTTAGAGGGTGGAGTTTTGTTAAAGAGGTGCCTAGAAAGTTATTGTGATGATTTCTTTACATCTCTGCATGTGTAAGCTTAGCATAAGAATGCTGCACAGTGCAGGAATTCTATTTACTGGCACTAGTAGTGATGAGGGGTTTGTGATTAGTTTTAGTAAATACTTAAAACTCTTAAATGGCATCAAAATCTGATGAGAATAAGAGATTGTTGGTGAAAATAAGGCAGATGTTATAGTGCCTCTAAGCACCAAGTGCTAATAGGGTGGCCATAGAAAGTCTAGAGGAGGTTGTGGTTCCATGCTGACAGGTGCGATATAAATGGTAGCTGGGGTGAAGCTGAAGAGGGTAGGAAGTAGGTTTTCTAATGGATGGATGGACGGATTTAAGAATTGAAATTGGGGTTTCACGATGAAGGTCCTTATACTAGACTACCTTGCTAAGTATATATAAATCTGCATAGGTTGCTCAACAGTAATATTTGCACAGGAGGTGAATGTTAAAAGATACAGTACAGTACAGTACAATGCCTGAAGAATTTATAACTTAAATACCCAAGGTAAAACAAACAAATGTTGTGAGGTTGTACTCCACTAATACAGATTTATGACTATTCAACTGTAAATTCTGTGACTGCCAGTAAAGCAAATCCATATTGCTGAAAACCACTTTCACTAATTCACAAAGAAAGCTTTTTGTAGTCAGGCAAGTCCCATCATATTCCATGGAGGGGAAACTCCCTCATGCCTCTAACTTATTTATACTTGGTCCACAGTCACTGAACAGAGGTGAAAATATTAAGCTTAATGAGTGGTGAAAGTGGTTTTAAACGATAATGACTAATGTTAATGGAAGTATCTGAAATTACTATCATACAGTTGTTTGGCTCCATTTAATACAATATCAAAACAACAGCTTAACATATTTTCATAAGGGTCACTTCTCCATTAAATGTCACAGTGTAATTAAACAGCAATGTAAGTCATTACACTGTTAAATATTGCACAGTAAGTTTTGAACATAACAATATACTAAAAGAGTTTGGTCAAAATGTTTCTTTCATTGATGATGCAAAATATTTTGACACCATTACTGTACACTAACTGATCTAGGTAGGGTGGTCACTACACTTACAATATTAGTAAACTAAAGAAATTAAGCAGTTACTTTCCTTGCTTAGAAGAAATCCTCTGTGACGCCCATGCACTGGCCCAGTAATCAAGGAGCCTCAATCCTCACCACTAGCACCAGTGAGGGGCATTCACATTGGGACGATAACAAGTACACACACAGTAAAGTACAATTTCCCTTAAGAGCACACAGAGATCACAGTCAGTCTGGGGCAGGTTTCTTCCTTTCTCAGCAGATCCCCAATAAAACACCCCACTTGCACAGCTATAGGGTTCAAATCTAAGCCGAGTGGTCAAGCCAGAATCTGCAGTACACTCTCTGACCAACCAGTGATTCGTGTCTCTGCCCAAGTAGCTGACATATGCACGCTTTCAGATTTGATTTATATAAAACACAGACACTTCTGGGGAAGGCTGGCACAGGTTCACTAGCTATGCCCCCATCTGTCCAGGCTAAACGGTAGTAATCACTGCCACCAAATACTCTTATCAGCTACTCTTAAGGCCTTTACCAAAGGGTGTCCAATTCTACTGTGCAATGCTATTATTATCCAAATAGTAAGTGTGATGAACAGCACGGCTATTGGAGTAGCGTATACAGTATCACCAAATACATCCAAGTACTCTCACAGCTTAAATTATCTCTATATAAAACAGCCACAGTTAAAAGATTTAAACTATTTAATAATAAATAATAAAAACACAAGACAATGCTCATTAATTCAACACAATGACATTAGAGAGTTCAGAAAACTAATATGGCTATATTCCTATCTATCTCTAACAGAAATACTAAGATCTGGATCTTAGTTAAAGAACAAAGCAAGTACTGGTGCATTCTTGTAAGCTTCAGAACAAAATACAAAATGCCATCTCTTTCTCTCTGAGATAGTCTTAAATTGATAATACACATTACTGCTGAGTCATTTCAGATTAAATCATTCTTGTCACTTCTACTTAAGTTTCCAGGCAAACAGAACTCAAATGTTAACATTTCTTTTTGATCTGCACCTGCCAGGAAGCCACAGCAATAAAAAACACTTTACATGTGAAACCTAGTAATTATCTCTGTCTTAAGACAATAGAAAGAATTTCTAGATGCAGACATCCTGTCTCCTAGCTTGAGCTCACACAGTCATAAAATCCTTTACTTATTAGTTTTCTTCCAGCAGGGTGCACTGTGGTTGCATTTTTGAAGCTCAACACATAACACAGTTCTTTTTCAATTTGTCAAACAAGCCTGTGGATCATATTAATATTTACAAGGACATAGAATTATTTACAAAATTCTATCTAGCTAGGCTGGCAGCCTTCACATCCTCCATTAGTCTGTACAGTGTATCCCACTTCAGTGCAGAGTATCAGAAGTGCTGCAGGTTAGTGTATAGAGAATGTAATTGTTTTTCACCTAAAACAATCATATTCTACAATGATTTCTTTGAGACCTTCAAGTCAGGATTTTAATAAATAACTTAGATGAACTGTGTCATGGTAAAAATTACTACCTCCTTGAAATGCTATGATCTGCAGTATAATTTAGACCACCTGTGCTCAGATTTAGACTTCAGAGTACCCTCTAATGGGATCTTTCTTACTTGCAAGGTAGAGTCAGCAATGTCTTCTTTATGCTGACAGCTGTTTGTGGAGTGCCATAGATTTCCATTATATTCTTTATATATTTTATATTATTCTTGCTGCTGTTTCTCAAAGAGGCTAATAAATATTATCATGGGAGTCATCAATGCTCTGAGTCATGTTCTTCTCTATTTATCTTTTTTTTCCTAGACAGAATATTTCTAATTTACTGTTAAACAACTTACTCTCTGAAAATACTAGTAGGAACACATCTGTTGCCTAGAGATGACTCTACCAAAGAGGAAGTTTCTGTAGCTGAACCATTTTAAATGACCGATAGGGCCAACCTGTTGACATGTTGTTCACTCAACTTGACAGCAGTGCCTTCATTCCTTGGTGAGATACAAAATCTAGACATGTCTTGACAAGGATTTGCTTACTTATTTATTTTTAAGTGGCTATAAAGAAACTAAGCATTGTACTAATAAAATCACGTTTATAGTTCCCTTTGGCTGAATAAAAATGATGCAAAATAAGGTAAAATATCTTTGGAGATTACAGCTGAGTTTTTTTTCCATCTGTCAGTGATGTTGGTTATTATGTCCAATGGCATGACTTACTTACACCCTGCTGGCTTCCAAGTAAGAGTAATGTAATACTATATATGTTGGATTGTCTTGAGTGTCTTATATTGTCTTTGTCGAGTGCAAAATGCAACTACATGCTTTCAGTTTTATATTGCTAGAAAATAGCACATTTTCAGTGCAGTGGCTTCTGCAGTGGCTTGCAGTTAAATGTCATAATACCTTCAGTTTATTACTTGCAATATTTAATAATGGTAAGGAACCTTAGTACTTTAAATATATGATATAACCGTATTCATAGGCTTGTTTGTCAAACTACTAGCATTGAAAGAGCTTAATTGCTATAACCCTATAATAATGTATTCTGCTCTCAGTCTAGCTATCTATGTATCTGTCTATCTAGCTATCATATTAAAAGAGGTTAATGAGGGACTTTCTAGTCTGTGTGTGTGTGTGTGTGTGTGTGTGTGTGTGTGTGTGTGTGTGTGTGTGTGTGTGTGCGTGTGTTTGTGCATCTGTGCATGTGTGCATGTGCGTGTGCGTGTGCGTATGTGTGTGTGTGTGTGTGTGTGTGTGTGTGTGTGTGTGTGTGTGTGTGTGTGTTTGTGTAGTATTTGTATATGGAATTCTCTGTCAGTTCATAACTGCTAATATTGCTTTAAAGGTAAACTTTAAAACTTTTCAAAGCCAATGGATATTTCATCAAATTAAAAAGAGGCAGCTTGTCTGAAATACGTTTTAATGTCAGCTTAACTTCCTCATTCCTTTTTGTGATTTTGAATTTATTTTGTTTTGTTCATTACTTTGTGACCATGCCTATTATGAAACACTTGTTGCTAAAGCAAACTGCCATTGAGTGTATCAAATATACATAGTACATTCAAGACAATTATTGCCGACATGCTACTTGTGCTAGGATGCTCTGAATTCTACATTTGATTCCATACTCTCTTGTCTCCTTTCTCAGCAAACTCATTTGTCCCAAGATGGAAAAAGGCAAACCACTTCTGTCTTTGTAGTGCTGCTTGTACTGACCTGAAAATAGATCTGTTGTAATTTTCCTTCCAGCTATAGCACTATACATGCACTGTATTTTTTTGCAAATAAAATGGTAAACGCAGGATTGAATAAGTAATTGTTTACTGCTACCAACACAAATTATCAGCCCCTTGGATAAAACTCTTCAGTGTTTAACCATATGGTAAATAGCATATAATACATACCTGCTCCTTCCAGCTGTGGCACCAAGCACACACCTTACTTCTCTGCAAAGAAACAAACCACCGAAAACAGCATTCAATAAGTAATTGCTTATTTTTAGAAATTCCCATACCCCTTGGCTAAATCATTTTAATGTATAACCATCTGGTAAAAGCTATGTAATACACATCTATTCCTTCCCGCTATGGCACCAAGCACACACCTTATCTCTCTGCAAGCAAAGAACTAAAAACAGCAGTACATTAAAAAAGTAATTGCTATTGTTACCAGCACATATTCCCTGACCCCTCTGCTAAATCTCTTCAGTGAGCAGCCATCTGGTAAAATGTATGTAAGACATATATCATGTGCACATATATTATTAATTATACTAACAATTTAATTAATCAGTAAAGCTTGCTGCAATATGTGATAGAATATATTTTCTTCATGCTGGGACTAAGGAAATGCATCTAAAGAATTCATGCAATTGCAGAACTATTCTTTTGGGAGTGATGTGTAGTCATATAAACAGCAAGCTATAAGGAGTGTGCACATGTTAAAGGTATTTCGTTATGTTTGACTTTATGAACACTATGGCCTATATCACATTTATTGCTAATGATGCATGACTTCTATGCAAGACATTTTCAGTATTTCTGATATGTTGTCACAAATTAGTTTTATTATTATTATTGTTATTATTTTTATTATTATCATTATTTATTTATTTGCTTTTGTTGATCATGAAAGTCCACTGGGCTGAAATGAGTCCATTTTCAGTGGATGCCTGTGGAGAAAAGTTCCAAAAACAGAATACAAGATAAGAAAAATATGTTAAACAAGAGTTTCAAAAATATAATTAAGTTACAGAAAGTGTATCAAACAGGAGAATAACTTGGAACATTGTACAATTAGATGGCTACTAGTTAATAAATCGACTATGGTTAATAGCAGGGTATCATGTGTGTAGAGCTTAACAGAGAATATAGATGTCATTATTTTAATTATAGTTTTAATTTGCTTTTGTGTTGCAGCATTGCTGAACTTGATATGAAATGTTTAATGTGGAAAATTTAGCTTGTTTGTAGATATTGTAGTGATTTCATCACTGCAGAAATAGCTGTATGCATTCCTTTCACATAGACAATGTTATATTTTATGGCATTTAAAAGCATATTATCAGTGTTTATCAGTATTACAGTCTGAAGTAAAACAGATTAAGGCAAAACATGTTTTTTGCTTTTAAACATTCCCAGTCAGCTTTATGAAAAGTTTCCATTGTCGTGCCTGTTATTCTCTCTGAAAATCCGACATAAAATATCTAATTTTAAGTAACAGTGGGTAATAAATTTTGATGAACTATTAACTTAGTCTGATAATCATTTATAGAAACCTTTTACATGTACTAATGTTGCGTCTGTTGAACTTACAGATTTAATCCCTCCTGACAAAATACTATAACATTTCAAGGTAAAGTATGGTGTGTTTTTTTTCTAATTGTGTTAAAACAATCTTCTTTTTATCTCCTATTTTTTTTTTAAATTGTAACATGAACATTTGCTGCAGAAGATAGGTCTGAATTATATATCTCAACAAAATACTAAACTACGGAAATAGCAAAGCTAAAATGTATTTAATTAAGTAGCTCTTTTTTTCAGACTTTTACTGATCATATCATCAAAGCAAAAAACTTTCTTGAATTGATTTAATTAATTTGTTTTTATAGTGTGAAAAGCTCAGTGAGATTCGCAATGTATATCACATTGGTCACAAATGTGCCATTAGGCAAAGGATTAAACATCCCTTCTGTTGTAGAATACTTTACAATAAAGTTCTTTATAGGCCTTTCTCTGCATCTTTCACAACCAACAATCAAATTGATGGGATGACTGGTAAACATTCCTTAAAAAGGTATATTAGCTAGTAAATGTCAACTTATTCTTCAGAGGTCAAATTTGACTATTTTACTGATAATATATTTTTCTTTCTTTCTTTAATATTCAGTCTCATGAATATTGGGCTTACATTTAGCTGTTTACTGCTGTTAAATGTCACAATAAGAATTCTTCAAATATTTCATATTTCCCATAATACTGTTCGTATAATCTCTCTGTAAAACATGCTGGAGATGAGTTTCAGCTTGCCCTTAAAGAATTCCTTACATCACTCCAGTACTGTTTTTCAGTGCTGCAAGAAAACCTGTGAATAACTGTCAGCTGTATTCACTAGTTTTGAGGGCAAAATAATGGGGTGCCACCAATTTCCAATTGGCTCATTCAATTCCAGATTTATTTTACATTTTTATTTACAATTTGAACTTATGGCTGACGTCATCAAATATTGCCAGCATATCCCGCAATGTCATCAATGTGCAGGGATGTGCATGATGACATCAGCTTCGTGAGGCAGTGTCGGACTTGGAGATTGGGACGAGTGGGAGTTTCAAACCATGGGTAGTGATGATGCTGAGCTAGTAGTTGTGTATCGGACTGCTTGAGCGTCCCACAGATTCTGTTCTTAGTTGCTTAGTTGCTGTTAAGAGAGACTGTGAATGTTTCTGTTTCCAGATTCCAAGTAGTTATTTTCTTCAGAGATGGTTCAATCTCGCTCAGCTGCTTGCATCATTTTCTTTTCATTTATTTATTATTTGAAGCTAGTCAGTGCATGTGCTGTAAATGGTGGCAGCCGCATCAGCTTAAAATCGGAGGGAAAAATGGCAAGTAATGGTAACGGTCAGTCGGGAGAGTTGTTGCATCAAAAAAGTATGCAGGTTGTGGAAGGAATCCAAATGGGAAAGAACTGATGAGAATAAGGATATATATATTTCTAGATCTAACAGGTTACAGGTATGAATAGTTAAGTGCAAAATTTGTTCGTGGACCATACAGTCCCTGAATTATGTGCTCTGCCAGAGGAGGGAGTTGGGTTTGGGAATGCAGTTCTCAGCACAGCTGCTGCATCAGCAGAGTCCCCGACGCAACGTCCCTTTGGCCAGTGTTGACACTGATTTGTTACTCCACCCCACTGTGGGTGAATGAATTTGATGCTGCTGTGTTGCACTTGAAACAACAATTGCCTGGGAGAGGAGGAAGGTAACGTTACTGGACTGGGCAGTTGGGGCAGTACATTTTTGTCTGTTGAGGAGGAGGAAGGCAGGACTCATGCAGGCCACCTAATTTAGGCATCAGGTGAAATGAATGGGGGATCAGAATATCCATGTTATCTGTGGCATTTTGTATTTGTGAAGAAGGAATGCATTGCTGACACTTGAGATGTAAAACACATCATTAGACATGCAGATGGAAACTCTCTGAGCAACATGCAGTTGATGCAAATGTGTGTGCTGTTAAACGCCCTTTTTTCTGGTTGCAAGTGACAGTTAATTTAATCATGGTCCTATTGTATTTGTGGGTTGAATGCCAAAGGTGCAGAACTGATGTGTTGCTGGTAATGGGCTTACCTGGATTGATGGGTGTGCAAATTAGATGATTGCTTTATCCTGAGTTTACCTGCAATCTGCACCCATGCACTTTTGCATGCTGCAATAAACTATTATGTACTATCACTATACTGATTTACTGTGAGCTAATTTCCTTCCTGCTTGTGCAGGCTGCATTCTTATTAGTTGTTTGTGGGTGGTTATTAAGTGGTTGACGGAACATGTGGTCTGCTTTAAAGAATGCCATCAATGCAGACTCTTCACCTGCATCTTAACATAATTAATATTTTGTCCGTGATTCTAATTACTGAAGTATTTATGTTTGCTCTATTCAGTCTGTTTCCCATTGTTTATTATGTTGCTAAATTGTTTGCTGCCTAGCTAAGTTATATTATGCTTTTTTAAATTAACTTCATGTTACACTTCTTCTAATATTGTACATGGAGCTTTTCTCCCCGGCCTCCATTGAAAAAGGGCTCATTTCTGCCCAATGGACTTTCCCAGTTAACAAACTTCAAATAAATAAATAAATGACTGATCAACAGATAAGCCCTCTTACTCGGTCTACAGATAATTTATTTAATTTTAATGAATTAGTAATTATTGCAAAAATATGTAGGTTTATAGGTTCATAGTTTGGTACTAGGCTATCAGCCCTAGGGCCTGTACAAGCCTGGCCATAACAATTCCCTGGCTATTTCTTCCCACAGTATTTACTTCCCTGGACCCCTGTCTAGCAGGGCGACTGACATGATCCTGGGGTAAATTTCCTGTCTCCCATCCAGTCATCAAGGTTTCTTTTGAAGAGGGCCAAGGATGTGCTCTGCTTGACATGTATGGGCAGTCTATTCCAGAGTATGGGGAGTCTCTGGGTCAGGAACCTATCCCTCCAGCATGTTTTGTTCATTGGCATGACAAGGTTTAGGTCCCTGGAGTGTGTGGCTCTGATGGATTGAGATTTCTTTAAGTGCAGCATGTCCAACAGCTCTGGGTTTGACATGGGCTTGTATGTTAAGCAGAGATCACCTCTGAGTAGACAGTATGCGACAGAGTATAGCTGGAGTTTTTGTAATCGGTCAGCACAGGGCATCTGCTTTAGGCCTGTGATTCTTTTAGTGAGCTGTTTCTGCGGCCTTTCCAGTTGTTGCAGATGTCTTGTGAGGTACATACCAAATGGGGCATTGTTCTCTATGATGGGTCTAATGAGGGCTGAATACAGTGTGACAATTACCTCCTTTTTTCTGGATGAAAAGCCCTTAGTGATGATGTGTGCCACATAGAAGGATTTCCTGACTGCTGTGGTGATGTGGTTATCGAAGGTGAGACTACTTTCCACCTGTGTTCCTAAGTCTCTTATCACACTTTTGGTGTTTAATGTACTGCCACCTATGTGGTAATTCATGGGTACATGGTTTTTTCCCAAAGGGGATAACCATTCACTTCTTGGCATTGAGCTTGAGCCCATGGCTCTGGCACCAAGCATCTGTTTCTGTAAGGCCCTTTTGTAGAATATCCACATAATTTGGGGATGCAATAATGGCTCCCAGTTTGCAGTCATCTGCGAACTTTGTTAGCCAGAGCCCCTTAGTGTTGGCCTATACTTGAGACAAGTAGATGCCAAACAAGAGTGTCCCCAGGACTGAACCCTGAGGTACTCCATTTGTCACTTGTCTGGAGCTGGATTTGTAGTCGGCTACTTTTACAGTGTGGGTTCTGTCAGTAAGCCAGTTGACAACCCATCGAGTGATGTAGGGATTTATATCCAGCTTAATAAGTTTTCTATGATTCCAGAGTGGGGGATAGTGTCGAAAGCCTTGGTGAGGTCCAGATAGGCTGTGTGGACCTCCTTACCCTCGTCCATGGCTCTGGAGATGGATTTGAAGAAGCCAATCAGGTTCAGGAGACACGATCAGCCCTTCACAAACCCAAACTGGGTGGGGTCCAGTGTTTGAAGTTTGCCAGTGTCTTTGTTTATAAGTTCCATGATAATACGTTTCATGGCCTTGCAGATCAGGCTCATCAGACTGATGGGACGGTAGTTCCCAGGATCCAAGGTGGATCCCCCCTTGTGGAGTGGGATAACTGTAGCTGTGCACCACTCAGTGGGCACAAAGTCTGAGGTGAGGCTATAATTAAACATGACACTTAGATGAGGTGCCAGTTCATTTTGTAGTTCATGTAGTACACAGCCTGGGATGTTGTCTGGTCCCATGGATGCTGTATTCTTAGCTTTGGAAAGTGCGGTCTTTAGCTGTGTGGCCATGATTACCAGAATTTGGCAATCTTTCAGTATTGAGATGGGCCTTTTAGTGGGTGAGAGGGGGGTGAAGTTGGCACTGAATCGATCTGCCAGGATATTGGCAATGTACTTGGGATCAGTATATTTAATGCCATTCTGTTGTAGCTCAGTGCAGATCTGAGCATTGCCATTTAGATTCTTGACATAGCTATAGATGCCTTGTGGTTATCTTTGGAATCTTTGGCAATTTTATTTTCGTAACTAGCTTTGGAGGATTTTATGAGGCATCTTAGTTTCTTACTGAGGCTGGTAAGGGAGTTTTTTGCATCCTGGGATTTTTCTCTTTTCTGCAACAGTTTCTTCCTTCTGTTGTATAGTTTGTTTATGACAGGGGACCACCAGATCGGCTTCCTTTTTTTGGAGTAGAGCATCTTGGTTCTATTTGGGATGGCACGATTCATGCACGAGTGGATGTGTTCATACAGTGCTTTAGTGTAGGATTCAGCATTTGAACTTTCAGTTCTCGTCTGCATGCATGTCATGATGTTTGTCACTTCTGACTTGGGTAGCATGAAGTTGGCCTTAGAGAAGTATGCTCCATTTATGTCCAGCAAAGCCAAAAATAATGGTGGGAGTGGGACAAAGGGACAAAGGGCCAAAACAGGGACAGATTTTAAATATTGCTCCTGTAATCTCAGATAGTTGCTAGAATAACAGGTTTTGCATTATTATGTTTTCTGGGGGATATGAAGTCTGAAATTCAAATGTCTACCATTATTTATTATTATTTAGTGACTTCAGCCTTCACATTGGTATTGCACAATTCTGCGGGAGTGGGTGCGGTTACATGATTGTGTATGAAAATTGTATGTTAAGTAGCATCCCAATTTTTGGCCAGTTGTACCTACTTTTCATGGGCCGTTGTCCAGATTTTTAATGTTTCCGGTCTGAGAGGTATGAACCTGTGTAGTGCTGACACAGAGGATAACTCACCAATCATGTGTGTGTGTGTGTGTGTGTGTGTGTGTGTGTGTGTGTGTGTGTGTGTGTGTGTGTGTGTGTGTGTGTGTGCGCGTGTGTGTGTGTATGTATATGCGTATGCATGTGTAATATAAGAAAACTGTTAATGTCCAGTACTCAAGCCACAAAATTAAAATGTTGTCCAGTTAAGGGTCTTCTGCCCAGCAGCATTTTAAGCTCTGTAACATGTTAGTTTAATTTCTAAAAAATTCTGGGTAGTATTCATAGTCCAGGATTTTGTAGCTACAGAGCAGTTATCCGCTAAGGGCGCCACTAGACATATATGCAAATAAATCTAGTGCAGGTTATCTGCACAGACTAAGAACATGGGAAGGCATTTTTATAAATATGCCTACTTACAGCAGATGCATAAAGTACCTGAAGATAAGCCTTTAGTGTATGCAAAGGACTATTTGAAAACTGTAGACTTCGTATGTATTCAGATACTGGGGACAAACATAGCTATGCACAGTAATGCTTGAAAGTCTTGGGCCAAGTTGCAGACTGCTCAGCTTTTATTATTAATATTTTTTAAAAAAGGGCATTATTATGTTTTTATACAGAGGTGTCCTTATATGGACAGCCTGGTGATTGCTTTAAAGAATAAAATGGGGGAGGTAGGAAAGACTGAAAAAGGGAAGACAACAAAGAGAGAAACACAGCAAGGACACATCAAGAAGGTTGTGGTAGAGGAGGTGGGAGAGGAGAGGTACTATGTTTTTGGCAGGGAATAGACCACCCTACTTTTTCAATTTTTTTAAAAAGAGTGTAGTGTGAATGAGAAGCAGGTAAAAAGGTGTAGGAGAGAGAATAACAGAAGGGGTGATTTTTAGTGTTACCCAGCAAGAGTCCAGAGTCCACAAGACTTTAAACAACTCCATGCCAGATGATGTTACAGTGGAAGAGCCCCACTGCTGAGGGGGCAGGGGCCTGTGGTGGCAGGACAGGTAGTGCCAAATGGGTCAGTGATTCTTCCACCTGCTGAAGAGATGCCTTGATTGACTGAAGCCATATGTCCATGACCTACTCCAGCACATCTTCAACCATGTCCCAAAGACTCCATTTGGTGAGGATTATAAGGCTGCCACATGCAAAGATCGCTACAGGACTCATAATATCACCACCCAGACACTGTGAGGATGTCTCTGAATGGACAGGCGGTGAACATTCCCTAACCTGGGAGTTAAGCAACTGGGCCCCTCCTGAGGAATTTGGATCTGTAAAAATTAACAGAAATGAGAGAGAAACAAAATCTAGAAGGACAGAGAAATGCATAATTAAAATAAGAAAAAGAGAGAAAGGGGAGAAACAAAAAAGAAATACACACTGGCTGACCAAGTTCGCAGATGACTGAAAACTGGGTGCCATAATCGACTCTCCAGCCGACAAAAGCATCCTCCAAAAGGGCCTCATAGAAACAGACAACTGGTGCCAGAGCCATGGCCTCAAGCTAAATGCCAAAAAGTGTATAGTCATCCCCTTTGGCAAAAACAAAGTGCCCATAAATGACCACATAGGTGGTAATCCATTAAGTACAGAAGAAGTAATTAGGGACCTGGGGACCCAAGTTGATAGCAATCTCTCATTTGACAACCACGTGGCCAAAGTGGTTAGAAAAACATTCTATATAGCCCACCTAATCATGAAGGGATTCACATCTAGATCAGGGGAGGTCATCGTGCCTCTTTACTCATCCCTCATCAGGCCCATAATTGAGTACAATGCCCCTTTTGGGATGTACCTTACCAGACACCTGCAGCAACTGGAAAGACCCCAAATGTACCTCACCAAGAGGATCAAAGGGCTCAAACAGATGCCATATGCTGCCCGTTAAAGAAACTCCAGCTCTACTCAGTGGCATACCGCCTGTTCAGAGGTGATCTGTGCCTGACGTATAAAGCCATGTCCAACCCAGAATTAATGGACATGCTGCACCTCAGAAAATCCAAATCCTATCGAGCTACACGCTCGAGAGACTTGAACCTCAGCACTGAAATAAATAGGACATGCTGGAGGGACAGATTCATAACCCAGAGGCTCCCTTCACTCTGGAATAAAATCCCAGTCCAGGTTAGGCAGAGTCCCTCATT
This sequence comes from Protopterus annectens, assembly GCF_019279795.1. Lineage (NCBI taxonomy): Eukaryota > Metazoa > Chordata > Ceratodontiformes > Protopteridae > Protopterus > Protopterus annectens. Next base: position 342,151,186 of record NC_056730.1, on the reverse strand, counting down.
GACTCTCTTCAAGAGGAATCTTGATGAGTGGATGGGAGATCGTAGGTTTACCCCGGGTATCACTTCTGTGTCACTGTTAGACAGAGGCACAGTATACTAACCTCAAAAAAGGGCATAGCAAAATTAATTTAAAATGAGTGGCGAAAGCCAAACACATTCTGGCTGGGCTTATAAATGCCCTAGGGCAGATAGCCTAGTATGAACCTATGTACCTATGAACCTATGAACAATAAATTCACACATGATGTTAGACAGCATTTAATTTCTTACTTTAAAATCTTTATTTAACTACAACAGAATGTATGGGTCGTGCTTATGTATTCATGGGGACAATAAAATTTGAAGTGCTTATGTGTAGTTGGGAACAATCATATGGGAAGTGCATATGCTTACTTAGGAAAAATTTTGTGGGAAATGTTTATGCATACTTGGGAAAAACGTGGGTAGTGTTTCTGCACACTTGGGAAGAATAAGTGTACTGCTATGAGATCTTGGTGGAATTTACATTTTTCACATTAATATGCTAACATAAATGATAATACATGTCATACTTGTGCCCAATATGCAGTTGTTTGCAATATTGTACTGAAACCACCCTTTACAAATACTTGTACTTGTATATCTAATGAAATCAAGTTACAGACAGCATACTACATTTATACACTGACAGATATTTTACATTTGGTTACAGTAATGTACTGAAAGCAATGTAGGCCTTCAGTTACCATCCTTTATAAATACCTGCAGTTAGACAGATTAGCAAATCAGTACAGTACAGAGTACTGTATTTATATACTGACATAGGATCATAGGAGGTTACTAGGCTAATGGCCCTGAGTCCCTTACAAGCCTAGCCAAGAGTTTATCCCCAAAAACGAAACCTCAGTCAGTGCCTGTCACCTCTGTCAGTGAGGGACAAAGGTGGAACCCCTGGGACAAATTTATGTCTTCCCATCCACTCATTAAGGTTGCTCTTGAAGAGGGTCAGTGAGGTACTCTGTTTAAAAGGTATAGGAAGTATATTCCAGAGACATGGCCTCTGGGATACAAACCTGTTTCTCCAGCAGGTTTTGTTGATGTTGCATATTAGATTTAGGCCTTTTGAGTGGGTAATGCATGAGGAGTTAGACTTACAGACATGGAGGATCTAGTAGGGCATGGTCTGATATTGCCTTGTAGGTGAGACACAGATCATCCCTGAGCAATCTGTACGATACCAATTAGAGTGATAATGATTTCAGCCTCTCTGCACAAGACAGGTGTTGGAGGCCATGGATTCTCTTTGTGAGGTAATTCTCTGGCCTTTCCAGTTGGTGCAGGTGTTTGGGGAAGTACATACTAAACGGGGCATTATACTCAATTATAGGCCTAATGAGGGAGGAGTACAGAGAGGTAATAACCTCCTTTTTTCTGGATGCAATCCCTTTACTTATGAGATGAACCAAGTAAAAGGCTTTTCTGATCACTGCCGCTACATGATGGTTGAATGTGAGATTGTTATCAACCTGAGCACCCAGGTCTCTTGCCACATGATGTGGCTAAGTGGGTTGCCATTGATGAGGAAATCAGTAGAGGCCATGTTTTGCTGAATGGTATTATAATATTTTTTTGCATTTAACTTAAAGCCATGAGTTTGGCACCAATCATTTGTTGCTATGAGACCCTCTTGCAGTATGTTAACATCATGTGGGGAGTCAATGACAGCACCCAACTTACAGTCATGCAGAAACATGGTCAGCCACAGGCCTTTTATCTTTGCCTGGACCTTTGAGAAGAAGATGCCAAGCAGTAGGGGTCCAAGGACAGATTCCTTGGGAACACCACTAGTGACAGGTCTGCTGTTGGAGGTGATGGTGCCTATTTTGACATTGTGGGTCCTATTGGTGAGACAGTTAGTCACCCACCTGATGACATAGGGATTTACGCCAAGCTGAGTTAGCTTTTCGATGATGCCCAAGTGGGGGATTGTGTCAAAGTCCTTGGCCAAGTATATATCTCTTAAAAATGGTTGCAATAGAGTTCTGAAAGCAGTGTACACCTTTATTTACCATCCTGTATAAATACATAATAAAACAGCAGAAAAAAGCAATAGAACGAAACACGTCATAAACTTATATATAAAACACTTTTAATCAGGTAAGCGCTTTCACCACTGAAACTAGTGGCTTGATCAGACCATAACAAGTAAAAAATACAATGAACAAAACAATTTAAATATCCAACTAATCAGAAATAACAACCAATAACCGATCATACCCACATTTTAAAATCCCTTATCCATAAGAAAACACATACTACTGAACTTACTAGATGTTAGTGATGTAAATACGTCAATGAAGACAGATCCAAACCTTAAAGAGACATAACCCTTTTTTCTGAAATACAAAGTGGTGATCGTAAAATAATAGCCACATAGCAGAAAATGAAAAATATAAAAACATTACAGAAATGCATAAACTCCTATCATACCATAAAAATAAAACACCTACAGTACTAATGCTCCAATAACTGGGTTATAATGGGCATAAAAATCACTTGGGTAGTCCTCTAGCTTTTAACACAAGTTTTACTGACACCACCCCATTCAGCCCAAACCGTTTATCAGCCCTAAGCCTCAAAATCCAATGTAGCTCACTATTCTCTGTCCTATTCTCCAAATCACCTAGTCTTACATTTTTTATTAATAACCTCAACTACCCTAAACTTGGAGTAGTGAATGTCCCTATGTTTTATACTAGCAATGTGGACAAGGTTATGACGGTGTTTAAGAAACACTGGCCTTTATTGTTGACAGATGAAGGAATTAGGAAGGTGGTGAGTGATACACCACACTTTCGTTTCAAGGATTGTAAATCCTTAAAAAGGATGTTTTGTTATCCTGAGAAGAGAAATAGTAAATATGATTGAGGGATAGGCACTTTTCCTTGTAATCATTGCAATTTTTGCAAATTTATTAAATCTGATAGTGTGTTTACACATCCTGGAACAGGTAGGGTTTATAGATTTAGGGTTAGAGCTGTGCCACTAGGAATTTGGTGTATTTGGCACAATGTGATTGCTGTCAACATTTCTATATAGAGAAAACTAACTGGACTCTTAGGGAGAGGGTTAGGTAGCACTTATATTGTATACAAACACATAATACCATGAGTGCACTGGCTAGATATGTATAGAATAGTGATGTTCAGCATGAATTTAAATCTAGGGTGGTTGAGATTGTGAAGATAGGTGAAGGCTGCTAGCCTAGCTAGATAGAATTTTGTACATAATTCTGTCATTTGTAAATATTAATGTAAGCCACAGACTTGTTCTCCTAAATGTGAAAAGACTGTATTAGATGTTGAACTGAAAAAATGTAACAACAGTGCACTCTGCTGTAAAAAAGCTGAAAAGTCAAGCATTGTGAAATTCTTTGATCTAAAACTTGGACCCGAGATGTCTAGAGGGAGGCATTCTGCCTATTGTTTTGAGGCCAGAGTTAATGGCTAGAATTTACATGTATAATTTCTTTTATTGCTCCAGCTTCCTGACCAGTTGCAAGATCAAAAGGGCTATTAACCTGTGAGTTTCTGTTAGCCTGGGAACTAGAAAGAAATGATGTAATCTGAAATGAATCAGTGGTACTGTGTTATCAATTTAAGGACAGAGAGACTCAGAGCATTTAGCATTTGTCTTGTAAACATCCAACATCAGTGGCACTGTCTTGCTCTATATGCAAGTTTATTTTAGAACTGTGTTTTCTCTTAGATATAGCTAGGAACTAGGATGATTAGATTATTTTTTTTCTGTATTGATGTCAGAACTTTTCTACTGTATTATTTTAAGCATTTCCCTGTGATCTCTGAACTATTGACTAGCACTGTGTAGTAAGAGGCATTGTCTTGTGTTTTTATTATTTATTATTAAATATTTTTTAAACCTGTTAAACTGTGGCTGTTTTGTGTAGAGACAATTTAAGCTGTAGAGTACATTGCATGTATATAGTGATACTGGCCAAGCCATTCCAATAAGCCTTGACTGTTCAGTTGTATTTACCATTTGGATAATAATATTGCACATTATAACTGGACACCCTTTCAGAAAGGCTTTTAGTAGCTGATAAATATTAGAGGGTGATGGTGAGTGCTAGTACCATATAGTCTGGGTAGGAAATCTTGACGAGTGGATGGGAGATCGTAGGTTTACCCCGGGGGTCATCTCTGTGTCACTACTAGACAGAGGCACAGTAAACTAAACCCTAAATGGGCGTAGTATTCTCATCCTAAGGGGTGGTGAAAGCCACACACACTCTGGCTAGGCTTATAAATGCCCTAGGGCAGATAGCCTAGTACGAACCTATGAACCTATGAACCTATAGCTGGAGAACCTGTGCCAACCTTCCCCAAGAGTGTCTGTGTGGTTGTATATAACTCTTATCTCAAAGTGTATGTGTGTGTGTGTGTGTGTGTGTGTGTGTGTGTGTGTGTGTGTGTGTGTGTGTGTGTGTGTGTGTGTCAGCTACTTGGGCAGGGACAGGAAGCACTGGTTAGACAGATCGGGTGCTGGAGGTTTTAGCTTGCTCACTAGGCTGGAATCTAGACCCTATAGCTGTTCCAGTGGGGAGTCTTATTGGGGACCTGGAGAGAAAGGGAGAAACCAGCCCAAGACTGACTGTGATCTCTGTGTGCTCTTAAGGGAAAGTGTACTTTATTGTGTATGTATTTATTATCCTTACCCTATGTGGATGCCCCTCACTGGTGTTAGTGATGAGGATTGAGGCTCTTTGATTGTTGGCCCAGGCATCACATATTAATTGTTTGGCAGTGGTGGGATATCCACACCACATATTAATTGGTTGGCAACTACTAATTGGCCTGTAGTGGTGTGGGCAGTGTGAATTCCTGTAGCTTGTGTACAGTGATCACTGAAGGTGTTTAGTACTCTAAATCAGCCATGCAGTGAATACACAGAGTTCAGATCACAGTTGTTTTATTTCTTTTGTTAGCTTAGTTAGTCAGGGAGAGCAGGCAGCATGTCAGCAGAGGAGTACAGAAAGCTGACAAGGAGCCAGCTGGCTGAGATGTGCCAGACTAGGGGACTGATGCATGGAAACCTGACTAAGGCAGACATGATTGCAGCTTTGGTCATAGCTGCATCAGAAAACAGCAACCAGGAGGATGATCAGACTGGCAGTGTAGATGTACCACACTCAGAGAATGGACAGTTCAACCTTTCTGCAGAGGACTTAAAAATCCATCTGGAGATAAAGAAACTTGAGTTGTTGGCCAAGCATGTGTAAATAGAAGCAGCAGAGAGACTGAGACATCTAGAGAGTGAGGTCAATGAGAAACTGCAATGTTTTCAGGCTGAGGGGAATGAGAAACTGATATGCCTGGAAGCTGAGGAAAAGGAAAGGCAGAGGCAGCATGAAAAGGAGGTGCTGACTCTTCACCAGAGTCATGGAGGTAATGCAGAAGGGAGTAACTGGACCCCAGAAGCATGAAAGGTCAGTAAATTTCTTCCGCAGTTTACAGATGGGGATAATTTTGATAGTTTCATTCATATGTTTGAGAGGGTATGTAAACAGTATGATATTCACCAAAGGCTCTTGGTATGGTTCCTGACCCCCTTACTCTATGGTAAAGCTGTAACTGTGTTGTCTAAAATTTCTGATCAGGAATGTTTTGATTATACTACTGCTTGTTAGAATTTTTTAAGCTGAAACATATAGGGAAATGTTTTGTGAGCACAGACCAGGCAGATGAAAGTGTGTGAATATGTTGCTGAACTGAGCACTTATTTTCATAGGTGGGTGAATGGATGTCAGGTCATCACTTTTGAAGGGCTGGCAGACCTTTTGGTGAGGGAACAAGCCCTTAGCACTTTGCATGAGGACATGAGGATCTGGCCAGCTGACAGCCAATGTGCTACTTCATATGAGTTGGGGAAGAAGGGAGACCTATACCTAGCAAGCAGGGCATCCCTGCACAGGAAAGGGACTTCCAGTACTGCTCATGGGTCTAAAGGAATCCATGGTGGGCAGCCCAGACTGCCCCAGCAGAATCTGCCAGTAGCAGGAGAAGCCACTATCCTGGTACACCTCCAGGACCTAGGGTTAAATATTTTGATTTCAACCAGTGGGGCCATGTAGCATACAGATGTCCATGGAGGCAAGGTGGGGAAAAAAGGTGAGAGAGCCAGTAAGTGGGAAGACAAAATGCCAATAGTAGGTTGTCTTGAGACAACAGGGGTACTAAACTACCATCCTGAAGATGTCCTGATAGGGAAGGATTTGGATGCGGCGGTACCATGTGCTTATGCAGTTACATACAGTCAGGCTACAACACAAGCATGTGGGTCTGGTAGCCTAGGGGAGACCCAGACAGACTGCATACTTGCAGCCAGGACTAGTGAGGTGGTTACTTCAGGGAGGGAGCTACTCTGTAAAAGTGAGGCTGAATGTAAGCCACAGCTGCTTGTGGGTACTGATGTTCCCTTGGACAGAGGGACTGCAAAGGTAGAGGTGAGTAGTAGTACCCAGGCTGACAGTGAGGCAACACTGTCAGAGGATGCCAGACTTCCTGTGGAAGGGGAGCTGGGAAGGGTTACAAAGAGAAAGTTGTGAGAGGCTCAGCTCTCAGTCCCTACATTGCAAAGCCTGAGGCAGGTATCTACTGAGGGACCTGATTCTCAAGGGAAGGGGATCTGTATACTGGGACAAACGGTTACTGTATAGAGAGTGGACCCCTGAGGGAGGGCTAGAAGATGAGAGAATACAGCAGTTGGTAGTGCCTAAAGCCTACCATCAGGCGATTCTAGCCATAGCCCATGATATTCCCTTTGCAGGTCATATGGGCATAAAACATACAAAGAGACATATGTCAAACTTCTATTGGCCTGGAATTTCCAGAGATGTAACAGTGTACTCCAGGATCTGTGAGCAGTGCCAAAAGGAAGGCAAGGCAGGAGACAAGATCAGAGCTCCTTTGATAACTTTGCCTGTGATTGAGGAGCCATTTCAGAGGGTAGCTATGGATATTGTGGGGCCTCTGAGTACCCCAAGCTCTACAGAGAAAAAGTATATCCTAGTGGTAGTAGATAATGCTACAAGATACCCTGAGGCAATGGCTTTGTCCTCTATTGAGGCAGAAAAGGTGGCAAATGCTTTGTTAGAGATTTTCAGCAGGGTAGGTTTCCCAAATGAAATACTGACTGACAGAGGTGCCAATTTCATGTCAGACCTGCTGGCTTGTCTGTGGAAGTACTGTGATGTGAAGCACTTGAAGACCACCCCTACCATCCCCAGACTAATGGTCTGGTTGAGAGGTTAAACTCTACAATCAAGTCCATGCTACAGGCATTTGCAGACCAGTTTAAGAGGGAGTGGGACAAATATTTGACCCATCTGTTGTTTGCTTACAGAGAGGTTCCCCAGAAATCCACAGGTTTTCACCCTTTGAGTTGCTGTATGAACATAGGGTGAGGGGACCTCTACATTTAATTTGAGATGAGTGGGAAGATGAGTGTAAACTTCACAAGGAGTCTGTTGTGGCATATGTCCTAAACCTCAGGACAAGGCTCAGGGAACTCATGGGTTTGGACCAGGAGAACCTGGCAGAAGCCCATCAACAGAAAAAGGTATGGTATGACAGGAAGTCTTGAGCTAGAGAGTATGCTGTAGGGCAGCAGCTAATGATTCTCATTCCTGTAAGACACAAGAAGCTGCAAGCAGCTTGGGAGGGACCCTACAAGGTGGTAAGAAAGGTAAGTGATGTTAACTACATGGTAGAACTGCTAAGCAGGAGGCAGGAGCACAAATTGTACCATGCTATCATGAAACCTTACCATGATAGGGAGGCCCTTGTGCTGAGCATTTGCAGCAGATTGTAGGAGGAGTCTGAGGGCGATCTGGTGACTGATATACTCAGTGAGACTCTGACTGACACCTCAGTGAAAGGGGTTGCAATGTCCCAGCAGCTATCTCCTACCCTCAAGAAATCTGAGCAGTGTTACAGGAGTTTGGGGACATGTTCACTGGGAAACCAGGGTGCACCCACCTGGTGCAGTCCAGGTGGATACAGGAGCCCAAAGGCCTATTAGGCAGACCCCTTATAGAGTGCCTGAGAGAGTCAAACAGACTCTGAGGGAGGAGATACAGGAAATGTTGGAACTAGGGGTAATTCAAGAGTCCAACAGTCCCTGGGCCTCCCCAGTGGTGCTGGTGCCAAAGAAGGATGGCAGCACCAGGTTATGTGTGTACTACAGGAAATTAAATAGTCATAAAGAGTCAGATGCTTACCCCATGCCTAGGACAGATGAGGCCCTAAAGCAGCTGGCTGAGGCTAAGTATCTTACAACCATCGATCTTACCAAGGGTTACTGGCAGGTGCCCTTGACTCCCAGTGCTAGAGAGAAGTCAGCCTTTGTGACTCCTTTTGGCTTGCATGAGCTCACAAAGATGCCCTTTGGGATAAAAAATGCCGCAGTGACTTTCCATAGTCTGGTAGATCATATCCTAGCAGGAGCAGGAGGGTTTTCTCTTGCTTACATATATGATATTGCCATCTACAGCCATCCCTGGCAAGAGTACCTTCAACATGTCAGGGAGGTGCTGGGCAGACTACAGAGGGTAGGGTTGACCATTAAGCCCAGCAAATGTCAGGTGGGTATTGCAGAGGTCTCCTACCTGGGACATAGAGTGGTGAGTGATAAGATCAGGCCAGAACCTGCCAAAGTGGAAGCCATTCAGGCATGGCCTACACCTGTTACCAAAAAGCAGGGGAGGGCATTTTTGGGGACAGCAGGGTACTACAGAAAGTTCGTCCCCAGTTATAGTAACATAGCTGTTCCCCTCAAAGACCTGACAAGGAAGAACAGGCCAGATAAGGTAGTGTGGACCCCAGCATGTGAGCAGGCATTCCAGGAGCTTGAGGAAGCTTTGAGAGGACCCCCTCTGTTAGCCAGTCCAGATTACAGCAAATAATTTGTTCTGCAGGTGGATGCTTTGAACCATGGGGTGAGGGCTGTACTTAGCCAGATTTCTTCAGAGGGAGAACACCACCCAGTAGTTTGTCTCAGTCATGGGCTCCAACCCAGCGAGGAATGGTATGCAGCTGTAGAAAAGGAATGTCTAGCCATAGTGTGGGCACTGCAGAAACTTCAGCCTTATCTGTATAGAAGAAAATTCACTGTAGTGAGAGATCACAATTCCCTAACATGGTTAAACAGAGCCAGCCATCAAAATGCCAAATTGATTAGTTGGAGCCTAGGGTTGCAAGCATATGATGTGTCAGTGCAGCACCGCAGTGGGATTAGCAATGTCAATGCAATGCAATGTCAATGCAGATGGGCTCTCAAGACAGGGAATGGGGTAAGGTATACTTAGATAGACGTAACCCTCTCAAGCAACGTTTCTGTAGGGAAGGGGGGGAGATGTGTGAAGACAGGTGAAGGCTGCCAACCTAGCTAGATAAAATATTGTAGATAATTCTGTCATTTGTAAATATTAATGTAAGTCACAGGCTTGTTCTCTTAAATGTGAAAAGACTGTATTTGATGTTAAACTGAAAAAAATGTAACAACAGTGCACTCTGCTGTAAGAAAGCTGATAAGTCAAGCATTATGAAATTCTTTGATCTAAAGCTCAGAACCAAGATGTCTAGAGGGATGCATTCTGCCTATTGTTTTGAGGCCAGGGTTAATGGCTAGAGTTTACATGTATAATGTATTTTATTGCTCTGGCTTCCTGACCAGCTGCAAGATCAAAAGGGCTATTAACCTCTGAGTTTCTGTTAGCCTGGGAACCAGAAAGAAATGATGTAATCTGAAATGAATCAGTGGTACTGTGCTATCAATTTAAGGACAGAGAGACTCAGAGCATTTAGCATTTGTCTTGTGAACATCCAACATCACCGCACTGTCTTGCTCTATATGTAAGTTTATTTTAGAACTGCATTTTCTCTTAGATATAGCTAGGAACTAGGAAGATTAGATTCGTTTTTTTTTTCCTATATTGATGTCAGAACTTTTCTACTGTATTATTTTAAGCATTTCCCTGTGATCTCTGAACTATTGACTAGCACTGTGTAGTAAGAAGTATTGTCTTGTGTTTTTATTATTTATTATTAAATATTTTTTAAACCTTTCAACTGTGGCTGTTTTGTGTAGAGATAATTTAAGCTGTAGAGTATATTGCATGTATATAGTGATACTGGCCAAGCCACTCCAATAAGCCTTGACTGTTCAGTTGCATTTACCATTTGGATAATAATATTGCACAGTACAATTGGACACCCTTTCAGAAGGGCCTTTTAGTAGTTGATAAATATTAGTGGGTGGGGCAAGTGGTACTACCGTATAGTCTGGGTAAAACGGGCACAGCTGGAGAACCTGTGCCAGCCTTCCCCAGGAGTGTCTGTGTGGTTGTATATAACTCCTATCTCAAATATTGTGTGTCAGCTACTTGGGCAGGGACATGAAGCACTGGTTGGACAGAGAGGGTGCTGCAGGTTTTAGCTTGCCCACTAGGCTGATATTTGGACCCTATAACTGTGCCAGTGGACAGTCTTATTGGGGACCTGGAGAGAAAGTGAGAAACCAGCCCCAGACTGACTGTGATCTCTGTGTGCTCTTAATGGAAATTGTACTTTACTGTGTGTGTATTTATTATCCTTTCCCTATGTGGACACCCCTCACTGGTGTTAGTGGTGAGGATTGATCCTTCTTGATTGCTGTGCCAGTGCATGGGTGTCACAGAGGTTATTAATGAAAATGTAAGACTAGGTGATTTGGAGAATAGGATGGAAAATAGTGAGCTATGTTGGATCTTGAGGCTTAGGGCTGATACAGGGTTTGGGCTGAATGGAGTACTGTCAGTAAAGCCTGTGTTAAAAGCTAGAGGACTACCCAAGTGATTTTTATGCCCATTATAGCCCAGTTATTGGAGCAGTAGTACTGTAGGTATTTTGTTTTTATAGTATGATAGGAGTTTATGCATTTCTGTAACGTTTTTATATTTTTATTTTTTTCTATGTGGCTACTATTTTACGACCACCACTCTGTAGGTTCAGAAAAAGGCTTATGTCTTTTTAAGGTTTGCGTCTGACTCCATTGACGTATTTACGCCACTAGCATCTAGTACGTTCAGCAGTATGTGTTTTCTTATGGAGAAGGGATTTTAAAATGTGAGTATGATCTGTTATTGGTTGTTATTTCTGATTAAGTGGATATTTAAATTAGTGTAAAGCAGTCCAAAAAAAGTAGAATGATGAGATGACACCAGGTTCCCAGCATAAAATGAACAATCTTTTATTTTAAAACAACATAACCACTTTCACAGCTCTTGCTGCTTCTTCAGATGTCAGTATAGAAATGCAATCACATACACAGCAATTCATACAGAAATCCAACTAGCAAATCAATCAATTAAGCAATTATATATTAAAAGAATACAAACAATGAATGTAATATAAACTTTTTAAAAAATCGGAGATAAACTTAAAATCAACTAATGCACATAAGTATATGTAAAGCTCATCTGAAAAGTGAGCATGCTTGTAGCAAAGGTTTAAGGGGAACTTTATCATTTGGTCCTGAACCGTAATCAGCCCTTAACCTAGCTATCCACTTGCTCTCTAAGCTTTCAGTAGCATTCCTAACATCACCCACCTTCTTAGTAGCTGCTATCTGTGTTATAACTTGAAACTTAAAACAATGTGTGTGTGAAGTGACATGTTTAGAAAGAGCACTGCACTCAGTACCATTATTTATATGTCTTAAATGTTCTACTGTACATTCCTTCAACTGTCTATCGGTCTTGTCTACATAAAACTTCATGCAGGCAGTGCAGCATGCTAAATAAACCACATGAGAAGAAGTGCAAGTAGCTTGAATGTCAAACACATACTGTTTACCCTGATCTGGATGTATAAACATACCAGTGGTGTCAATATAACTACAGCACCTACAAGTATGACATGGTCTAGTTCCTTTATAAGTGGAACCCATTTTATTCCTAGTAGTTCTACCATCAATAAATAGTTTTGAATAACAAAGCATCTGTTTTAAAGATTGTTTCTTCTTAAAGATAATGTTAGGTTGTTCACCCACTATCTATTTAAGATAGTTTATTGATGGCAGAACTAGGGCAGCCATGGTGGTGCAGCGATTAGCATTGTTGCCTTACAGCAAGAGGTTCTCCGGTTCAATCCTCGGCTGGGGTGCCTTCTGTGCGGAGTCTGCATGTCCTCCCTGTGGTCGCATGGGTTTGCTCCAGTTTTCTCCCACATACCAAATAAATGCTGTAGGTGGATTGGACACTCTAAATTGGCCCTAGATATGAGTGTGTGTGTGTGTGTACCTTCCATGGAAGGTTGGGCGCTGGGCTGGCAACTCGACACCATAAAACTCTACTGCCAATCATGAGTGGACAGGTGATCCGCTGTGGCTATCCCTAACCAGGAAAAGCCAAAAGAAGAAGACTGATGGTAAAACTACTAGGAGTAAAATTTGATACTCCTGTGGTATGAAAGCTGATTTCAATGGACTATGTCTGACAAATTGTATTGATAATTGCAAACTGGAAGCAGTTTTCAAATCCTGTTCTGATACTCAAATTCTCCAGCAAGGGCTAGACAAAGGAAAATGTAATGTTTGTTAATCATGGGCTTACTTACCCTCAAATCAAAAATAACCAAGGTGATTACCAAAGGGCAGGGGTAGATGCATGTAGTCACCAATGATCTGTTAAATGAGACAACTGAGGAGCAACAAGCAAGGTGAGGTAGGTGACAGAGATTTAAGGAAAGGGGATTGGGGGTATAAGTCTCAGCACGTGTGCTAGCAGCAATTATGCTAAGGAAGAAGAAGATTAGAGACTGTAGTGATTGACTGTGACCGTGAACAAAGGTGAAGAGTTGGGCACTGTTGTAAGGATGGTAGATTCCTAGAATATAGTCCATCTGTATGACAGGGACAGGGTCTATCTTAGCCCAGAAGCAATAGTCATGCTCAGAAATGGGCTGAAATTGTAAAGCTCAACAACTGCACTTTTAAACATAGATGGAGGGTGGGTCAGAAAAGCAGGAGAATGCTGTATATAGACAGCAGGAAGAAAAAAATGATTCAAACTATAGCAGAGGAACAAATAAGGGTAAATCAAAACATGGCTAGATGGTGTTACTATGTCATGCAAGAAATCTGGATAGGAAGATGGAGATATGTAAGCAGTGATACATAATGAGAATGTATATATTACTAATATTACAGATCCATGGTCCAATGATAAGAAGGGGTATTACATGGAGGTGCCTAGGCCTTAGTTATTCAGACATGACAAGAGGAAAAGAAGTACAGTAGCAATCTATAAAAGGAGAACAGCAATTGTGAGGTCAAAAAGGAGAAGGAACACTGATCCATGAAAGATGAAAGGGTAAGCACTTAGTGAATGCACCCTCTGCAGGTTAAGATAAAAAAAGGGGATAATGTTTGTATACCAGCTAAGATCAACTAATATAAGGGAAAAAAGGAAGAACTGTGAGCACCTGGAAGGCCTAAAGTGCAGAATGCTCATTTATGGGAAAGATGAGGCCTAGACTGATATACAGAGAATCAGGTAAGATACTGACAGAGGAAGCAATGATTAAATTGAGAGATTACTAGATTGTAGAGCATGATCTCTGGAGAAGTGATGAATTCCGCAATGATGTGTGGTTTATTACAAGGGCTTTGACAAGGGCTAGTCCAGTGCAGAACACATATTGGTGTATTTTGTATAAATGGTATAAAGCATTGTGAAGACTAGGAGAAAGTGTTGGTGGGAAGAGGCTGCCTGTTGAATTTGGAAAGGTGGAGAAACTGATAATTTGCATATGAGATGGTATTTCCTGGGTGTACACCTCTAATGGGCAAGGATGATGGAGGATTTAGAACTGCTCTTCAGTAGCAGAGTGGGAGGTAGCTGGTCATTGTATTTATGTGGGTACATGTGGGGAAACAGGCTTGGGAAAGGGAATAAAGGATGCAGATGCATTTAGATGTATGGTATATAAAACTCAGAAAGCCATGAGCAAGGGTAACCATTTGAAATGGTGGACCCTGCTAAAACGAGTCTCAAAATATGAGGACTGAATAGCCAAAAAATGGGCTTATACTAAGTACAATATGGTCATTTCTTGGAATATTCCCTTTTCTCCAAAGTATGATGATCTCACAGTTAATATGCATTCAGGGGGATGCAGGGGGGTTTGCTCCCCTGCAGAAAAGAAGTTGAAGGAGAAGAGCAATGTTCAAGGTTCACTCTTCTGCATTTTCAGTCCTTATTTATTTATTTTTTGGCTTGTTGATAGCATGTCAAGTGCTGACATTTCATTATGAAGCCATTAGGCACATGGGAGACAGACATGGAAGGCTACTCAGGCTTAGAGTTGGTAAAGTGGGAAAGTAAATTGCTCAACTGTTTGAGAGAGAAGGGATTAGAAAAGAAAAGATTACTTATTCTCAATGGGCATGTGATGCCCCTGCACTGGCCCAGTAATCAGGGAGCCTCAATCCCCACCACTAACACCAGTGAGGGATGTGCACATTGGGAGGATGACAAGTACACATACAGTAAAGTGCAATTTCCCTTAAAAGCACACAGAGATCACAGTCAGTCTGGGGCTGATTTCTCCCTCTCTCTCCAGATCTCCAATAAGACTCCCCACTGGCACAGCTATAGGGTTAAGATCTCAGCCGAGTAGTCAAGCCAGAACCTACAGCACCCTCTCTATCCAACCAGTGCTTCATGTCCCTGCCCAAGTAGCTGACACACACTTTGAGATTTAATTTATATACAAACACGCAGATACTCCTGGGGAAGGCTGGCACAGGTTTACTAGCTATGCCCCCTTCTGCCCAGACTAAAAGGTAGTACCAGCTGCCACCAACCACCCTTACTTATCAGCTACTATAAGGCCCTTACCAAAGGGTGACCAATTCTATTGTGTAATGTACTATTATCCAAATGGTAAGTGTGTTCAAGGCTAAGGCTATTTAGGAGTGGCCTATACAGTGTCACCAAATACATATGCAAGTAATCTAAGAGCTTAAATATCTCTAAACAAACTAGTCACAATTAAAATGTTTAAATATATTTAATAATAAATAATAAAAGCACAAGACAATACTCAATAACTCAACATAGTGACAACAGAGTTCAGAATCACAGAAAATACTTTAAAACAAAATTGCAGGACAGTCTCAAATAAATGCAAAAATCATCTAAACTAATCTTACTATATTCTTATCTATCTCTAAGAGAAACACTATTGGCAATGACAAATATGAGATTCATATATGATGGCAAAGACAAGTATTTCATTCATACATCAACAATTCAACATATAAATATACAAAAAGAGCATAACAAGTCATCCTATATACAGTACATCATGAAAGAATAGGAGTCTTGCTTGAAGTCACATGTGAAGAAGCTGGCATCTGCATGTGTAATATCAACTAATAATTTATCTTATATGTATCCAAAATAACAAGCTGTCGTATATAACAGTATATCTTATATACATCAGAAAAGAAGTGGACATAAATTTGTGTAATATAAGAAAAAGATAATGTCTTATATTTGTTCATTAAGCTTATCCCTGTACACTGCAAGGATTTAAAAATAGTCTAAGGCTGGAAGTGACATACTGTCCACTATTACACCAGCAATTTGAGAGTGGCTAGGGACAGCTGATATTTGAGGCACTTAGTATTTGTTTTGGTAAGAGATTTTTTTCTTCATATGTTTTCATAGTAGATTCACCATTAATTACTGAGGCACAGGGTACTATAGTATTTATTGAGTAAGGATATATTGTCAGAGCTAACCAGTTTAGTCTAACTAGTCACTTATTTACATATTTACATGAGTTTAGTTTGTTGTTTTTTTTCATCAGCTCTGTTATTTAATCCAGGTGAATGAGTCTATTATAAGAGTAATGTGCAGCTCCAAAGACAGGAAGACTACAGAGAAGGAAAAAGCTGCAGAACCCTTTTCCATTTGGTTTCATATTTATTCAGCACTGTACAAGGACTTCATCAGCTTCCTAGGACCAGGTCTGCAGTGTTCCAGCCTTTGATAAAAGCAAAGACTTTCATGTTATGGCTATCTGAGCTTGGGTTCCACACAGAGAGATTGGCATGCCTCTTTTTGATTAACCAGCTTCTGCAAGGGTGTCAGCTGCATTTAGATTTGACAGCTTCTGTAGTGATAGAACCTTACAGACTTCAAATAGCAGAAGGCTTGCTCAGTTCATTGCTCTTCAGTGTTGAGCTGCTTTGATGACAAGAAGACTCAAGAGAAGGAGAAGACTACACAGCTTGTTTCCATCTGTCTTCTTACTGATTCAACACACTGCAAGGACTTCATTGGCCTCTTATAGGTTCATATGTGATTACTAGGCTAATAGCACAAGAGCCTTTAAAAGCCTAGCCAATAATACCCAGAATATAGCAACATTATACCTTCATTCCCCAAATAATGATTGGGGTAGTATCAGGGTAGTGGGTCTTTGGGTGTTGGAGCCCTGAGTCATTATACAGACTGCCTCTGTCCATAAGGGACAAGGACAATACCACAGGAGTGAATTTATGGTTCCCCATTCATTTATCCATATTTGCTTTAAAGAGAGTGAGGAACTGGCTTTGTTTTACAAAGATGGGAAGTTTATTCCATAGATGAAGTAGCCTTTGGGATATGACTCTGTCTATCCATCAAGTTCTGTTAGAGTCAAAAATAAGGTTCAGGTCCTTGGAACAAGTAACCCTCGTATAATTTTTCTTGTAAATATGTAACATTTTCATTAGGTCTGGATCAGAGAATGCCTTGTAGGTCACACATAAGTCACCGCTCAATAAAAAAATATGAGATGGAGTAAACAGATAGGGCCTTTAGTCAGTCTGCATAAGACATGTGTCATACACATTGTTTTTTTTTTTTAGTGAGAAACCCCTGGGGCCACAAGTGGTGTAAGTGTCTGGTTAGGCACATGCAGAAGTGAACACGGTACTTGATTATGGGCCTGTGAAGGCTGAGTACATTGACATTGTGACTTCTTTTGACCTTGATTGCCATGACTTTACTTATAAGTTGAGTCACTTAGAAGGATTTCCTCATTGCCATAACTATCTGGTAGTCAAAGTTTGGGTTACTATCTATCTGTGTTCCTAGGACCCTCACCACTGGGTCTACTTTTAGGGGTGTGCTATTAATATCATAATTTACAAGGATATCTGATTTACCAAAGGGTATGAGACCATGGTTTTGACACTGGTCATTTGTCATTTTTAGGCCTGTTTGTTAGATATCAACATTGTTTGGGGATTCACCGATTGCTCCCAGCCTAAAGTCGTCAGTGAACTTGGTGAGCCAGAGGGCCTCAGCATTGGCCTTCACTCCAGAGAAGTATATACCAAACAGGAGGGGGTAGCAGTACTAACACCTATGAGGCACTGCTTGTAATAAATGTCTTATAGGAGGTGGATTCCCCTATCTAGACAATGTACCCTGTCAGTGAGCCAGTTTGCTATCCATCTGATGATGTAAGGGTTTAGGCCTAACTCAATAAGTTTATCTATGATCCCCAAGCGTATGCCACTGTGCTTGTGCAGCAGTGTGCCAGACTGAGCAAATCTCCTGGCTTTACATTCACTGTCCCAACCTTTGATGAGAGCAGAGGCTTCCATGTGACAGCTACCTGGCTTTGTGCTCCAGTAAGTGATTAAAGTACCTGCTTTTGATTGTCCAGCTTCTGCAGGGGCATTGGCTGCATTTGACTGGCTGGCATCTAAGGGGCCTGAGCTACACAGACTTTAAATATCAAGAGGTTTATTCAGTTTGAAACACCACTGCGCAACCACTACTACAAGTAATTGTCTTCCTTTTTTAACTTATTTACTGCACTTCATCTGGCTGGTGAGAGAAAAATATACAAAGAGATTATAGCAGACCCTTAGTGAGTATAAACTTTATATGAAGTGTAGTGATTACAGATTCAACATAGATTAGGTGTGTGTTACAAGGTAAGATAATGATAACCAGGAGAAGAGCAAGGGCAGACATTAGAATTATGGATAATGAGTTTTGAGATTATTCTTGAAGTTGTTTTAATTTGAAGTTGTTTGGGGGCAGGTTGTATTTGGTTCCAGAGTTTTATCACATGGCATGAATACAAGGCTTCACCATGTGCAATGGAAGTCTTTTCCTAGTAGATAAGGCATTTGTCTTTAGAGCAGAAGTCTCTTATGGACAGTATCATTTCATAAGTGGGATTAGGGAAGGACATTTAGATGGTTGGTGCAGAACAGAATGGGCTACCTTCAGTCGGGTATATTGAAGATAGCTGAAAAATTCCATACAGTTGCTTTTATGTCGTGGTAAGTTCTGTTAGGAAGATTGGAATTAAATGTTGCTATTTTCTTGTAGCATTGCTCTAACCTTTATTGCTGAGTAGTATGAAGGTTAGAGTAGATTGGGGAAGCACAGAGTAGATCAGGTAGGAGGTAAGCATTGGCTGTTGCCTTTTCGGCTTGTTTTAAATGATTTGAGAAATAGGTTTTGGTTCTGTATAAGGTACCTAGATTTTTATGATTTTTTTTTAAGATATTGGATATATAGATGTAAAATTTTAATTTATTATCCAGGGTAATTCCAACAAGTTTGGTATTTGGAACAATATTCATGATAATATTGTTGGAGGAGGTAATGGAATTTTTTTTATGTATCTTTTATAACATCCAGTTAATAGTACCGTAGCTTTATTTGAAAAAGCATGCGAATTAGAAATAAGAGAACATTTTAAAGATAAAAATAGAAACAAACATGTTAATGAATTGAACAATAGCAATTTAACTAAGGAAGAAAATGAATTGTTGAGTGAACTTATTAAGGATAAAAGTATTTGTTTTATGAAGCCCGATAAGGGTAATGGCATGGTGGTCATGGACAAAAATGATTATTCTGACCACATGTTTAAAATGTTAACTGGGGACACTTACGTGGAGGTCACATTAAATGAAATTTATGTAGCTTTTACTAAGCTAGATTTAATGATTGAGGATTTGTTGTCCAGGGTCAGATTAATGAAATAGATTTTAGTTATTTGAAAAATGAATTTCCTATAATAAGTAATATATTTGGCATTCCCAAATTGCTTAAAGGACTAAATAATGTTGTGTTTAGACCGATTGTAGATGGGAAAAGAAGCAAAACTTTTTTTATTAGCAAATACTTGGACTATTATATGCAAAGTGGTTTAGTAAAATTTGGGTATATTACTAAAGATTCATGGCATTTTTTATATAAGTTAAATGGAATTAAGATTGATTGTTCCACTTTATTCCTTACTATAGATGTATGCAATCTATATTCAGTCATTCTGAATAACATTGGTCTGGAATGGGTGGAAAGTCAACTGTTAAAAACAGGGTTATATGAACAGGACCAGATTAATGTACTTACAACTCTCATGGAAATAGTATTAACAAACAATTTTCTGTTTTTTGAAGGCAGCTATTATAAACAAATAACTGGAGTAGCTATGGGGGCAGCGTGTGCCCCCAGTTACACCAATTACGTAATGTCTTTTTGGGAACAGAAATATGTTTTTCAGAGTGAGTATAATCAGTACATTCAGCATTACACGCGCTTCTTAGACAATATTTTTATCATTTGGGATGGTGGTCCCGAAAAATTAAAAGCATTTATAGAATTTATTAATAATACAGTTTAATTTTTTAAATTTACGTATAACTATAGTAAGACGGAAATAAGTTATTTGGATGTTTGTTTATGAGTTGATCATGATAAAGGCATGCTTTCTTCTAGGATTTACAGAAAAACTACTTTTTCCAACGCCTATTTAAATTACCATAGTTGGCACCCTGACCATCAGAAAAAAAGCTATTGTAAAGGGACAGATGGTCAGGGTGGCTAGAATGGTGAATAACTCTGAAGAGTTTAAAAATGAGTTGGAATATATTATGGAAATGTTTGTCAAAAGAGGATATCCTGTTGTTTTATGTAATTCTATTAAGAATGAAATTACATTGAAAAGAAACAAAGGGTTCTATCAACCTATTTTAAAATTGGACACAAGAGAAATTAGGGGTAATAACTTACAGTTGAATAACATATTTAAGACTGTGGGAGAGAAAAAGGAAAGTTTATATTTTATTACGACCTTTACTTACGACACTGAATTTTTGGTTAGAGTAATACAGAGAAATTGGGAGATGTTAAAGTCAGACGAAAATGTTAATAAGAAATTAAAGAGTCTTCCAACAAACATATACAGAAAAGATAAATCATTCAAGAATCTATTGGAGAGAAATACATATCCTAATAATATTAATTCACATAGGCCAATGGGAAATTTTAAGTGTGGTAGATGTAGTTTATGTGGGTACATCTTAACCACTGGTAATAAAATTGTGTTGGGTAATGAAACAATATATATTAAAGGACATTATAATTGTTTTAGTAAAAATGTAATATATTTGGCTAAATGTAATCAGTGTTCTGCCTTTTATGTAGGAAAAACTTGCAGAGCCTTAAGAGAAAGGATTGGGGAGCATGTGCTAGATATAAGGCATATGAGGAATACTAAAGCTTTATTTAGGAATATAAAACAGCATCCAGGACATGGGTTCAAATTTTGTATTATTCAACAAATTGTAAAGGATAATCAAGGACATGTCCTGGATGTTCATTTAGATATGTGTGAAATGAAATGGCAATTGAGATTAGATGCCACAAAATACCCGGGCATCAATGATAATATAAGTATTGCCACTTTGTTAAAACTTAGACATATAATGGGTTGATATAAGCTAAAGAACAGCGTTAGGCCTTGTTTATAATTTAAGTTATATATAAATTAAGTTATATATAATTTAATTTAATTTTATACATATATAGAAATAAATATATTTTTTTCCTCGCCCATTTTTTATTATATTTTTCTCATTTTTCCTACATTTTTATATGCTTTTTCATATAGATTTATAATACAAAGGAGATTATAAGAGTGTATTGAATATTGAAGTTGGTTCCAAATTTATTAAACTAAAACAGTAATTAATTAATATTAAATATTAAATTATGAATGTATTTTAATTGTTTGTATATGAAGTTAGTTATTATTGTTTATTAGTAGGGTAATATTTTTATATATATATTTTTACAAGAGGTAAAAATTAATTTGTTATTTTTCATGACAAAAAGTGAGTATGTTTTTTTAAATGTTTTTTTAAATGATTAATGTGTGTAATTAGATCATTAAAAGGCTTTTAATTAATTTATGATATATAAAGGGGAGTGAGGTTAATAATGATTTGTTCTGAAGAAGTCTTTGAATGTAAGACGAAACCTAGGTTAACTTATATTTTAAGGATTATTAATAAATCGGAATCGACAGAAATTATTAAGTTTTTACGTGGACTTATTGTTTTCCCATGGTCCAAGTGTTTGGGTTGTCTCAGCTTCTGTGCTTGGATTCTTTGGTCTGCTTTTAATACTATTCCCTGTGCAGGCATTTTTGGCAGACTTGTAAATCTGAACAGAAATCTTTATGCTGTGTGATGGATAGCTAACTGGTTCTTGGATAGTGCTCATGTTGTTAGAGACACTGTTTCCACTTCTGAAATGAAAAAATTACCTGTGATGTACCATCTTTCCTGTTTGGCATCTATTTATCAGACCTTCTGGTCAGCACTTCTGGCCTATGGTTATCTAAATTTGCAGACAACTGTAAATTGGGTGCTGTTATTCAACCTTCCATTGACCAGCATTGGTTAGACCATGTTAGCAACTGGTATAAGGACAATAATCTCAAATTAAATGTGAAGAAATGTAGTACAGTTAAGTTTGGTAAACAAAGCATTTTCCCAAACCTTTTTCACAAACCAAACAGGTGACACACCCTCCAATCAGACACTGTTGTAAGGGATATAAGGCACACATTAAAAATTCCTCATCTTGTGCCCATGTTCTGCAGTAGTCCAGAAAGCCTTGTGTCTGGCTTATATAGTTTCCATGTTCTGCAGTAGTTTAGAAAGCCTTGTGTCTGGCTTATATAGTTTCCAAAGGCATACCCTCTGCATCCCAAAAGTCTTAATTTCCCTTTATTTATATCTCATAAGGTTAATGAATATAGTGCCCCTTTTGGCATGTCTTTGTCTAAACTTATCACTCAACTAAAGTGACCTCAGAGAGTCCTAACTAAAAAATCAGAAGCCTCAAAAATTGTAGTTATCAGGACAGACTGTCATCCCTCTCTGTCTCTCTCTCTCTCTCTCTCTTTCCCCATCTCTCTGTATTCATAGAGTGCTCCATAGGAATTTGTGTTTAACCTTTCAAGACAAGAAAGTTCAGACTATCTGTGACCTTCTATTTCTTCGGAGAGCAAATGGTTCCACAAATACTTAGTTAAAAGGATTAAAACTTTATTAACAGATAAATGAGATCCACTGGTGTGACAGATTCATAACCCATCATATCCAGAGCTGTAGTTGGCTCAGCTAACAGCTGGTGCCAGTCCCAAACATAGCACCCCCCCCCCGAATGAAAAAAAAAAGGAATTCTGCCTTTACTTTAGCAAGCCAATTGCTACAAAGCCTACTGCTACGGCCAGATCCCCACCCTACTTCTGCTGTTTTTAAACAGCTTAAGACATGAGAGGCACTGAAGTATTTCTCTGTACTGGCTTATATTACACATCAAGAAGAAGAACACCCTTGCACCTTCAAATTAAACATAGATAATTGGATGGGCAGCTTCAAATTTTACCAAGTTTATCCTGTATTGTGCTCTTTACGGCTGGAGGGAACATTTGAGTATTGGTTATTGCTAAGGCTAGTACTGGTATACAGACTGTTTGCCTAATACATTGAAATTAACCTACGGTGCATTTGTATTTGCCATTTTGCTGGGATAATGACGCAATATAGTCCTCAGGCTAGATCACTTGTCTGACCAACAAAATAAATAAATTGTTTGCGTGTATCAGCTCCCAACAAATTTCTTGCCTGTCACTATTTTGGAACATTCCTATTTTCTGGCCTGATTTGCCCCTGCACACTATGTACCTATTTTTGGTTGTATGTCCTTATTTTCAGGATTCATTTACCCCTTCACACAATTTTCTGAATCTCCTTCTTCACACATTGTTTCTGAGGCTGTCTAGTACACAGTATTACACAACAAACATACTAGTGTCATCGATAATTTAAAGACAGGATACAAGTCTTATATGTCCCTTTTTCAGAAGCCAAAATAAATGACCTTGTGTGGTGGAATTTTGCAATACAATTCATTAAAGTCTGTAGGTTTTAAGCTGCCTCTGATAATGTACTTATGTTTTGTTCTATCATTTTTGTCAGTCTGTTTGTTAAGCATGTGTTTCTGAGTAGTATCCCACATTCCTACTGAAAGCGGGAATAATTATGTGTTATTTGGTATTCAAATTTTATGCTATTTTCAATGTCTGCAGGTTTAGATGTATGGCTTCCAGACATGTCAAGGGATGAGGTTGGGAAACAAGATGCGCAGGAGAAGGAAGTGGGTTATTGCCATGGGAATGTTAATCTGTCAGGAGCAAGCCTGTAGATTACTAACTAAAAGACACTGAGAGAAAGAGAGAGATGCAAAGACAGAGGGAGGCAAGGGGAGAGAAGAAGTTACTCGCAGGCATTCAGCTATAATGC
Organism: Protopterus annectens; assembly: GCF_019279795.1. Classification (NCBI taxonomy): domain Eukaryota; kingdom Metazoa; phylum Chordata; order Ceratodontiformes; family Protopteridae; genus Protopterus; species Protopterus annectens. The sequence continues at coordinate 342,127,465 of NC_056730.1, read as the reverse complement.
ATTCAGTCATTGAGTGCAGAACTGTACAAGGAATGATAGAATTCTAGATTTGGTCCTAACCAAGGTAGAAGTGAAGTGACCATTAGTCAGCAGTGGTCATGCCACTGTCTGAGTTAGATTGGGCAAGAGGCTAAGAACACAAGGACAAAAACAACAACATGGAATAATTGGGAATTTTAAGAGAGTGGATTATTAATGAGCTGATCAAGAGAGGTGAGTGTAAATTATGGGACTGAGGTAAAATAAGGGAGTAAACAAGCTATGACAAGGGGTCAGGTTACAGGTTTGAGGAAAAGCCAAAAACAGAAGAGAAGGTCAATGTAGCCAAAAATGAGAAAAGGGTTAGCAATTAAAGCAAAATAGAGTGAATATAAGAAATAGAAAGGAGGGTTGCATAGCTGGAGGAGGCAGACTGCAAGGAGACAAGCAGAAAGCAGAAGGGCTACAATGGAAGCAATAGCTGCAAAGATGTTAGCTGTATGAGTGTTTGCAAACAAAGTCTACTTTATGTATCTTGCAGAAAAAAGGAAGGGAGGGACAGATCTTACCCAAAAAAAAAAGGAAGGAAGAAAATCATTGTAGACTGGGGAAAGACAGATTGCTTTCAGTCTCTGCAAAAGTAAACAAAAGGAGGAAGCCATTCTTGAAGGGAGGTAGAACAGAGCAGGGAGAGTAGTACACAGACACCAGGACAGTCTAGAAAGAGGCTGAAAGTGAACTCTGAGTAAAAGTAAATCATGGGGTCCAGATAGACTGCTTTCCCGTTCCCCAAAAATCTGTCCACTCTGCTGGCAGAACTAATTATGAAGATTTTCAATACATCACTGACAATTGCAGAAGTGTCTGAAGACTGAAACTCAGTAAGGGTGGTATCCTTGTGCAAGTCAGTATCAAGAAAAGCCCAGGGAATACTGGTCCTTAGCCTAACAGCATTGATAACAAAAGTCAGCAACATGAATTCTGAAATAAAAGATGGTTGCTTATCACAAGCTGCTGCTAACAGCCAAAATGGATTCATGGACAGAAGAAGCAATAGGTTAGACCCATTCTAGTTTTATGTCTAGGGTTTTGAGGGTTTTGCAGAGCTTGATATAAAACTACTGCCAGACAGGCTCTTCCTGAACTTCAACAAGACTTTTAACCTGGTCCCATTTTGGGAGTTGCTAGGAAAACTAAAGAATTGGACCAACACATGAGAGAATATTAGGAGACAGACTGTTATAGTGAGGTTGCAATGTCAGGAACAGGAAAAGTGACCAGTTGGTTGCTTCTTTGGTCAGTGCACTTTGGCATGTTTAGTTCAAACATTTCTCAGGAAAAAAAAAACATCTTCTTCAATGACAATACAAAGTCAAGTGTAGCAGTTGAGGATGGGAGAATGAGTTTAAGGAAATATTTGTAAAGGGTGAAAACTTGAAAGAATAGTTCACTGCATACACATGCATTCTGTCCGCTGCAAATCACATATGAAGCATTGGTTGTGAGGAGATGAACTGATGGCAAAAGAGAAATAAATGCATCTGAGGTGTTGATTATTCCTGAACTGAATCACAGAGTATAGCTTTAGAGGTATAAATGTTGCAACACAGAGAAATGTTTTAACTGCACGTGGTCTTAGTTAAGCCAAACATGGAGTAAAGGTATGTAGTTCTGGAGAACATACAAGGAAATGGACATTAAACATGCTGCTTTAAGTAGTCCAGAGATTTTCTCATTACATTGCAGAGGAGATGGGGGGGGGGGGTATAACATGAAGATGTGAAAAAGTCATTCTGAACCAGAAACAGTGAGGAAAGAAGGGGGCACAAGTGGGAGGTTATAGGGAGCAACTTGCATGATCAAGCAAATGTAATGTAATACAGTTTTATGTAATTTTCCTCCTTTGGCCACTCCTCCTAGCATTTATGTTTTTATGGAGTCTTCCTATTAATGTAAACAACTAAATTTATGGAAAAATCTTTGATGCCTCAAACCTGTCCTCCATCCCAATGACACCACATGTTGCATAGGACATACTAGTATGTCTCTGAGTGCTGCACCACCGTTGGTATTATCAGCAATTGTTGTTTGCACTCTTGAAACCTACTTGGATATCTGATAACAATATACCAAACAATGCTGGCCCACGCACTGAATTAAATATCATAACATTTGTTTATTGCCTTTTGCACCACATCTACTGAACTCCATTTTACTATCTCATAGTGGTCCAACCATAAAAATAAATCAAATTATATTGGCAAACTTTCTGTAGCATAGACATTCTCCTACTCATCTGAATGAAAGTCAGCAGTCAGAAACCCCCACAGTCTTCCATACGGAATGTTCTTCCACCACCTTACTGGGTCGGAAGAGAAGGTAATAGCCCTGAATTGCCTGACTCCGACACAGTTCTAACTTTTTGGATATTTTACTTCATCACAACAAAATGCACTCTAAGTACCACAGAGCAAAACAACAGCAGTAGGGTGGGCTACTATTTAATTACCTTAGAAGTGAGTTATATTAACTAGGTACCTAATAAACATGCCACCAATCACACAACTTCAGAACCCTCCTAAGCATGCAATTAGACACCAAAAAAGTCAGATAATGAAATATAACCCAGATTCTATAGTACTCTTCCCCAAATAGTCCTGGAAAGAGGTCAGTAGTTTACCTGGTCAGAATATCACTCATACAATACAGCCTCTGAGTTTACTAACACTGACTTTTTCAGAGAATTTAGTAATATGCTTCACTTTCACCTTTACTCTACCAACTCAAGCCCATCACAGCTACTCCCTCACCCCCTCAATGCACTCCTTTATTTCATTTTCAAACATTGACAATTAAAGACACAGTTCCTCTACTTGAACAAATACAGCCAGACAGCATATTTGGCACAGATTACCTTTATCCCTGGTTCATATATTACTGTAGAGAGCACATTGCCACACCTCTTCAACACATGTGCAATCAATGCATAATACAAAATATTTATTATTAACATCTGCAAAACGGCAAAGTAATGCTATTATTCAAACAATTAAATTCACAAAAGTTTCATATTTGTGTCCAATATCTATGTTACCCACTTTAGGGAAATTTCTAGAAAACCTTATCTATACTCAGCTCCTGTAATTCATTAGACAATTCCAACGACTCTAAACAGCATGGCTTTTAGCCCTGCCATAGCATAATAACTGGGATTTCTATCAAATAATCAAATGGACAAATTGTCGAACGTCATAAAGTCAAACCCATAACATCAACAATTCAGTCCATCAAACCATTATGATTGAGATTGCATTACAATAGAGATCAGGAAATTTACTCTTTTCCCCACTGTAGTGCGATCTTACAGTTGTTATATATAATTAGCAAGGGGTGTGGGGGCTGCAGGGGGGCTTGCCCCCCTGCAAAATCAGTTTTTATGGTGCATGCAGCTGTTGTCTTTGTTTTGAGTTTGTTTTAACTGACTGAATTGTCAATGATTTGGGTTCAACCATATGACTTTCTGCAATTTGTCCAGTTGATTATTTGATAGGTATCAGAATAACTGCAGTATGGACTCTTAAAATTGAAATCCTGCTAGCCATTGACATAGGAGTAGAAGAAGGAGACATAATCATCTATCTTACCAGAGCATTCAGTCTTGTAGATCACTCCATTCTCTTAGGCTATAATTAAAACAGTGATTTCTGCAAATACCATTAACACATTAACCATGTGGAGCTGGTCCACAGTATACAGGAATAACACCCTAACTACTCCACAGGTGACATTTGTTCAGACAGTGGTCAAGCACAAGAAGAAGCTGCCAGTAGAGGATGGAGTGAATGATCTCCATATAGATGATACTTAGCGGGGGCACTTGGTACCCATCCTATGGTGTTCATGTCTCTTGACCCCATGGCGCCATATTCAACTTACACTATGATTCAAGGGGAACCCTCAGAGGGCAGCTATAGCACAGCTTACAATTGTTACCACAGGGAGAAGTACTCTACCAGTAGAGAACATAGGCCATTCTGCAGGACCAGCAAAGTTGGACTGCTTCCTACCACCTGAATCTCACCTCGACTGGATGAGCTCATGGGGGAATCCTAGGCAAAAAAATCCCTGTCTCTTGCAGTCATAGAATAAATGAATGGGCCAATTGGTTGCAAGTAAAGGAGCCATTCAGCTCGGTCATTTGGTGACACACAAACTATAAAAAAAAATAACCATGTGCAATCACCAGTCGGTGTAACTCACAGCCATGCTACTTTTATAGAACAACTTCTTATCTGGTTGAGATAACCATGGATGGTAATAAGATGGGAGATGCTGTAGCAGGAGCTCACTTTTTAAGATGGTCAAGGAGAACAAACTACACACATTTTTTTTTCTAGATTCTCTTTATTGCATACCTGCAACTATAACTCACCAACTCCTGATTCTGTGGCCTCTTCACGTTCCCTTATGCTATAAGTCACTGAACCCTGTCCTTTGTGAACTTTCATCCTATCCTCAAGTGAGAAAACAAGAACATGAGAAAGGATTCCATTCTTGACCCATTAAAATATTAAATATGCTTCATTCTTCCATCTGAAGTTGATGCTGTAGTACACAATAGTATGACACAATAACATGATAGTGAACTCTTTTTCTGAGGTAGGAGATGCACTGGATGGCTATGACTTTGTCTTACTTTGCTCCAGTAGAATGATCATACATATAGTGACTGCATTTGGGGCATGTGTTCATAAATGCATCTTCTGACATGGCCATGTATACCTCATGGTTTCTGGTACAATTACAACTATTTATTTACCTCTGAAAATTGTTCCAAGTTCTTCATTTTTTTCTGTTGGTTGCCTATAATGACTCAGAAATGCAAATAAAGACACCATATTAGCAGGTGTGTTTCTACAGGTACTGACCACACAGAATTAGTCAAGCCAATTGATGCTGTGCATCTGATGTGAAAGGGATACTCTATATATCAGAGAAGCTTGTTTCCATAAATCATGATGCATAAAATGTTAGTCAGCAAGGCAACAGTCACTGTATATTACAAAAAATAGCAAAAATAGCTCCACTTTACAGCAGGTGCTATACTGTAAAATGAGAACAGTTTATTAATGTACCCTGTCTGTCAGTCTGTACACACAAGCACACGCACACGCACACACACACACACACACACACACACACACACACACACACACACACACACACGCACACACATGCACACACACACACACACACACACATACATACACACACACGCACACACACACACACACACACACACACACACACACACACACACACACACACACACTGTGTACATTAAATTCATAGTGATTATTGTTAGTTCCTTCAGTATATAAATCAGAGCAAGTTCTTCATGATACCGGCAAAGGATGTAAACAGTAACAGTTCAGTCATGCACTGACTGTGATTTACATCACATCAAGCAATCCATGGAGACCTGAAAATGACAAATCTTATGCATGTCAGCATTGTAGTTCATGCAGAGAAATTTACAAGTCAGTTTCCCTTTCCTGCCTTCATATCAGCCTTATTTTACAGCTGCTTTAGTCTTTTTTTGACAGAGCAATCCTCAGTTCACTAATGCACAGCACAACTAACTTAGGCAGTGCAGTTCTCAGGATGATGCTTGCATCTCAAAAGCCATGGCGCTGGAAATGTAACTATTTTGCAGTCAACGTCATTGGGTCAATTAGCTCTGCAGGTTGACTGCCTCTACACAGCTGGAGTAGTTTCCTTAAATGTTGTTCCCTCCTTCCTTCTTCCAGCTCTTAGCAGGACCTCCTCCACTTTTTAAGATGCACATAGTTAAAACCCTTGGTATTTGTCATCTGCTTTCATTTAGTGCACATTTGCCATTTCCCTTGACTGGCACTTACAACCAGATATCATTCTTTGCAAAAATAACTCTTTATCATATCTATGATATGCTTTTATTATTCACACTTCCTTATATACAAATATTCAGTACATCATAGAAAAGAAACAATAAGTATCAATGCAACTCCACATGTAAGACTAGGCAGTAATTGCATTTGCTACACTTCTCATTCCAGTTTTTCTACCCGGTCTAGCTCCCAACCATTGATACCTCTTCCAGATGTGTTTATTCACATGACACAAAGTTCTGCTTCGTATATCCCTGTTCACCACCTTTTCCATGAAGTAGTAATTCCTCATGCCTCTCCACAGCCTTTAAACCCCAGCATCCTTTCCTGTCCCTACTTCATTTATTCCCCACTCACTTATCTTCATCCTAACTATTCTCCACATCTGCATTGCCCTTCTTCCCCCTTTGAATCTGTGATTGCAGCATCCTGTCATTGCTGCTCTTCTCCAGGCCATCCATACATACACACATGTATGCAGTATACATGCACACACACACACACACACACACACACACACACACACACACACACACACACACACACACACGCACACACACGCACACACACGCATGCGAGCGCACACACACGCACACACACACACACGCGCACACAAAAAACACTGTCTCCATAACACTGAATATAATTTCCTTTTATAATTATAACATCTGTCTCTCAACTCACATACCCTACCATCAATAAAAGAAGTCCTAAGTCTTCCTTAGGGAATGTCAGGCAAAATTATGTATTCATTGTTCTGCATGACTGCTGCTGGTGTTTACTAGCACCAGTCACTCCTTCATGCCCATTGCCATGCTTGCACCTCATTTCATGAAGAAATTAACAAACTTTATTCCTGTTTCCTAATCTGCTGGACTAGGTTCAGTTATTCGATTCCTTTGCTTTACTGTTTATACTTGTAGAGCCATTCATCAGCCTGTAAGATTCCCCATTTGCCTGTGCTTTCAAATTGCCATATCCTGGCTTCAAACTGTCAAAGTATTTCAATAAACTGCACACCTCCCATTTATTATCCATGATGGTCCTTGTCCTGTCATATTTTTCTGCATTTAGGTGTAATATCCTCCCTCTTTGCAACTTACCTACAGCATACAAGTCATCAACAGGCATTTCTCAAAGTCCACACCACTTTTTTGTTACCAAAGGAAGTCCAGATCTAGGTGAACCAAACTACACGCTACCCCTGAAACACCATGAAATAGAAGACAAATTTGATATTTTGAGTTGAAGAATTACTTTTTTCCTGAAATGCTACCAGGTATTTTTTTTTTTCTGTTCCTCCTCTCTGTCCTTCATGACACCAGCCCAGCACTCTGGTCCATGCACACACCGGGTTCACTAGCTGTCTCCTTACCCCCCACCCCCCAGGACTTTATAGTCCAATTTTGCTTGGGCTTGACATGGAGATAGGTATCTGGGGGCTCGGCATGTGTGTGCTTTTGGCCGGAGGAAGGGATTGTTTTTTACTTCTCATTTCCCCCCTTCTAGTATGCCTGAGTGTTGGGCATAAAATGGAGATGTGCATCATATCGCCCCACCTCCACAACAGCCTAGACATGTCTCTACCTTGTTCTACTTTTAGGCAGTCCTACTAATGTGCCTTCCCCAGCCTCCACCAGGGATCGAGACAGTACACGCCCATAGTTCCACCCACCCACCCTGGATGGTAATGCCCATCCCTCCCTTTCACATCCATCAGATGCCCAAGCAGCTAAGTGAACCTGGGTCACATGACTTGTAGTCAGAGCTTTATACCTGTATACCACCTGTGTGATTAATTCTACCAAGTATTAAAGTTATTTATTTATGATACAATTGTGCTGCTTACTTTCTGAAAACACCTGATATATTCCAATTATCTAATAGTCTAATCTCTGCCAAATAGCCATCAATTGTGGTTCAGTTATTATCTGCCTTCATTAGTGACTTCATTAGGTTTTCTCTTCCAGAATTTATACCATGATAGCCATCTTGTTTTTTATTAGGTAGGCCAGGACAGCTGTGTTTTCTCCTCTCTAGCTATGCACTCTACCTGCTCATGGTGCTTGTTTTGCAATGCAATCTGCAGAACTCTCTCTAGACTAGGTATCTTCAGGATTATCCAGTTCATATCTGATAGACAGACTGTGCTTTGTCATTAAGTACATCCAGTGCTCTGCTGTCCCAAAAGAGTGCCATCTACCTTGTTAGTTTGAGATTTACTTCTTTTAGTTCTGATTGCACTCCCACTGCCTCACTCCTCTTCCGAGATTATGGCATCCTCTCATACTGCACAATATAGTCTAATACATTACATTGTATCACCATTGTTTCTCCATTGACCTTATTCTACTATGTTGTTAATAACCAAGAATATTAGGTCTCCGTTTTCACTTGTACTGCATTAGGTGCCCACTAGTGCTCATTTGATTGACTGACTTTATTTCTAGAAGTGTTTATTGTAGACTGCACTTCATTGCAATCAGTTTCAGCAATGGCTGATTTTGTGTTGCTTTTTTATTATTTATTTATTTATTTTATTTTACATTTGTTGACTGGGAATCTCTGACAGAGCCAAAGCCCTTTTTCAGCAGAGGCCCAGAGGGAAAAGCTCCTATTAATACAAACAATATAAGCTCAGATAATACAAAACAATTTAACAGTTCCAGGATAATTTAATAACTCATGCAACATATATATAACATAATTAAAAGTCAAAAGGAAACAAATATCAGTACTGTATTACAAATGTTATATAATATATGAAATGTACCAGTGTCTTAAAGGATGTTTACAGAGAAAGTAGGGGAAAGGAAAGTGTAAGGGTGACTAGAGGAAGTAAAAGGATGGAGTAGGTCAAAGGTAATAGAGATTCATTATAAGAGGAGACAGTGGGGAGAGAGGCGAAAGAAGGTATGTTAGTTAGGGGGATATATTCAGGGAGGGTAGGAACAGTGGCAGGTACATTGCTTTTTAAAGTACTCTTTTGTGGCCAATTTAAATTACTTAGGATGTGTAAGAGTACTGATTTCAAGAGGGAGTTTGTTCCATGCTATAGAGGGGTGGTAGCTGTATATGTTGTACCCTGATTTAGACTTGGTTTGTAAATATTTCTTGTAGGGGAATAGTGGGAGATGAAGGAGCATAGAACTGGGCAATAGGCTGACTGATACAGAATTGAGTGTATGATTTGGAGTGAGAGGAGGAGTAGATGAGGTAGTTCAAGCCAGTTTAAGTGTTTTACGGAGAGACAGTGATGGGATTTATGAGTTTGTTGAGCTGTGAATCTAGTTATGTTGTGATATGTTGACTCAAGCTTAGTAAGTAGAGAGGAGTTTAGATTTGTGAGAATTTGGAAACAATAAGTTAAATAGGGTAGAAGGTAAGCATGTGTGAGAATAATCCTAGCTTCGGGGGTGAGGATTTTGTTGTTTCTGTAGAAAAGTCCTATTTTCTGATGGGTTTTCCTGATACAATTATTTACGTGATGGTCAAATTTTAGCTGATCATCGATGGTAACACTGAGGAGTTTTGTGCTGGGTTCAACTTCAATAGGGGTATTTTTAAGTGTCATTATGGAAAAGGAAGATTTGATGTGGTTAACTGTTTTGTGGAGAATGAGTCGTAGTTTTTTGCAGAGGGAGAATTAGCAATAGTTATGATTGTAGAGTCATCAGCGTATTGGACTATGGAAGACTGTGGGTAGGAGGAATGGAGTAAGTGAAGATATTAAAAAGCAGTGGTCCGAGAATGGATCCTTGGGGACACCCATTTTTATTGGAAGGGGAGTAGATGGTGCAGAGTGCCATCTCACTGACTGCTGTCTGTTGGTGAGATAGCTGGAGAACCTTGCAACTGTATTTGGGGAGAAATTGAGGTCAGGCAGTTGGTCAGTAGCAGAGAGTGAGAAACAGTGTCAAAAGCCTTTGAGAGATCAAGAAATAGATAGGAGATAAGTTTATGATCATCTCTGGCTAAAGAAATAGTGTTGAGGAAGGACAGAAGAGCAGTGGTGGTGCTATGTTTAGGTCAGAAACCATGCTGTGTAGGACAGAGTAAATTTTCTTGTAAGAAATATTGCATAACTTGTGTGTATGAATTTCTGCAAGACTTTAGAGAGAGGGGAGAGGGGAGAGGATAGCAATAGGTCTGAAATTAGTGATTTCAGAGGAGTTACCTCCTTTATGAATAGGATTTTTTCCCAAAGTGCAAGGCAGAGAACTAACAGTATGCAATAGACTGGGTTTCTGAAAAAACTTTCTATTATACCATTTTATTGTACAGTTTTATTTTATTTTATTTTAGTTTATTTTTTTACATTGGTAGAACTTATTGTTGATGAAGGGCTGTTTAATAGTTCACTTTCAATACATGTACTGTCAATGAATAGCTGCATAACCATTTCCATGAATATAGCCATGCCTACCCTATCCTCCTGTAGAAGAACATTCTCAAGGAACAAACATTGTGTTCCCTTCTCCAATGTTTACAGCTGCCATCAGTATAATTGCTATAAATGTAGTCCTTCCATTACTCCATACTAGCTCCTGACCACCTTTTCTTTCCTACTGCCCCCAGACCCTGCCCTACTAGCTGCTCTGCCCACCCAATTGTAGAGTCATGGTGATACCCTCTGCTAAGTGCAACAGCTAGCCCACTCCTCGTTCTTTCTTTCACTTCAGCCCATCACTGTGTTTTGCATCAATTTACCACTCAAAACTTTTCCTTTAAGGTGAACCATGTGTGTCTATTTAGCGTTCGGGGACTGGTCTCCTAAGCACTCTTCCCCCATTTTTCTTACCCAGTCCTACTTTCTAAGCCATATACTCAATTTCTTAGTTACCCTTTTTTGCAATATAGTAGTTCAGTTAATACTGAGAATTTCATCAAGTGTTAATGCCATCCCATATCCACAAGAAATGCCACTCAGCTTCTCTGTAGTACCCATCCATAAACACACTAACGTCCTTCCAGGAATCTACCTTTTTTCATTTATTAGTTAAAGGGGTAATCCCGCTAGATACAACTATCTTGTTTTGGGAGACAAACTTGGTGCAGTGGCTGGTTGAAGGACTTTCCCAGAGTCAGCAAATGTTGGTAAAAAGAATCAACCTCTGCCTCCTTAACTGCAGGAAGCAACTTCCATCCTTAATCACCTGCCACATCTTAGCATATGGATTAATTTATATGGCTTTATACTCCCCTCATAACACATGCTTTTTTTTTATTTTATTTATTTTTATTTTACATTTGTTGACCGGGAAAGTCCGACTAGGATCCACAGAGCCTGTTTTCAGCAGAGGCCCGGGGAGAAATGCTCCAGATGCATGTCTTTGGAATGTGGGAGGAAACCGGAGTACCCGGAGGAAACCCACGCGAACACAGGGAGAACATGCAAACTCCACACAGAAAGGCACCCCAGCCGAGAATCGAACCGGAGAACCTCTTGCTGTGAGGTGACAACGTTAACCGCTGCACCATTTTATTATATATTACTTTATTAGTTTGGCTCAAACATGAAAATATGTTGAATGACACTTCCGGTTGGAAAAATCTACTTGCAATGCATTGAACTCAGTCCTTAAATATAATTATCAGTACACATAAGCACACATACACATATACAGTCACAAGCAACTGACAATAAGGAATCAGAGATCACTGTATTCATTTGATATAAATGAAATTAACTTTATGATTCTGCAGTTTTATTAATACGGATTAAAAGATTATATAATATGTGTACTTTTGAAATAATGTGGCATTATTTTCAAATTGGATCAGTTCTAACAAGCTTTTTAGTTGTTTGTTTAGTGAACCCTGTTTTAAGTTCATCATTTGAAAAGTGCCCTGGAATTCTTTTTTTAAAACCTTTATTAAAATATCACTTAAGATATAAGCACACGTACACTAACAGAAAAGTAAACAACCTGTGTTAATATTTTTTCCATTTACACGTCATGCATTACATTTTCTCTTTCGCTATAACAGTCCAGTATTACATAAATCATTCAGTTCTTACCTTCCTTTAAACATGCTCTGAATTCTTATGACAAATATTGTGCACTCAAAAGTGGTTTTGTTTAGAGGTTACATTATTACTATTATTATTATTATTATTATTATCATCATTATCATCATCATTATTATGTCTGCCAATTGTTGCACAGGATTAGGGAGTTGTTTCCTGTTGTACGCTGGTCTACAGTTTGATTCCCTAAGCCTCCCTTGCTTAACTGTGTGACTCTAAGCAAGTCACTTAACCAGACAACACAACATGGCTGAATCTTTAAAAAGATTAGCGGAGCTCAATATTCTACCTTGGTCAAAAAATACAAAAAAAATATTACCAATGTCATCCAAATTACTGAAGCACTTTTAAAACAACAGGCCCATTCTTAAAGTATGCCAAGACATTAAAATAAATACCATGTTATATTCGTTTCATGTTTTACATACCTCTTCACAGCTAGGGTGTATTTAAAAATTTGAATCCATTCACATGCTAGACTAGTTCCAGATGTCCATGTATATGCGTTTCTTGAAATTCATTCGTTCATTCAGTCTTTTTTATTAATTAATTCTTTCATTGCTTATTTACTTGCTTTGAAAATATGCCTAATGGAAGGTTGCATACTATGGAGATTACATTTTTGTCTGAAAAATGGTATCCATTCATCTAAGGCCCTGATTGAAGTAATGATTATAATTTTTTCTTGATTATAATTGCTCTCATTTTATCATATAACTCTCAGTCATCTAATTTGTTTTTCAAATCAGTTAAGTTATTAAAACCTGACAGTTTTTGTCTACACCAAATGTTCAGACCTTAGCATTACCTTTTGTACATATTCATTAATACGATTTTTCTTTAATGAAATTGCAGATTTTTTTCATAATGCTAATTATAATTATAAGTTTAGTGCTTGTGAATGCCACAGCACATTGAAATAGTATAAATAAATGGCTTAACTGTAAGTGTAATGTATGCAATATTAGAACTAACAAAGTTAGGAGTACAGTTGCTAAAGAAAGCAGTGGCATCTACAGTCTATGATCTTTAGCATACTGTACAAGTATTACAATATAATTTTGTTATGACCGTAAGTTATTTATTTATTTATTTATTTATATTTGTTGACCGGGAGTGTCCGACTGGCCGTAGGTCCATTTTCTGCGGAGGCCCAGGGAGAAAAGCTCCACAGTTAAAATAAACAGACAGTAGTTACACTGGATTACATAGCGATTAACAATTTACATAGCAATTAATTACAACATATTTACAGATGAAGAACATAGTACATCAGTAGACAACTAGAATCTTTATCTGTGAAGTACATAACAGACATTAACAAATGTTACAATAAGAAGTTCCTGCTGTATAATAAGTACTAGGCTTATGAGCATCTGAGCTTGCTATAATCAAGGTAGTTAGTGGAGTGGAAAGAAAGGTAGTGGTTGGATGGGGTGGGTGATATTAGAGTGGGAGTTGCAAGGGCATAGCCAGCATGTTTTAGGTGCTTTTAGTAAAGTTTTGAAGTGGGTGCATGATGGTATGGAGGTAATTGTGGGTGGGAAGCAGTTCCATAATTTGGCTATGGTGCAAGAGAATAGTGCTTCACCAGCAGAGTTATTGGCTTTAGCGATCTGCAAGTGATTTTTGTTGCTGGATCTTAGTGGTCTGGTGGTGCGATAGGGTTGGAGTAGATTCTGGAGGGATGGGACATTTAGTGGATGGTTTACTAGTTTGTGGGTGAGTGAGAGTTGATACCATTGAAGGAGGTGAGGGAGTTCAAGCCAGCCCAGTTCAGCAAGTGAGAGACAGTGGTGACTACGGTAGGATGCCCCTGTGGCGAATTTGGTGATTTTGTTGTAGCAGGTCTCTAGGTTGTTTAGATCGCATTGCCTTAGGTTGGTATATATTGGAGAGGCATAAAGTAGAGTGGAGATAAGGTGGGAATTTGCTGTTGAAATCTTTGCTGCTTTGTTGAGAAGTTGCTTATTTCTGTATAACGCTCCTAGTTTTTTGTGGACTTTTTTTTATGGTCATGGATGTGTGAATGTCAAATTTTAGTTTATTGTCTATTTCCACTCCTAGTAATTTGGTGTGTTCAGTTGGGTATATAGTGGTGTTGTCTTTTGCTGTGACGTTAAAGTGAGAGTTGTTTTGAGTATGTTTGGTGGGTTGGAAGATGAGTAGTTTAGTTTTGTTTGGGTTGAGTATTAATTGGGCATCGGATAACCACGTTTCAACAGAGGAAAAGGCTTCCTGTGTGACTTTTTGCAGTTTGGGTAGGGACTGGGCTGAGCAAGGGTCAAAACTTTGGACCTATCAGTGTCAAAGTTATACAGTTATTAAATGAAATATAAATGTATAAACTTGGCAGTTATCCTGCCTGTAGTTTTGACTTTCAGAATAGAAGCCTAGGATCCCACCATATGTAGTGTTCTGTGTCATGTAGTTATCACAGTAATCAGAAACGAAGTAGCAAGCACTTTGTCAGAAGATAAGGAGCATGTGACCCACCTGGTTTGTCCATTTCTGTTCCTACTGAATCAGCTTCATATCCACTATTACCAACACCTTACCTTTCTACTCATAGCATGGACAGCATATTATTTGTGTCCTGTGCATTCAAGTATTCCCTCAATCTTTTTTATTCATAACCTTTTTAGTGAGGCTATTCCATGTAACAGCCCTATTCTTCTGTTACCAAACACTTCCTCACACTTTCTCTAAAACATTTACCTATCTTTTCAAAGTCCATTCATTTTTTCATATGCATCTATTTTTCTGAAATTATATATCATTTTGTACAACCTTGATTTTCCTGAGATTAGCAACTCCTCTCACATCTGACCATTTTTAAGTGTAGGTTAAAGTTATTATTGCTTCTCTTCATTTGGTCTAAGTTACAGACTCTACAACATTTTTGTTGGCTTCCTCATAATTGAGTGTATCATCAGTGGAAGGGGTCTCTACAGCCAAAAATGCACTGTAAGAATTAATCATTAAATTATAATCTCACCTTTGTTATGAGTAATCATCTTTGGAAGAACAGAAAAAAAATGTTTTCTGTTTCTGAAACATGACCACTGTCATTATTGCCAGAGATAGATAGATAGATAGATAGATAGATAGATAGATAGATAGATAGATAGATAGATAGATAGATAGATAGATAGATATCATACCACTCAAATGTCCAGATTTTCACATAATGTCCAGATTTTTGCCTGATATTTTTGGTCCATTTTTCATAAAAGTGTGGTTTTCTGGCAAACTAGTGGCAAATCATTAAAGGCTGAAGTTACAAAATAATTTATTGTTTATATATACAGTGGATATAAAAAGTGTACACACCCCTGTTAAAATGGCAGGTTTTTGTGATATAAAAAAATGAGACCGCAATAAATCATTTCAAAACTTTTCCCAAATTTAATGAGACCTATAACCTTTACAATTCAATTGAAAACAAACTTGTTAGGGAAAAAATATAAAAAATAAAAAACTTACAATAAGCTGGTTGCATAAGTGTGCACACCCTTAAACTAATATTTTGTTGAAGTACCTTTTGATTTAATTACAGCATTCAGTCTTCTTGGGTAGGAGTATATCAGCATGGCACATCTTGACTTGGCAATATTTGCCCACTCTTCCTTGGAAAAGTGCTCTGAATCTGTCAGATTGCAAGGGCATCTCTTGTGCATAGCCCTCTTCAGGTCACCCCACAAATTTTCTATTGGATTAAGGTCTGAGCACTGGGTGGGCCATTCCAAAACTTTAATTTTCTTCTAGTGAAACCATTCTTTTGTTAATTTGGATGTATGTTTGGGGTCATTGTCATGTTGAAAGGTGAAATTCCTCTTCATCTTCAGCTTTCTAGCAGACACCTGAAGGTTTTGGGCCAAAAGTGACTGGTATTTGGAACTGTTCATAATTCCCTCCACCTTGACTAAAGCCCCAGTTCCAGCTGAAGAAAAGCAACCTCAAAGCATGATACTGCCACCACCATGCTTCAGCATGGGGATGGTGTTCTTTTGGTGATGCAAAGTGTTGTTTTGCACCAACTGTACCTTTTGGAATTGTGGCCAGAAAGTTCAGCCTTGGTCTCATCAGACCTTTACACATTTTTCCACATGCTTTTGGGAGACTTTATGTATTGTTTTCCAAATTTTAGCTGGGCCTGGATGTTTTTCTGTGTAAGAAAAGGCTTCCATCTTGCAACCCTACCCCATAGACCAGACATATGGAGAATACAGGAGATTGTTGTCACATGTAGTACACAACCACTACTTGCCAGAAATTCCTGCAGCTCCTTCAGTGTTGCTGCAGGTCTCTTCGCAGCCTCCCTGACCAGTTTTCATCTTGTCTTTTCATCAATTTTGGAGGACTGTCCAGTTCTTTGCAACATCACTGTTGTCCCATATTTTCTTCACTTTCTGATGACTGTCGTAACTGTGTTCCATGGTATATCCAATGCTGTGGAAATTGTTTTGTAACCTTCTCCTGACTGATACCTTTCAACAATGAGATCCCTTTGATGCTTTGTAAGCTCTCTGTGAACCATGGCTTTTGCTGTAACAGGTAACTGAGTAAATGTCAGGAAAATCCTATTAGGACAGTTGAACTTTATTTAGGATTAATCAGAGTCTCTTTAATTGATGGCAGGTGTGTACCCAAGAAGACTGAATGCTGTAATTAAATCAAAAGGTGCTTCAACAAAGTATTGGTTTAAGGGTGTACACACTTATGCAACCAGCTTGTTGTACATTTTTTATTTTTTATATTTTTCCCCTAACAGATTTGTTTGTTTTTCAATTGATTTGTAAAGGTTATAGATCACATTAAAGATGGGAAAAGTTTTGAAATGATTTATTGTGGTCTCATTTTTTATATATCAGAAAAAAAACTGGCATTTTAACAGGGGTGTGTACACTTTTTATATCCACTGTATATTATTTTATTGACATTTGTTAACCGGGTTAGCCCAACTGGGCCAATAGCCCTTTTTCAGTTGATACCCGAGGAGAAAGGCTCCAGCAAATTAACAATATTTACAAAAAGCTGCAGAATATAATCAACAGACTAGCAAAGAATGAGTAATAAACAGGTAATAGCATAACATAAGTCTACTAACAAGTAATGGATCTATAAATATTAAAGAAAGCACAGTATTATTTCAATGGTAAAACACACATGAGGCCCATTCTAAGAGTTTAAAACAAGGAGACAAAAACATATACATTTTTTATTTAAAGGTAGGAAGGGAAGAGAAGGTGACAAGATAGGAAAAAGAAAAAGGAGGAACTATGAGGAAAATAAATTGTATAGAAAAGAAGGGAGAATAAGCCACGTGGGGGGTTGACATGGACAGGACCATGTCTTTTGAAGATGAAGTTTAAGTTCTTGTATGAACAGGTGTTTATGGTGCATGCTTCTTATAGTGACTGGGAGTAAGTTCCAAGCATGGGCTACAGAGTCTTTATAGAGGGACTTTCCAATATTTTTATTGGGTTTATATATGTCAAGGAGGTGTTTGCTGGAGGTATGTAGGTGATGTTGGGGATTATAGTAGGATATTAGATTAGAGATGGAGGGGCAGGAAGAGGGATTGCTCAGTACAGAGTGTATAACATGTAGCTGAGGAAGAAGTAGTTGTTTAGAGAATTCAGGCTATTGGAGTTTTTTAAGGGTGAGGCAGTGATGTGATTTGTATGGGAGACTGGTGGCAAATTTGGCTATTTTGTGATATGTTTGCTCTTGTTTGAATATTGGTAAGGATAGGAGCAGCATAAAGAAGACAGGGAAGGAGTGACTATGCTAGGGAGGGAATGGAGGAGGGTGTAAAAACTTTTTGTTATGATAGAGAAGACCGAGTTTCTGGTGTTTTTTTTTATACAGTGTTGGATATGCATATCAAATTTTAGCTCATCATCAATGATTACTCCCAGTAGTTTGGTATGGGGTTCTGGTTTAATAATAGTCTTGTAGAGGGATGTAATAGAGAAGGAGGGTTTGTGCAGTGCAAGTGTTTTAGTTGATTATCAGAGAACCAGGTCTCAACAGAAGAGAATGTGTGCTGAGTGAGAGCTAGAAGTTCAGGAATACTGTAGGCAGAGGTGATGAGAGTGGAATCATCAGCATATTGTAGAAGTGTTGAGAGGTTAGTAGCAGAATGAAGCTTGTTAGTGAAAATATTGAACAGGAGGGGGCCCAGGAGAGATCTTTGGGGAATGCCAGTATTTACTGGGAGGAAGGGGGAGAGGACAGGTTGCCAGCAAATAGATTGTTGCCTGCCGGAGAGGTAGCTAGAAAACCAGTTAACAGAGGAGGTAGAGAGATGAAGGTCAGAGAGTTTAGTTAGACGTTTGGAGTGAGAGACAGTATCAAAGGGCTTAGACAGATTGAAGAAAAGACAGGAGATGAGCAAGTTATTGTCACAAGCTTCAGCTATTGTTTGGGTGAAAGAGAGAAGTGCTGTGGCTCTGCTATGGTTGGGTCTAAATCCATGTTGGGTGGGAGTTAGAAGGTTGTTGTCAAGAATGTGCTTGAGTAACTGAGTATGGATGCACTTTTCCAGAATTTTGGATAGGGGGCAGGATAGCAATGGGTCTAAAGTTAGAAGGATCAGTAGAGTTTCAGCCTTTGTGGAGATGGATTGTATAGGAGGATTTCCATATGTCTGGGAGGTGGGCTTTGAAAATGGAACAATTGATATTTATAGAGGCAGGGTAGGTGACAGACTGTGTTGCGACTTTAAGAAGGTAGGAGGGAAATTGGTCAGCATAGGGGGCAAGGTTTAAGTTTATTTAGGAGAGATTTAATAGTGGTAGTGGGAACTGGTTGGAAAGAGAATGTATTGGGGTGATTTGTTGTGGGGTGATGGAGGGGTAGAGGTTGTATTTTGTGTAAGTTTTTGGATGGTTTCTATGAAATAGTTGTTAAGGAGAGTGGAAGTTTCAGTGGCAGTATTGTGAGGGAAGGGGTTAGGAGTAGTACAGTTACCAGGGTGAAGCAGGTTATTAATGATAGTCCAGAATTTCATTGGATTATTGTGTGGCCTACATTGGTTAGAGCAGAAGAAAGCTTTCTTATCCTTGTTGACTAGTTTTTTGGTCTTGTTTCTGAGCTCTTTGTATTTTGAAGTAGGAGAGGGGATTTGTTTTTAACCCAGGCTTTCTAGGCACCATCTCTTTTGTGTGTAATGGAGTGAGTTTGTTTTGTAACTCAGGGGGCAAAGTTAGATTTAAGTCTAATTTTTCTAGAAGTGGCAATTGAGTCAAGCGTGTCAAGGAAAATCTTATTGAAGGATTCTACAGCCTCACTGAGAGGGAGGTGATATAGGAAGTATGCTAAAAAGTGTAGAATTAAATGTGTCTGGCTTGAATTGGGAAAGGTTTCAACATATTCTTTATGTGTGGTCTTTGCATGAATGCTGGGTGAATCTATGAATATAGGTAGGGGAGTGGTTGCTTAAAGAGTTAGGGAGTATGCCAGGGTTATGATAATGGTTAGGTTCTGTGGTAAGGATCTTGTCAAGCGTAGCTCCAGATGTTGAGTTTTTGTTGGTATGAGTAGGGGTAGATACGAGTTGGTGAAAATCACAAAGGTTAAGACAGTGAGTGGGGGATGAGGTAGACAGTTTAGACCAGTCTATGTTGACATCCCCGAATATAATGGTTTTGTAGGGAACATGTCGAGTGAGCCAGGAGAGAAAGTTCTGTAGGATAGGAATATCATCACCAGGGGGTATGTATACAGAGACAATGGCTATTTTTTGTGAGGGTTGAGGTGACAGTTTGCAATAAGGATTTCTGCAGGTGTAAAGCTGGGAACAGACATAGAGAGAGGGGAGAGGCTAAGTTGCTCGGAGTAGAGGATGGCAACCCCCACCCCTTTTGTTGGTTCTATCTGAGCAAAAAATGTTCTAACCAGGTGGTAATATTTCTGTATTAAGGATGTGAGGCTTAAGCCAGGTTTCAAAAAGGGGTAAGGATGTGGGGAGAGGTGTTAACGATCCAAGAGTGAAGTTCTGCTATTCTATTTACAATGCTTTGAATGTTTGCAGAGAAGATTTTTAATGATTTGGATAAGGAAAAGTTGGTATGAAGGGATAGATGAGGGGGAGAGGTTTGAGGAGTGAGTTTGGGAAAGGTAGAGGCAGGTGGTCCTGGATTGGGGTGGATGTCCCCAACCGGGAGAAGTGTCTAAAAGAGGATGAGAAGATATGAGAGTAAGTCCAGAATTGTAGAATGTCTTTGTTTTAGGCTAGTGGAGAGAGATGAATTAGGAAAAGTAGTAAATTTGAAGATTTCAGAGGGTGAGATGGAAAAGAGAAATGGAGAGATAGGATATAGGTGAGGGATATTATAGGTGCTATAATAAAGGAGGGGAGTAGGTGGAGGTGAGTGATAGCAGAGTTTCGAATGGTAAGAGGTTGTCAGTGAGAGGAAGAAGAGAAAGGTGGCAGAAAGATACAGAGGCCACATGTTGAGAGATGAGTGTGGCATGTAAAAAGAGTGGGAAGTACAGAGGTGAAAGGTATTGTGCACTAGTAAGGAGTACTGAGGAGTAGGTAGAGGTTACTTATGAGGGAAGAGAAGAGGATAGTGGCAAGGAAGGATGTGAGTGGGAGGGGCAAAGGTAGGGAGAGAGACTAAAAGGTAGGCAAGTGTGAAGGGAGAAGTTACAGCAGTGAGCAGGTGTTAATTAATCAGTTTGGCTGATTGGGTAAGGCAAGGAAGAGGTGTGGCATGGTTTGTATAAATGTAATGAAAGTGGGGGTGGGTGAGAATGGGGATAGGGTAAGGGAGTGGAGTGAGCCCGAGTGGAGCAAGGTCAAATGGAGTGCATTGGACCATTTAATGGAGGTAAGTGGAGAACAGAAAAACTATCATTTTGTTAAAAATTAACAGTAGAAAAGCCTATCAGTTTACTTAATAGAGAGGACAAATAAGTAGGTAAAATCCAAACATAGATAGAAAGAAATAAGGAGTGGGGAGCAAGAGGTAATTTCATCATCATGCAGTTAAGCAAGCATTATAATTAGTAAAAAAGAGACGTGTGCTGCTGTGATTAATATACTGAGACCTTGCATTGTTTGTTTTCTGTTTCAGACATCATACCTTTCAGAAAATTCATGCTAATGCAAAACCTGTTATTCTAACCACTTTCTGTTTGTAAGAGCACTATTTAAAAATTGTCCCTATTTTGCGTCTTTGTCCCATCTTTATATATGGCTTTCTCCAGATTTCTTGCTCTAAGAGTTTGTGAGGTAAATAGCTAGATAAATCGATAGACAGAGATATATTATAAGTAACAAGGCAATAATAATATGCTTTAGCATTGATTATGATGCAGGCATTCCAGTTTTGTGTTACAAACCCAGCACCAGGGGAGCCAGTCAGCCAAGAGCATGTGAAAGCTAGCTCACTAGTTCTACAAGGAATGTAAAACTTTGAGAAAAACAGCAACAGTAACTATAATAGAAAAAAATATAAATAAAAAATAAGAGTTAAAACTTCCAAATAATTTTCCACTTAAAATTCCCAGGTACTTCAGCCTCACGCTTTCATGGGACCAAAATTCACACTGCATATAACATGGCTACATACAACTTTAAAACAACCAATAAAGAAAAGCAATGACATAATCATCACATTGGATTCTAACAAGAATGTTCTGCATTTATTACAACTAGGGGAGACTATAAAGCTACTAAATATACAAAGCTTCTTGCCTACCTAATATTTCCTTTGGATTTCCCTGCACCTGAAAAATGCATAGCTGTTTTTAACAATTTGAAGTGTTTGAACACCTTGAGTTCTTTCTAAAAACACTACAGAGGCCTTCATTACAGGAATTCACTCATGCATTTCAGAACATATTTCAGATATACTGAGAATAATTGCTATTAAAGCCCTAGCCAATATATATATATATATATATATATATATATATGAGATACTGTAAGTCATAATTTCACTTTTTAGAGTATTACAATGAATTCATCATATTAAAAGTGGTGAAGTTATGATTTCCCATACTGAGAATGTTAAATATTGATGGATTTCTTATTTAACATAAGATGTATATCCAGGTTTGAATAGCACAGTGAGTATCAAACCTGTATTGAAGTTAAAATAATTAATAGTATGACTTCTTAGCTGTTTCTTGTGATTTGTTGTTTTAAAATTGATTACAGTATGTAAATTGTAGGTGATACTGTAGGTTGTTTAATTCTGCGAGAGAGTTTTACTAGAAATCTTTGTTGCTATTAAATTTGTTTTTCTTGAGTAAGCATTTGGCAAGCTCCTTTTTTGGTGCAAAGCATTTCTCTTTTACTTTCAGTTTTAATTTGATCATAGGAATAGGGACATGGGTCTCTCAGAATGTGCATCTGAACTGAATGTGAAACTAATATTGAGTGATATCCTACCATTGTCAAGAATGATGCCTCAATACCAACAAAACAGAATTGACTTTAATTATTGGCTCAGCTATTGGTGTCATTTTTAAGTGGGTATGATATATATTACCTGGGAGGAGATGATTGACAATACAGCTGCTTTTCTAGGGATGGCCTGCATCTCTCTCCATTGCTTCTGTATATTGGCTAAGATTTTTTCCTTCCCCATAGTCTCATTTTAGGCAAGGTCAGTCTCATCAAATTACCTACATAGCCAAACAAAATCAAGAGAGCACTAAGGTGGCATTGTTTAACGCTAGAAGCTTTGATAAAGAGTTATGCTCTTCACAGGCTTTCCTAACCCTGGAAAATATAGATAAATATACGTCATTATTGAAACATGGTTTCAGAACAGTGAAAGCTCCCCTGAAGTGATGGGATTTAATGCCTAACACTCCTTCAGACCAAACACCAAATTTATAGGTGTAGCTGGAGGAAAGGTGCATCTGTGTTCTTAAGAAGGAATATCCACCTCCAGACTCATAATAGAGTTCAATGACCTTGATCTCGACCACATCCTTCTCATGATAAACAAAGCCTAGTACCACACCTTTGCCAAATACTGTACCCCCCCAAGACTTGGGAAAACCATGACACATATCTAAACAAATTGACAACCCTCACTATAGAGCCTAACAGTATCCTCTTGGGTAGTTTTAACTGCCCCTTCATTAACTGGGGAACCTATACTACAACAAAATAGTATGCATGAAGACTCCTGAACTTCATTAATGCCATCTTCTTAGACCATCTTATCCAAACTCCAAAAAGGAGATCAGAAATATGGGACCTGCTTCTCACCAACCTACTCCCCATACTCAACTCCTGTAGTTAAACAGTTACTGGTCATATCTGACCACCATGCCATTACACTTATATTGAGTAAGACCCAAGTTACTTCATAATCCATCCATCTTCTGAGAGTTCTTCAGTGCAAATCTACTCCAACTATCTGATGACCTGAAGAAATTCAGCTTCCTCACCTTGATGACCTCTCATCAATTGACCTTACTTCCATACAAGTTTTATGCCCATTACCAGGTGCCACATTTAAGAACAAACCCATCTGGTAGAACCCCAGTATTTACAAACTAAACAATAACAGGAATGCTCATAAAAGCAACATTAACACCCCCATCAGTTATAGAGGAATTCAAAACAATCAACAAAGAATTTAGAAACAAAATCAAATCCTCCAAAAAGCAAGTATAAATTGAGATTTGCCACTCATACTATGGATAACCACAAAGCTTTCTTACGCTATGTTAAAATGCTTAGAAATAATACCCAGCAATGTTCTCAGTTAATCTAAACTAACACCATATAATCATTCCCTGAAGAAAAAAACAACATATTAGTAGACCAATTCAGTTCATACTTTAGTCTTCTGTTTCTGTCTAATTATCCACAACACATTTGTATGTCTATGCTACCTCCTGATCACCTCTGAGCAAGGCCTATGTGATCTCTCTGAGACTCAGAACACTATACCTGAATAATGTGTAGGCTGTCTTCTTGTCACAGTCAACATTGTTAGGTTGATTCTTTATTAAGTCTTTTCACTCTCAACCTTTCTACTAGATTTGTGCCAGATGTATGAAAAACTGCTGTAGGCATTCCACTCCACAAAGGAGGACCCTCCAGTTATTTGGGAAACTATAGACCCTTAAGCCTCACCAGCCTTATTTGTAATGCAATGAAGTGCATCATTATGTAACTCAATAACATAAGCAGTCTTCAAATCTCAGACACAAAACATTTGGGGTCTGTTATAGTCAGCTCCCGCCTCCTACACCTGGCAGATTTTTTTGAGTAAGTCACAGAGATATTGGTTCACACTGTGTACCTTGACTTAGCAAAAGTCTTTGATGTCATTTCACATTTGGGCATCATTAAAGGGCTAATACAAATAAATGTAAACCCCTGTGCTATCCACTGGATAGAAAACTAGCTCACCGACAGAGCACTGAGTAATGGTGTTTGAGCAAAACTCTCAGCTAAAAGAGCAGATACCAGTGGTGTACCTCAGAGATTTCTACTGGGACCACTCTTCTTTGGTAACTGTTTTTCTGGCATTGAGGCCAGCACCAAGGGCCAACAGATAAAGAAGTTTGCTAATGACAGCAAACTATGAGCTGTCATAAAAACCCAAAAATGATCATCAGATTCTCTAGAAAGGACAATGCACTCTAGCAAATGCTGCTTAGACCATGGCCCCAAATAAATGCCAAGAAATGCAGCATTGTATCTTTAGAAAACCAAGGCACCTGTGCTCATATCACATAGCCAACAGTCAATATAGAAACTGACTTGGTCATTAGGGAGTTGGACAATTCCATTAATAATGAACTACTCTTTGACCACCATGTTGCCACTGCTGCTAGGAAATCCTTTTATATAGCCAGACTACTCACCAAGGATATATCTTCTAGATCTAAAGAAGTCATCACCCCCTCAATCCTCCTATTCTAAGCCGGTTATAGAGTATAATGATCCATTCAGTAAAAACTTAAATAAGCATATGACCAAGCTTTGGAGACTATCGCGTTAACATTACTAAGGCAATCAAGGGCATATTTGCATTTAGCTACATTGATCACCTTAAAGCACTTGTGTTCTTGTCCATGTCTTATCAACTTTTGAGGGGGGCATCTGCTTAGCCTTCATGGATTCAAAGGATCTTGTCCTTTACAACCTCCTTCACATCCACAAAACTAATTGCTCCCTACTCACCCACTCTAGAGATCTAAATTTCCACCACAATATAGATAGGACCTGCTGGCATTAGATATCTATCACAGCAAATACTACTTTTATGAAATAGACTTCTCCTGGATGTAAAGCATAATAGTTCCCAGACCCTCTTTAAGCAAAACACAGATGACAGGATGGCAATTTTAAGTACCTCCTGGCCTGACCCCTCAAGTCTTTATGTAAAGGGAATGTATCTAAATCCAATGAACTCATCTTGTTGGGAGTCTTGTATTGATTCATGTATTGGTAAAGTTAATGTGGGATCATGTGACTAGGCTACAAATGGTCCACAAGATCAACAGTCTAGTTTAAACTATGACTCTATAAACCTTTCTAGCAATTACAAAGTATAAATTATAGCTCCTAGTACCTCTACAGTGCTCTAACAGTTTGAATTTAAACTGTAGTTTTGTTTTGCCACCATACACCATCTCATAAGTAAGCTATAATACCAGACATTGTGGATATTTATGGAAATAATGTACCAACCAGGGGTGATGTGATGACACCTCACCCATGGAAGGTCAGTTATTTCACTATGACATGACCATGAAAGGAATTATTGCACTTAGAAAATGTCAATAGCAGTGCCTTACTACATGTAAAGCAGGTTTATTGTGTTGTCAGTATTTTCACTAATAAATATTTTTCATGTTTCAGAGGAAAAGTAATCTCTGATGCCTTCAAGGGTATATATATATATATATATATATATATATATATATATATATATATATATATATATATATATATATATACTTCAAAAGAACAAAAGACCACATTACCAAAGATGAACTGAATGAGATGACATCGCCGAAACTTCAATTTTATGAATGACCAGAATGCTAAAATTTAGGACATCGTAAGTATCCAACTGGCCACCATCTAACAATGAAACACACTACCTCAAATGCACCCAGTGGGAGGCTATTCCCCCCACAACCCCCAATGTGGGGGTTGCCATCTGTTTTTTTTTTTTTTTAAGTGTTAACAAATTATTTATCTTCATAGCAATTACAATGGTAACCTAAAAACCTGAAGGCATCACCTCCTCCTGGTTTAAAAGAACAAAAGTTCTAAACTGCGTCTTTATCACTCCTCATTATAAAGTTTAATCAGTCACCATACTGGCCCAACTGGGACTTAAGGCATCATGGACAAGCTAAAACATAAGGAAATATCCTGTTCCTGTATGATTCCACAGTAGGACACAGACACTTCAATCCCTAGACTTGGTAAAGACAGAGTGATTGTGAACTGGCTCTCAAGTGCCAGGATACAGCAAGTATCTAGGGCACTCAAGTCCTTTTGCCCCTAATATACCTACAACATGGCTGGTGTTCATCACGTGAGTATGAATAATTTGAAACACACATACCTGGATTATATGAAGAGAGACATGACAAAGTTCTCAGAGTGTGCATCCAAGCTGATCTGAAGCTAGCCTTTAGCAGCATCCAACCTTCTTTGAGAATGATGCCTCAGTGTAAACACAACAGGATTGACTCTAATAACTGGCTTAGCAACTGGTGCCATTCAAAGGGGATCTAATGTGTGTCAGCTTTCAAGGAGATGGCTGACAGTCCTACCTGTTTTACCAGGGGTGGCCAACATCTTTTACCTCACGGCTTTTGTATATTGGCCAAGATATTCTGTACCCCCCTTAGTGTCTTTTTTAGGCATGGTAAACCAGATCCAGCTACTTGCCCAGCCAAACCCAACCAGGAAGGTATAAGAATTTATGTTCAAAGGTAAAAGTCACAATAAGAAACTGCCCTCCTTAGAAGCCTTACTAACATCAGAAAATACTATCATCTGCACTATTACAGAAAAATGTCTCAAATGTGGTGATAGAATGTCTTCTCTAACAGGATTTAATACCTATCATAGATAAACCAAAGAATTTTGCCAAAAAACAGCAGAAATGCAGTAAAAGTTCTCCAAAGTTACAAAACACAACATGTTTATTAAAAAATACATTAGTTAAGTGCTTTCGTCCATTCAATTTTGTAGTTGGACTTCATCAGAACTAAGTGCAATTAAGATACACAAGTATAAATAGAAAAATAACTATCACATTTTAAAGTAAATCAACCTATAAGAATGTAAGCCACATAATTAAAAACAATTAGTATGTAATACAACTGATTAAGACGTTTGATTTAAAAAGACTGCCCTATGATTTTGTTTCAGAATGATGAATAACTTAAATGTATTACCTATATTCTTATATCATATGAAGCCATACATATATAAAGAAACTCTTATTAAGTGAGTAAAAATTTAAAAAAAAACAGAAATACACAGTAAGAGCAATATTAAAAGAAATGATAAATAGTAAGTATGTTGTAATTTACAATTTAGCCGCCCTCAATTTCAATATGCTGCTGATAGAAGGGTTGTCATTCAGACCTGGAAATGTTCTTGTGTTAAGTCTCAGTTGCCATTGCAACTCCTTATATTCTATTAAAGTCTCCCAGAGACCTAGTGACCCCCCCCCCCCAGGGTTCAACAGGACTTGCTGAAGAATACAAAAAAGAAAATTGTTAAGTCCTGGAAAAAGTGTTGAGTGTTTAAATAATGCACTATTCTTATTTTTTTTCTTTAGGTCATAGGACTGTTCATACAGCCTCTTACCAATGGATCTCTCTGTTTTCCGTATGTAAAATGCCTCACAAATTTCACAAATACTAACATATACCATACCCCTGGAATGACAATTAACCTATGTGATAGTCTGACAAAGATACCCCCTTAAGGGTTATGTTATTGTTAGTGAAAATGTATTTTCATTGATTACGCCTTCCAGATTTGTTAGTGCCAATGCTGACATCAAGCAAAGTGTTTATTAGTGCCATTTTTAATATTCAAATTGTTTTTTAAAGTTCATTCCCCTTTTCTGTATGAAAGTTGGGCAATTGCCCAACTTATTGATTAAGTCTTGGTCAAATTTAAAAATTGAACAGCTGTCCCTGATTATGTTTTTTCATCTAGGGGATCCATGAAAATATTTCATGGCTAGTGCTGTATCATATGTAGAAGTCTTGCCTTCGACTGTAGAATCACCAGGGACTGCACCATTACTAATAAAGTTTTAAATCTGATGTGAGTGAGTTGTCCAACCTCTGTTCTAATAGTAAGGACAAAGTTATCCTGGTATCTCCATTCCAGAAACATTCTTGTTAGGATGTCACATTCAACAATGAATGTGTCATCATCAGAGACCATCCTGGCCAATCTAACAAGTCCCTTGACTAAACCCTTCTTTTGGGTAATGGGATGGCAACTATTGTAATAAGGATATGAATTTGAAATGGCTGTCTTCCTATAAATATTAGATGAAAAGCCTAACCTATTTTTGTTTGTAATCATGATGTCTAAAAAATGAATAGGGTTACTGGGAGAATAATTTGTACATTTAAAAAAAATTGTTGTGGTATTTATATAAGTAAAACATTCCTCTAGTAACTATGGGGATACAACCCACAATAGGCGTATGTAAAAATCTGACATAAAGCTTCCAGTATTTACTAAAGTCAGAATTCAAAATGTATTTTAAGTCCCACACCAACATTACCATTTTGGAGTATATTGGGGCACAAATGGCACCCACAGTTACACCTCTCTTCTGCCTAAAAAGTTCACCTTCCAAATAAATAAAATTGTTTCTTAAAATAATATTCATAAAATCAGTAATAAGGTGAACCTCACAATTGCCTAAAAAAAGTGAGAGAGGAAACAATCTCCATAAAAATCTCCAAGCCAAGGTCATGTGGAACTGAAGTAAATAAATGCATGATGTCAATAGTGATGAATATCAAATTGTCACAATACAATTCATTCTTCAATTTGCCTAAAATTTTCATGAGTCTTTTATTAAATGGGGATATAAAGTCATATTAAGGTTTTAACTTTCTATCAATATAGGCAGCCAATGGGTAACTCTCAAAACCTTGTGCAGCTACTATCGCTCTAATTAGTGGTTTTTGCAAGTCCTTATGATCTTTGGAAATTCCAAAGATCATAGGAATAAAAGATCTGGGGTTATTTAAAAATTAAATTCATTTTTTTAAATAAGTTTGTCTAACAAAATATCTTCAAGAAATAACTTGTGTGTGTGCCAAATTAATCTCATTTTGAGAGACAGAAACATAGGGCAGGATTGACGAAGGCTTGCAAGGAGTCTAAGAGTAGTGTAAGACTCCATGCAGCCTTCGCGATCCAGGAACAGCCCAAAGTCCGTGTAAGAGACAAGCTAAAACGGCTCTTACAGGGAGTGGGCGTGGATAAGCTAATCACCTCACTTGCAGCCGAATAGCATGCAAATGAGGATGATTAGCGATCCAGGAAGCCCAGAACAGCCTGTGTAAGAGCCGTTTTAGCTGCAGAAATGTACTCAGTTGACAACTGAGTACGTTTCTGCAAAAATCGCAATGGAGCCATGTCAGCTCCAAATAAAGGGTGCATATGTGTCAGGCAGCATGCCAATGGCCAAATATGTGGCCATTGGCAAGGTAACCTGATGCAAATATATGAAAAATATAATTTTTTTTTGGCGATCGCTGATGTTTAAACCCAGCGCAGCCCCGTGCAAATGGGCTGCGCTGTATAAAACATAAAAACGAAGGTTTTAAACCCACAAATGTGGGTTTTATGCAATACATGGAATGTCAATGCAGGGACCAGCAGACCAAAACCAACATGGCCACCGTGTAGTGGTTGCTAAGGGGGGAAACTGAGTCTAAGAGATGTAACTAAGCATTAGTAGGCAATCTGATGCAAATGAGTGTTAGAATACTGAATTCCACTGTCACATAGCAAATGAGCACAGTCTGAGTAGTGTAAGAGTTACAGAAGGGGGAGGAACAGAGTAGGAGATAGGTGACATCACAGGGGGGAATGGTAGAAAGAAATGCAGTTCATTGGAGGTCAGAGTTACATGACAGATGTCAGACAGATATCATGGAAAGAGGTGTGCCACTAGATAAGCATGAGAAAGTCAAGAAATGGAAGGTGTACACTGTTGCCTACACCAAAGTTTCTTGCTGGGCGTGCATGCACACGTGTGCGCGCAATGAAGCGCGAGTAAGACAGTGTGCACGCGTGTAAGGCAGACTGAGCATGTGGGAGCGTGTTGGGAGATGTTTAACACTGTTTGCGCGGGTGTGCGTGCGTTTTAACCCGAATACGCAGATTCTGAACCGTATAAGCATGTGTGCGTGCGTGTAAGCCACTGTGAGCATGTTTCTGCTGGTTTGCACATGGCTCCTCCCTGAGGAAACAGAGAGGAAAAAGGAAGCAACAGATTTAGTAGAAGCTAGCAGGGAATACTGCTGGAGCTAGCAGGTGAAAACAATTAGAAGTAGGCAATTACACAGGCAGAATAGTAGCCCAGCCCAGCACTTAAAACTCTGCAAACAGCAGTGCAGGATGTTTCTCTCAAGAGACACTGCAAGACAGGAGTAAGTTATTAGAAGTGAAAACTGAAAAAGCTGAACTCAGAGCAGAAATGTTAGGGGCTGCCATAGCTGTCATAATGAGACATAGGCGACTTGCTGAGGGTGGTGACAATGCAGATGGTGCCAGACAACCCACAGTGAGGAGACAGAGAAGAGTGTACAGGCCCAGGGTCACCTACCACGGGTTACATGAGCTGGAGATAGTAGAGCGCTATAGAGTGGACAGAGACCTCCTGCAGCAAATAGTGGAGCTGTGCAGGCCACGCCTCACACACAGAACCAACAGAGGGGAACCCATCCCAGTGGAAACCAAGGTATGTGTTGGCCTAAGAATACTAGCAACAGGTACCTTCCAGAGACCAACTGGTGATATGATGGGGATATCATAGGCATCAGCCTCCAGGGTACTGCACCAGTTCCTGGAAGCCATGTCAGCACATGTCGGTGATCATGTATATTTCCCCAATGCCCGTGAGGTATTGGCCAGCAATATGCATCTTTTCCAGCAAATAGCGGAATACCCTGAGGTAGTGGGTGCAACAGACTGCATGCACATACACATCAAAGCACCATCCGGTGAGCGGGGTAGGGCATACATCAACCGCAAGGGCTTCCCCTCCATCAACTGCCAGGTCATGTGTGATGCCCAGGGCATAATAATGAATGTGTGTGCTGGCTGTCCTGGGAGCTACCATGATTCCCACATCTGGCATTTGACGCAGCTGTACCAGACATTTGCCAATGGGGACATCCCGCACGGGCACCTAGTGGGGGATGCAGGTTATGCACTGGAGCCATGGCTGATGACACCCATCAGAAATGCACACACACCTGAACAGGAACGCCATAATGAGGCACATGCACAAACACGTAATGTAATAGAGCGTGTGTTTGGGCTGCTCAAGTCATGGTTCCGGTGTCTGGACACATCTGGTGGAGCCTTGCAGTACACACCAACTACATGTACCCAAATTGTCATGGTATGTGCTATGCTACATAATATGATCTTGCGAAAACAGCTGCAGCAGGACCAGCATAGGGCCGGGCCAAACAGCCCCCCACCATTGCCAAGGCCATCGCAGGCAGAGCGTGACTCGGAGGAGGAACAACCTGAGCCTGCCCCAATAGGCAGAAGGAGGCATGCCCAGTATGCCCTGTCCTTGGCAAAGAGGCAACGCATAGCACATACACTGGCTCAGTAAGAACCCTGGGAATGATACCCCCTCTGACTCACTCAGATAAAAACAGGGATGCCTAAAATGACATGACCTGCTCAGAAACATGTACAGGGAGTGTAATATGTGCATCCGACAGAGGCAGCCCTGCAGCACCACCTGAGGTATGAATGCCATGTGTTAAGTAATGTAACACCATGTACTATATGCACACCTGAGGACCCTGACTAACATCCTACCCTCACCGAGCATCATGCCACAATATGACAATGAGATGATCAATTGCAATAATTGACTGAAGTATCGCAGTTAGTCAAAGGGGATCCAATGTGTGCCAGCCTGGGATGACATGCTGAGCATGACATGATGCTCCACCTGCTAGGACTGGCGTGCACCTATCAGTGCAGACCGTATGGATACTGGCAAAGGCTGTTGTTACCCACAGTGTGCCCTGAATAGGTAAGGCTCAAAACACAAACCTATCTCCATAGGTATCAGAAGGGATAAGAATAAGATAAGGGATAAGTCGAAACAGCAAGATGCATGCAGTCTAAACTCACCCAGTATGGAGAATGTTGATATCTGTGCTGTAACAGAAAACTGAGTCAAGGCTCACAACAGCACCCTAACACTACCAGGTTACACCTCATACTGTGCTGTACAGCCTCAAAACATGGAACAAGCTACAAAAGGAGGGTGACTAGCAAGAATTGTCAAGGATAACCACAC
This sequence comes from Protopterus annectens, assembly GCF_019279795.1. Classification (NCBI taxonomy): domain Eukaryota; kingdom Metazoa; phylum Chordata; order Ceratodontiformes; family Protopteridae; genus Protopterus; species Protopterus annectens. Next base: position 342,094,967 of record NC_056730.1, on the reverse strand, counting down.
CCCCATGTTGGTACCACAACAAGAAGCAGCATGGACTAGCCATGGTCAAGTAACAGTGGCTAAAACTGACCCCAGTTTATAGCCTGCTACAGACTACTGTCCCAACACCAGGAACTGCACCTGGCCTATGCTGGAATACATGAATATATCAAGTCCTCCAAACCACATTATATTGGGTGACTGAAAATACCCAGACATTGACTGGGAGCATTATACTAGCTCCAGCAGTGTAGGACAAAAGTTCATAGAATCCATAAACCAAAAGGCCCAGGAACAACGTACCACTCCCACAAGAGGGGTAAGCATACTGGATGTGATAATCAGCAACTTGGATACTGGATGGCAAGACGAGAAGTGTATTGCTCACTGGTAAAACCAGACCATAGAGTAATCACACTGGATATACAAATCCTGACCACAGTCCCTGGCCAGAAAACCACAGTGGAAAACATATGTAAAGCAATATTTGCACTCCTCCAAACTGATGTGGAATCCATTAAAGGTCCTGTGCAGGTGCAAAATATGGGCCACACCTCAGAACCTGTAATACAGCCATTCCATGAACACTGCCAGGAATGCTTGGATTATGCAATCCTAAATTAAAACAAGACACAATGCCATACACGCAGGCATCTGGCATGGTGGACACCAGCCATAACCAAACCATGCAAGAGAATGAGGAAGCTACTACATGATAGAGCAAACATAAACAATGAAGTAATCACTGATCAGTAGTATGGCAATAAAATATGTCCACACATACAATCCACTAAGGCCAGCCACAACAAGTTGAATCTGTGAATCCTGAGGCAATGTTACACCTGCCCCAAGTACACAGACAACCCCAACTCCACCCAAGAAATACAAATATATGTGAGAGATGCAACCATCTATCCAAACTGGAGGCTGAGCTCCCTCAACTCAGTACTCCCAAAACTAGTCAGGAGGAGAAGGTAACCACACACACCACAAACACAGTCCCACATAGACCTATCACAACTGCAAAGCAAACACATAAACACAGAAAAACATTCCCGGAGGCACAAATTACAAACACAGCACACCAACAGAGGCCTCTAAAGCAGACACCCAATCAAACAACCTCCAAACATAGCACATGCAACACATAGTACACAAAGCTGGTGTGCCAAACAGTCACAGGCCAGAAGGAGAAACAACATGCCTGATACAGTTGTAATAGGTGACTCCATAGTCAGACACACTGCTGTCCCGCACACCAGACTGAACAAGGGAAAGGGGAGAGTAAGCTGCCTGTAGGCTGCCACAATATGCCACATAACAGAAGTATGCAGGTCACTCCAAAGCAAGTAGAAATATGATGCAGTCAAAGTCCATGCTGGTGTGAATGACCTGAGATGTACCTCCCTAGACTACATGAAAAGAGACATAGATGAGCTCTCTGATTATGTAGTCCAGGCCGGTATGACACTCACCGTTTGCAGCATCCTACCCTTACCAAGAATAATGCCACAGTACAAACATGGAATGATCAGTCATAGCAAGTGGCACACTTACTGGTGTCATTCCAAGGGGATCCAATGTCTGTCTGCTTGGGATGTCATGCTTGACAAGCCACGCAGCTGTTCCTGGGATGGCTTGCACCTGTTACCCCTGGGCATCTGGATATTGGATAAGGCCTTTGCCACCTCCATAGAGCCTTTTGTAGGCAAGGCTGAAAAGACTAACCCACCACCCTAGAAAACATAAGTGTAAAGAAACATAAGGGTAATGCTGACCAATGCCATATGTGTAAACCCCAATATGCATGCTCCCAAGGCCATCCCCAGTATGGAGAACATCTATGTCTGTGCAGTGACAGAAACCTGCTGCAAGCCTCCTGACAGCACACCAGCACTACCAGGTTATACCACATATCATGTGTCATGGCCCCAAAACCTGGAACAAAACATAAAAGGAGGGTGAGTATCCATATTCAGCACAGACACCCATACATCCAGGTAACTGACATTGCACAAGGCATTGGAGTCCACCCATGTGCAACTAACTGTAGGCAAGACTGCTGTACAGTCTGTAGCATGCTACAGACCACACTCTCACACACAGGAACCCTACCCAGCCGTCCTGAAGACACTGGACAGTATAAATGTCCCACCAAATACCAAACAAGGTACCACAAATTACCACATAGGTGGTAAACCATTATGTATGGAAGGAGTAATCAGGGACCTAGGGACACAAGTGGACAGTAACCTGTTATGTGACACTCACAATGCCAATGTGGCTAGGAAGACTGTCTACATTTGACACCGTATCATGAAAGGATTCACATCTACGTCAACAGAGGTCATTGTGCCCCTATACTGTTCTCTTATCACACCCATAATCTAGTACAATGCCTCATATGGGATGTACCTTACCTGACAACTGCAGCAGTTAGAAAGACCTCAAAGGTACCTCACCAAGAGGATAAAGGGTCTCAAATATATGTCATATGCTGCCTGGCTGTAGACACCCCAGCTGAATGCAGTCACATACTGCCTACACAGAGGCATTGCATGCCTGTTGTAGAAGGCCATGCCCAACACAGGAGTAATGGACATGCTCCACCCCAGAAAACTCAAAGCCATCGGAGCTGTGAGAGTGAGAGATGTCAACCTCAACAAATAATGAAATAGGATGTGCTGGAGGGACAGATACATAATCCAGAGGCTCCCCACACCCTGGACCAGAATCCCACTCCATGTTAGGCAGAGCCCCTCACTGACACTTTTCAACAGGAATCTTGCCAAGTGGATGGATGATTGTAGAGTTACACTGAGGGTCTTCACTGTGTCATGTCCAGACAGAGGCACAGCAAAGCAAATCATAAATGGCCATAATATTCACATAGCAAGGGGTGGCAAAAGCCACACACACTCTGGCTAGGCTAACAAATGCCCTAGGGTGGATAGCCTAGTATGAACCTATGAACCTATGAAGATACAAATTGTACAGGACACTAAGGATAATCCCAAGGCTTTCACAACTGATGGTAGGAATTCACAGATATGCTCTGAATCACACAAATATCACAAACAACATACCAAACACACACACATATTGCCAGCATACATCCTGATAGGTGCAGTGACCCCCCCCCCAGAATGCAGAATATCTATCCCAGCAGACTGCTGGCCCCCTGACATTGCAGATGCTGAGGTAACAGCCAGCATCTACAAAGCGAAACACACAGCAGCAATGGTATGAGATGGTGTCCTGGGCTGAGTCCAACATGGACTCCAAGATGAATGGAATGCCAAATCACACTACTGCTCAATGTCAGCCTTACCACAGGATATGTACCCAAAGAGCAGTGTACAACAAAAGTGGTCCTTCTCAACAAAGGTGTTCATAGGTTCATAGGTTCATAGGTTCATACTAGGCTATCTGCCCGAGGGCATTTACAAGCCTAGCCCATAGTTTTGTGGCTTACGCCACCCCTTTAGTATGGGGAACTATACCCATTATTTTGCTGTGCCTCTGTTGAGCAGTGACACTGAGGTAATCCCTGGGGTATATCTGCGATCTCCCATCCATTGGTCAAGATTTCTCTTGAACAAGGCCAGCGAGGTGCTCTGCCTCACATATACCGGGATTTTATTCCACAGCATAGGGAGTCTTTGGGTGATGAATCTATCCCTCCAGCACGTCCTATTAATAGCCGTGTCGAGGTTTAAGTCTCCGCCCTTGTGACTCTGATGGATCTAGATTTTTGAGGTGAAGCATATTCATCAAATCTGGGTTTGACATGGCCTTGTATGTTAGGCAAAGGTCACCTCTGAGCAAGCGGTGGCGACTGAATAGAGCTGGAGTTCTTTCAGTCGGGCAGCATAGGACAGATGTTTGAGACCCTTTATCCTTTTGGTGAGGAACTTTTGTGGCCTCTCCAGCTGCTGCAAGTGTCGGGTCAGATACATTCCGAATGGGGCATTGTACTCAATCATTGGTCTTATGAGTGATGAGTATAGGGAGACTATGACCTCCCTTGATCTAGATGAGAATCCCTTCATGATAAGGTGGGCAATGTAGAAGGTCTTCCTAACTACTTTAGCTACATGGGTGTCGAATGACAGACTACTATCAACCTGGGTCCCCAGGTCCCTGATAACTTCTTCTGTGCTCAGTGGATTGCCACCTATTTGGTAGCTAGGGGTAGCCTTGTTTTTTCCGAAGGGTATGACTATGCATTTTTTGGCATTTAACTTTAGGCCATGGCTCTGGCACCAGTTATCCGTTTCTGTGAGACCCTTCTGAAGGATATCTGTGTCAGATGTGTTTTCTACTATGGCGCCCAGTTTGCAGTCATCTGCAAACTTTGTCAGCCATAACCCTCCTGTGTTTGCTTGTACTGGAAAAGTAGATGCCAAACAAGAGTGGGCCCAGGACTGAGCCCTGTGGTACACCACTTGTGACAGGCTTTGAGTCTGACATGGCGCCAGCAACTCTGACCCTGTGGGTTCTGTCACTCAGCCAGTTTGCAACCCATCTTGTGATGTATGGGTTAACATTTAAGCTGATGAGTTTTTCAATGATACCCGAGTGGGGTATTGTATCAAGGCCTTCGCCAGATCGAGGTAGGCTGTATGGACTGCCTTTCCCTCATCAATGGCTTTGGTGACTGTTTGAAAAAGTCAACCAAGTTTAGAAGGCATGATCTGCCTTTGACAAAGCCAAACTGGGATGGATCCAAAGTCTGCAAATTCCTATGTCTTTATTTATGAGGTCCATTATGATCCTCTCCATGGCTTTGCAGATAAGGCTTGTCAAGCTAATGGGCGGTAATTTCCAGGGTCGGTGGAGGCACCGCCTTTGTGAAGTGGGACCACAGTTGCAGTGCGCCACTCCTGGGTACGTATCCAGAGGTAAGACTATGATTAAACAGCTGTCCTAGCTGTGGGTTTAATTCCTCGTTGAGTTCGTGGAGCACACAGCCGGGGACACCATCAGGTCCCATGGATGCTGTGTTTTTGCTTTGGAGAGAGCAGTTCTCACTTGGGCGTTGGAGATGTTTGGGGGCTGCAATCGGTTGGTATAGATATCTCTCCGTTTGGGGAGGGGAGAAGTTTGCACTGAACCTGTCAGCCAGTATGTTGGCAATGTCTGTAGGATCAGTAATCTTCACATCATTTTGAACTAGTCCTGAGCATATCTGGGAGTTTCCTCCCAGGTTTCTAACATAGCTAAAGAAGGCCTTATGATTGTCTTTTGAGTCTTTAGCTATTTTCTCTCAAAATTTGCTTTGGATGATTTTATGAGAGCTCTTAGTTTTTTACTTATAGTGATCAAGGGTGTCTTACCTTTTAAGGATTTTGCTCTATCTTGTAGTAGCTTCCTCCTTTTGTTGTAGAGTTTGTTTATGGCTGGGGTCCACCAGACTGGACGCTTGCCTTTGGTACAAAGAGTCTTTGTTTTGCTTGGGATTGCCTTATCCATGCAGTCCTGCAGGTGCTGGTAGAAGGCATTTGTAAATGATTCAGCGGCTTGAGTACTGTTTTCTGCCGGCTCGGGGGCCTTAAAGGAGACCACACTAGTCTTTAGAAGTGTGAAGTCGGCTTTCGAGAAGTTCTTTACTGTGGTCTTTTTTATTTCAGGTGGGGTGGGATGAGGACCTCCAGCGAGATTAGTTTGTGATCTGATCTCACCAGTGAGGGGTATACTTCGTGTTGAACATTGTGCTCCCATGTTCGTGATGATGAGATCAAGTATGTTTTCTCCTCTTGTGGGGATGGTGACTAGTTGTTCCATGGCATTTGAGTTTATGAATTCCAGGAACTTTGGGCTAGGGTGTTTGGGCTTGAGTAGTGTTCCCAGTCTATATTAGGGTAATTGAAGTCACCTAGTATGATAGTGTTTGGTGATACATTTATCCCTCTAGTGTTTTCAGGAAGGCCATGTGAGGTTCCTGAGTTTGTGAGGGTGGCCTGTAACATGCTACAATTTGTAGAGCAGTCTTGCCTATGGTTAATTGCACCTGGATGGTCTCCGATGCATCGTGCGTTGCCACCAGTCTTGAGGTGTGGGTGTCTTTGATGAATATGGATACCCCACCTCCTTTCTTGGTATTGTCCGGATTTTGGGGCCGGAACGCATGATAACAGGTAAAACCTGATAGTGCTGGGGTGCTCTCAGGAGCCTTGAACCAGGTTTCTGTCACTGCACAGACATCGATGTTCTCCATACTGAGAAGGGCCTCGAGTGCGTGCATTTTGAGATTTAGACTTCTGGCATTGAGCAGCATTACCCTTAGTTTTTTTCCTTTTTTGTGTTCTAGGGTGGTGTTGCCTGAATGGATACTGAAAACTACCACCCCAGAATCCTGAGAAGCTCGGTCTGCACAGCTATGGAAAGGATCAGCATGTACCGCAGACATAAAGATATTGGGGACCTACTGACACCGGACCCTACCCAGTGTGGCTTTCTTAAGTGCAGATCCTGCCCCTAAACATGCTTGACTCAATTGAAACAGTCATTAAGGTCATTGATGAGGGCAATGTGGTCCACACAGTGTAGCTGGACCTTGCAAAGGCTTCTATACAATACCCTACGTGTTCATTATAGATAAGCTCACCAGCTTAAATATAAACCCCTATGTCAGTAGAGGGGTTGCAAACCAGACCAAGGACAGAACAGACATGGTCAGACATGCTGCAGCCATGTGAGACTACAAACCAGATATAACTGGCATCCCACAAGGCTTGGTCCTGTGATCTCCCTCGTCTGGTATATATGTCCCATAGGTACAGGAAAACATGGAAGGACTGTGTCTGAACATGTTTGCAGAGGACTACAAACTGCTCACCATATATGATCCACCAGCTGACACAAGCATCCCACAAAAGGGCCACATAGAAACAGACAACTGGTGCCATAGCCATGTCAGCAAGCTAATTGGAGAAAAGTGTATAGTCAACCACCGTGGATATACAGTAAGTGCCCACCAATTACCACATAGGTGTTAACCCATTACATAGTTAACATGTAATGAGAGACCTGGGGACACAAGGTGATAGATATCCTGCATTGGACAAACATGTGCTGTAGTGTTTACAGAAACATACCATATACCCACCTAATCATGAAGGTTGTCAGATCTAGATAAGGGGAGGTCATTGTGGCTCTGCAGTCATCCTTCATCAGCGGTACAATTGACTACAATAGCCCCTGTGGGATGTACCTCAGCAGACACCTCCATCAACCATAAAGTCCCCAACAGTACCTCACCAGGAGTATCAAAGAGCTTGCACAGATGCCATGTATTGCCTGTGTTGCTGGTATCAATAAACATGCTGCACCTTGTACAATCTGAATGGCAGTGAGCTATGCACATGAGAGACCTGAACCCCAGCACTGACTTACATAGGACAAGCTGTACTGCATGATCCAGAAGCCACCCCCACCCATGAGTGAACTCCCAGTACAGGCTACCCATAGAGTCACTTATCGATTTTCCTCAATAGGAATCTTGATGAGTGGATGGGAGATGGTAGCTTTATCCTGGGTATCACTGTCATGTCACAAGTAGACAGAGGCACAGTATACTAACCATGACATATGTCATGGCAAACTCCACTTACAATGTGTGTCGAAGGACAAACACACTCTCCAACTAGCATTAGACATGGACTAGGGCACATCGCTAGTGTTTGCAAATGTACACCTATGTTGTGGAATACACTACCAATGTTGGACAAGCCTGGTTTAAGTAGTTCATATCTGAACAGAATGCAACATGGTCAGATGTACACAACTGGCCCCTAACCAGGCTGTTGTGCTCACTATCGAAATGTAAAGCAGTGATAGCACTAAAGCCCAGGATACTGTCCACCACAGTCAAAGTACGACCAGTACACTATACAGTACTACAGTGTTAGGTCAGTGTGAAAGGATGTTGACAACTGTATGCAAAGTATCCCATGCAAACACTGCAGGCACAGTATAATCCTGTTGTGTTCACACACAAAGCAGTTGTACAGTAATTACACAACATGACACACAACACACAACCATAAACGGGTGATATTTGTTGAAGTTCACACTCATCCACAAATGCGGTGGGCTGCAGAGTTCAACATATGGAATGCTCACACTGGGCATGCTCACACACTTTGATAAATGAGACATATGTCAGACAACATGCCATGGGAAGGCTGAACTTAGGCCAAATCTCAGTTTAGCAGTTGGCCACACATATCTGGTATTTTTACATGTTATTCCAGGAACCAACCACATTACAGCAGTCTGCCCAGTGCACACAGTTAAATGACTACAGAGACATACGTGATATAGTGGATCCCTCCCATATGCAAACATCTTCCACAGATGCACAAGTTGTTCATACAAACAGGGAATGCTATGGCAATAAAGACGTGCAAACAGTCTATCAGCAACAAATAATGTGCATTTGACAATTAAACATATGGGTGTAGAGGTCAACACTAGGCTGTTTGCCCTAGGGAATGACAGCTTAGCCAGAGTGTGCTTGGCATCTGCCTCCCCACAGGATGCACATTCCCCTTTCTAAACACCGATGATGTCAGCACCCTATAAGTACAGCAGGAGAAAAAAAGCTACTCAGTAATGTAAATAGCGCACTCTGTTAATGCATCCGTCGCAAGTGTCATAACATAGTTAGGTAGGAGTTTGAATCCTGCAAATGCTCAGTGAGTGTGTGTGAGTGGGGTTGGTGTGTGTGTAAATCTGTGGGAAAGAAATGTCCCTTTTGGCAACTGGGAAAACACACTACAGGATGCACATTCCCCTTTCTAAACACCGATGATGTCAGCACTCTATAAGTATAGCAGGAGAAGGAAAACCTCCCAGTAATGTGAATAGCGTGCTCTGCTAATGTGTCTTGTCTCAAGTGTCATAACATAGTTAAGTAGGGGTTTGAATCCTGCGAATGGCAAGTGTGTGTGTTTGGCTGAGGGGGGTTAGTGTGTGTGAGGAAAATGTCCCTTTTGGCAACTAGGAGAACAGACTACAGGATGCACATTCCCCTTTCTAAACACCGATGATGTCAGCACTCTATAAGTATAGCAGGAGAAGGAAAGCCTCCCAGTAATGTGAATAGCGCGCTCTGCTAATGTGTCCATCTCAAGTGTCATAACATAGTTAGGTAGGGGTTTGAATCCTGCAAATAGCAAGTGTGTGTGTTTGGCTGAGAAGGGTTGGTGTGTATGCAATTGTGTGTGAGAGAAATGTCCCTTTTGGTAACTAGGAGAACAGACTACAGGATGCACATTTCCCTTTCTAAACACTGATGATGTCAGCACCCTATAAGTACAGCAAGAGAAGGGAAGCCTCCCAGTAATGCGAATAGCACACTCTGCTAATACGTCCGTCTCGAGTGTCATAACATAATCAGATAGGGGTTTGAATCCTGCAAATGGCAAGTGTGTGTTTTTGGCTGAGGGGGGTTAGTGTGTGTGAGGGAAATGTCCCTTTTGGCAACTAGATGAACAGACTACAGGATGCACATTTCCCTTTCTAAACACTGTTCAGCTGAAGGCCATGGCTCTGGTACAAGTTGTCTGTTTCTATGATGCCCCTTTGGAAGATGCTTGTGTCGGCTGGAGAGTCGATTATGGTGGCCAGTTCGCAGTCATCTGCATATTTGGTCAGCCACAGTCCGTCCGTGTTGGCCTGTACCTCCGATAAATATATACCAAACAAGAGAGGTCCCAGGACTGAGCCTTGTGGGAAACAACTCGTAACTGGTTTGGAGTCTGGCATGGCTCCAGCAATTCTAACCATGTGGGTTCTGTCCTTGAGCCAGTGTGCAATCCATCTAGTGACATAGGGGCTTATATTTAAGCTGGTGAGCTTCTCTAGAATGCCCAAGTGGGGTATTGTTGTGAAGGCTTTTGCGAGGTCCAGGTAGGCTGTGTGAACCACCTTCCCCTCGTCAATGGCCTTGGTGACTGTTTCAAAGAAATCAACCGGGTTTGAACCAGGATAAACCTGGTAGTGCTGGTGTGCTCTCAGTAGCCCTGAACCAGGCATCTGTTACTGCACAGATATCGATGTCCTCCATGCCAAGGAGAGTTTCGGGTGCATTCATCTGGAGGTTTAGACTTCTGGTGTTGGGTAGCATTACTCTTAGTTTCTTATCCCTTGTGATACCTATGAAGGTGGGTTTGTCATTTGAGCCTTGCCTAACATAGGCACTATGGGGGTAGCAAGAGCCTTTGCCAATATCTGAAAGCCCAGAGGTGACAGGTGCAGGCCGTCCCTAGCGAAGCAGGTAGTTCAACAGAAGATGAATATGTGAAGGTGTAGTGCCTGTGATTAGTTAGCAGTAGCATATATGACTGCTCACGTGGCCACATGCCAGGTAAGTCATATGCACTGTGTCACAGGCAATGTACATGTGAACAGGACAAACAGTGACATCCTGTCAAGTGAGACATGGAAATACATATAGTAAGCTATGCAGATGGCACTAGGAGTCCACAGAAGCTCTATAACTATGCATTGCAGGTGTGATCAGTATTCCAGGGTAATTGCAAGCAAACATGCATGCAAACAAAGCTACAGTAAACAGGGCTGCATGTAGTCCATTGTACAACAAACAAGCTGTACCACTTCCAGTAGGTAACACTGCAAATATGCAGGCACTATGCACATGTACATGGAAATACATGGGTCAGATGGCTAGGGTCCAGTCTCAGCGCACAAAAGTGTACAGACCATGCACTGTCAGGATGTACAATAACTGGATGGAAACCCATGTGCTCATACCTGCAGTAATACACATGTCAAATAACAGACACTGAGCCTTCACTCAGTGGTTCCATACTTAGTAGGATGTATGCTACCTGGCCTGCCACCACAGTATCCCTGACATATATGGGGACTCTCCCTCCTGTGACAGTTAGTTTTGTGTGTTGGGGCTGTCTAGCATGATGTGAGCTTGCAGTGCTAGGGTGCTCCTGTGTGTCCTGTACCAGTCGTGTAGTACTGCACACATATCAACATCCTCAAACATCTGCATTGTAGAGTCCAGTGTGGGCAACATGCCACTTGCAGTTTACATGTCCATCATTGCGTATTACTACATTCATTACCTTATCCCCTGTGCTACCTATGTATGTAGCCTTCTGTTGACATCATTACCACCAGTATGCCAACATGTGCAGATGATACACTATGGCACTTACCATGGGTGTAGACAACAATACATGACAATCACACACTTACTGCATCAGGCATGCTGTGATATACCCACAATTAATTCAGCACACAGTACTGTTAACAACATGATACTATTACTACACATCTATGTGGTCACCCTGTGCATCAGCAACATGTTAACTTCTACCTGCACAGTTGTTACAGATTGCAGGAGGTGGCACAGTTTCATCATATGCACAGGGTGTGAATTTGGTATGCCTGAGTCAGCCACCGATACCACCGATTGACATGTATGTGTATGTGTGTTGGTGAGGGACAGCAGTAGAAGGTGGGGCAATGTTGATGCAGTGTGTGCGTGTATGCGGTAGCCCTAGGTGTTGTCAATTTGCATGTGTGTATGGATGCACACAGTTCCACCTCATGGCTGCCATATACTGGTGTTTGTGGATAGCCACAGACTGTACCTGCCAGGTCATACAGATCAGTGTCTCTGGCCACGGACACGGTACCTGTGCCTTGCAGGGGTGCTACGGACCGTATCCGGTACCAACCCAGACTGGGTACTGTCATCAGAAGCAGGTGTTCATTGACTGGACACAGATCCCTGTTGGGCCTGGCCAGAGCCACGTGCACGTGGTCTCCTGGGGCGGTCTGATGACAGCACAGACCCAGCATTGCTGGGGCTGCTGCTGGCACTACGGGGGCAGCCGCGGCCCTGTTGTTGTCTGCGACGACTGCCAGCTGCTGCTGTTGCTGGCATACGGCCACGTCGACGCCTCAACCGCCTACCATCACCCTGGCTCATGGACATGTAGTTGTGGAACCGGTCTAATATGTCCCCACAACGTCTGTCTATGACATCGGTGAAATCACGGATGGCAGCCGCAATGTCACGCATACTGTCAGTCATGGCTGTGTGACATGCTGTCAGCTCCCTCAGACCCTGTCTTGTGTGCTGTTCCATACGTGACTGTGCCTGCATGACAACCTGAAACATAGCTGAGGTTGTAAGACCTCTGTGGGCACATCTGACAGGGGCAGTATGCCCACGGATGCTCCCATGAGAACCCCTGGACATCTGTCTGTGTGGTACCATCTCTGGGCCATGCCCATGGCTGCTGTGTGGGGAGGCATGTGCCACAGATACCACATTACCCTGGTCAATGCCCACTGTATACTGTCCATCACCTAGGGACATTGGTGACAAAGGGTGTATTGGCAGGATAACTGTGCGCATTGATGGGGTCGACAGCTGTGTACTGTCAATCGGCTGACCAATGGCAGACCCTGGCATACCTTCCTGTGCCATTACACAGATGTCATCATTATCAGTACCCACGGCACCTGATTCAGGTTCCCTGCTACATGACACCAGAGCAGCACCAGAACCTGTGGGAGGGAAACAGGAAACACAGTTTACAATGTCTACACATTACCAGTGATGCACACATGCACACATGCGCACATGCACACATGCACAGGTGCACACATGCACACATGCACAGGTGCACACATGCACACATGCACAGGTGCACACATGCACACATGCAGACATGCACACATGCACACATGCACAGGTGCACACATGCACAGGTGCACACATGCACACATGCACAGGTGCACACATGCACACATGCATACATGCACACATGCACACATGCACAGGTGCACACATGCACACATGCACACATGCACAGGTGCACACATGCACAGGTGCACAGGTGCACACATACACACATGCACACATGCACACATGCACAGGTGCACACATGCACAGGTGCACACATGCACACATGCACACATGCACAGGTGCAAACATGCACACATGCACACATGCACAGGTGCACACATGCACACAGTTTCACACAATTGTACAGTACTCAGTATGCGTGATATCAACACACAGACACAGACACACCTACATGCATACAAAGAGCACTACTAAGTGAGCCAAATAGTACTATTACTATTAAGACTATTACAGGAATTGTTGATACACACTCACCAGCATGGATAGGCTGCATTGCTGTTATACCATAGGGACCTGCAGACATGAAGAAACTAATGTCAGTGGGCACAACTGTGCCATTGTTACTGAGTATGATACAGGTCAGTAGTACAACAGTCGCCTTTCACAGGTCAGCTGCTAATATTGAGGATATCACACTTGCACATTAAATACTATGGTGACAGCTACAAACCAAGGACACACCTCACACATGCATTAACTACCAGTGTACACAACAGTCAACTATACATATGGCATATTACCTGCACGCTCACTGTCTTGCTGCTGCGTGGCTCCAGCCTCCATCATAATGCATGTCTGCTGCTGTTGTTGTTGCTGGCAGACTGGAGCCACTACACTCATGAGTAGTCCCTCCAGTCTGGTGAGTGGGGGATGTGTAGCCACCCCACCACCTGTGGCGACCTGTTGCCTGTGGATATCCGACGCACACTGACGGACATGTCTGATTAAATCACTGCAGTGATGTCGTACCAGCTCATATGTCCTATTATGCGTGCCTATGTCATTTACCCGACGGACAAGATCTTGCCACAGTGCAGCCCTCTCCTGCTGATTCTGGCTGGTGCGGGAAAAGAGTATTGCATAATCCCGCACCAGGCTCTGGTGTATCTCCTCATCCTCAGCTGTGGAGTAAGTGGGATTCCGCAGGTGGGCCATGTACCTGAGAAAGAAAATAACCTGATATCAGCAATATATGTCAGCAGAATTTGGCACACATACTACACATGTTACTCGACTGTTATGATACAACATATCTCACATATATAGCATCTGTCTGTCTATTGGTGGATACACATGTAAATGGCCAGGTATCAGTGCTCAGCCAGCAACTGTGCAACAGTACCTGGCACACTCCATATGACATACTACCAAACCCCAGCAGTCAGAACACTGATTCAGGTCAAGAGCACCTCCTCACTCTGAGGGTTTGTATCTAGGTACTGTATGGCCTACATCATCAACTACTGTGAGCTGACCACACACTGATTGCCCTGTCTATACATATCCCACCTCCACCACCAGCACAAATGACTATAGTGAATAACATTACAGATGCAAACTTTACACTTTGTAACAGTGACATGGTATCCTTTCAGCCCACTGGGCCAGTGGCAGATACAACCCACAATGCTGACCCCTACACAATTGCTTTCTACAGACATCTCCGAGAATGCATGGATCATGCAATCCCATATATGACCAAGACACTCTCCCCACAAAGGGACAGCATCCTGTCTGGTGGACCCCAGCCATAGACATATTGTATTACAGAAGATGGAAGCTACTGCAAGACAGAGCATAATTCCATAAAGGGAGGGCATGTCTGAGCAGCACTAGTAAGGATCTATTTTCCATCATACAAACATCCATGGGCAACTTTGAGAGGGAAATCAAGAGGGACACTACAGATAACCAGAAGGCCTTCTTCAGTTATGTTAGCAACCTGGTCAGTATCCATCCTCTATGCCCATAGTTAGTACACAACAACAAATATTTCACTGACACCACAGATATTGACAACATTGTGGCAGACAGGTTCAGTGCAGGTGTCACCCCGCCTCTCCCCCAAAATAAGACATAGTTATCCCAGCTGACTGTAACCTCCCTGTCATCACAGATATCCAGGTGAGAGCCACCCTCAGGAAAGCAGAATACACAACATGAATGGGACCTGATGGTATCCCCAGTTGCATGCTACATAAACTCTGACAGGAGCTAAACACACATATAGAAGTGCTATGTAACACTAGCCTGACTACAGGATATGTACCTGTACACTGGCGCACAGCAGCAGTGGTTCCACTCCACGAAGGAGGCACCTCAACATACCAATACAATACAACACAATACATTACATTGCAATACAATACTATACAATATGCTATTGCCCCTGGGACTACAGCAGCGTACTGTTCTGCTACCCTGACCATTGTGACACATGTGGTGTGATGGTACCTGCTGCTGTCACACAGTTACACAGGGTGACTCATATGGCATATTACCTATCTGACTAACATTCAGCAGGGGTATGTGTGACATGTACTCATGGGGAGTCTTGCTTCTTAACACTGTGTGGTTTATTGCAGGGTATGTCTTATCTGTGGGTAGGAACTTTTACCTCCACATGTGCTCTCTATTACAGTGGCACGGATGACACACAGCAGTCATTTAGGTTGTGGATGGTGTGAGGTGTTACTATGGTTGTTGGACATCTGTCATGGGTGTGACTTACATATGTAAATCCGGGAGTGGTAACCTCTATGTGGGTAGTATATGTGTACTCTGTGGTGTTGTCAGTCACTGTGCATTGGTAATGTGTTTGAGTGCATTGTCACAGTGTTGTACATGTCACTGTGTCCTTCTCCATATCTGTAGCTGTCATGTGAGGTCCATACCATGGCATCCATTATGTGGTGTGGTGGGGTACACCGACCTACATGTCCATAGCTGACACACCATGTTCGCTGACACATACTATGTGCAGGTATTCCAGGGATAGTGTGCCACTGTGAATATCATTGGGGCCACTATTGTACACATTTATGACCCTGTTCACCCCTGACACATGCAGTGGTGGGCAGCCAATCACATATCTGGTGGTTACTGGTGTAGGTGATTTGAAATGTGGTATGGTACTCCATTTTTGACACTGGTGTTCACTCCATGCCTTTGTCACCAGGCACCTGTTGCAATACATCTGTACACATGTGCCTCACTCAGAATTTATATACATCTTTCTCTCTCTCTATATATATATATATATGTATATAGATATATCTATATGTATATATATATATATATATATATATATATATATATATATATATATGTCTGTATACATATACACGTATATATATTGATGTACATATATTGCTATAGATGTGGAGAGGGGGGACACAGAGGGGGTGAGAGTGACAGAGGGGGTGGGACAGGGTGTGTTGAAGGTCATCATATACAGTCATACCTGTAGATAGTCAGATCAGTCTGTCTATGTATATGTATCTACATATATCTATATCTGTATGTGTGCATTACATATATATGTTTGTACATATTCTATCTATCTACATCTGTCTATGTATTCCTACATCTCTCTCTATGTATGTATACATATATGCATATCATATATATATATATATATATATATATATATATATATATATATATATATATATATATATACACATACATATGTTGACATATATACGTATCCATATGATAGACAGGTATATCAACATGTTTGTCTACCATACTGTATACACACACTAACATACTGCTAAACATACATAACTGTGAAACCTACTTTGTACATTGCACTACAACCTACAATCAACCAGCATTGATATGTGCACATAGATGCTCTCACATACAAATGTATGTACAGCCTTCACTGATAGTTGCTGTATGTCCCCTGCCCTTTACACATCTTCATATACATATGGCTACAGACCAATGACACATATGGAGGGTTCACAGTATGTAGACCTTTATAGTATTACTTTACATTACCTGTGTTTGTCACAGCTGCTTGTGTTGCCGTCTGGTTCTCTGTCCTGCTGCTCCACTTCCCAGTTGTCAGCTTTCAGGTGGCTGTTGCTGAACAATTTGTTTGTGTCTGCTTAATTGCAATTTTCTCTGTCTTTGTCTCTGTCTCTCTCTCTCTCTCTGTCTGTCTCTCACGTCCTTCTCAGGGTGCAATGAAAGTATTGCATGTGTGGACTGGGAGTACAGCATACTTTTGTAGGTATCTGCATATGCCCATGTGATGGCCTCTGCACCAATTGTTAGCCAGCATTTGCTAATTGCATGCAGCCAGTTGTGTACTGATTGCAGTTCTCACTGTGATTTCAGAACAGTGCTATAAAAAGGTATGTGAGATAGGCCTAGCCCTTTCAGATTTTAAGGGCAGGGACCATGCTGTTATGCTGTGGACAATGTTCTGTGAGTGTAAAGGTTGGTATCTCTCTCATATTTCCAGCTGTGTTGTAGATTAACATTCCTCCATTCATTTCTCCAGTTTCCTGTACTAACTGTGTATGTACACTGACACCTACAACTACTACTACTGTTAATGTGTGTGTGTGTGCTTTCCTTTCACTTTTGCTTGCACTTTGTTGCTAAGGCTTCAATATTTGCCCTTTACAGTCACTACTTGTATGCCTGCTAGGTGTCCTGACTGTAGTGTGCTGCTGTAGCTTTCCTATTTTCCATGTACATTCACACCTTGGAATGCTTGCTATATCTACTAGGGTGTTACAGCATGCAGTGTGGTCTGGCCATGGTGTGGGCCTTGACATCTATTAGGGTATTTGAGTATGCTGCTGAGCAGGCCCCAGAGACTTTCAGGTTCATCTGTTATCTGCCTCATGGAATGGTACATATCAGTGGGGTACACCCATTAAAATGTCTGGTATGCTGCAGTTGTGACTGTGGGTAAGCATGAGCATATGTATTACTACACTTTTTCTGCCATGCAAGTGGTGAATACTTTCAGGACTCCATAGTTACCATTGCATGTGTTACACCTTTCTGCCTACTGTTTGTACATTTCACATGGAGTCTGTGGGGCATCCCTGTAAGTCATTCACTGTTGCTATGTCTAGGCTCTTAACTATTCAAATATGGTGGTGTCAGACCCGTCATGTGTACAGATATTTGCAGGTTGTCCACATTTCTGCCTCATATTTTGGTCAATATCTCATGCACACCTTTTTCTGGCAAATCACTCTGGGCTCAAGTCAGAATATAGTGACAAACATTCAAGTTTCAGACTTTGTACCCTTCCAAACATCCCACAAAATGCAGACCCTGTTACTCTCTGAACTGTCTGCGTTTGTTGTAACATTATTTGTAATGTGTCCCTGGTTTTGGGCCTTTGCTCCACATATTTTATTACTTGGTCCGGATGTGTTCCTGTAAGAGGTTGTGGGGTATGGGCAGTGATTATCCTGCTGTGAGTATGTGTGTGGCTTGCAAGGTGCTATAGTGACATTATTACCTACTAGCTACCAACTAGCATGGCTGTTTCTGTTCACACACTACTATTATGGAAATCCACTAGTTTTGATAGTAATTCTAAATGGCATGCTTTGTGTACTACACATCTATATTCCCTTTACATTCATTCCTACTATTACATGATATATTTATTTTAGCACAATGTTCTTGTATAAGAGTCATGGCTTAGTGGTAAGTCATGTAGACTACTGTTTCCAAGGTCCTGGGTTCGGGACTGCCAGTGGGATTTTATTTTGCTTCTGAACTGACTACAAGACCTGTCAATCAAAGTGACTAAGGCCCTTTTAAGCAGTTGTAACCGGGTTAGCGCTGGTTTGCACGGAGCTCACGCATGCGCACTGGCGTTAGCTCTGCACACACCCGCTTACAACTGCTTACTCGTGCTTACTCTTGCGCACACCAGCACTATTTTCTTTGAAAGAAATGAAAATGGGGAGACAGAAAAGTGGTGAAAAAGGGGTCACAAAGAGGGTAAGACAGTAGGGAAACAAGCTTGGGTTTTGCAGGAGGGATGTAGGTAAGGCCCATAGCTGCCCATTTCTTCATCAGCAACAGCTGTGCATATGTTTGTAATTTGGTGTGACATTTGATACCTTCCACCCCTGAGAGAGGTGTAAGGACAACAGTAATACTTGTTGTACAGCCAATTGTAATTGATAGTTTCCATGTCTGGTAGACATATGTGCGGAATGGGCAGCTATGTATGGGGTGTAATTTTTTTGTGGGTACAGAGTGCCCTTTTTTTTTTTTTTCAGGTGAGAGTGGTATGTCAGGTGAAGGTAGTCGGTACAGCTGGGGAGGTAGGTTGGATAGGTAAACAGACAAGACAAACAAGACGCATACAGGGGCGGTGTCTGACACGTGTGGGGGGGTTACACAATTGACGGGGATGGAGGTTTGGATATCCAGAGCCCATGAGCCCACAGATGGCAACAGTGGAACTGATATCCCCACCCATAGGCAGTTGCCACTGTTCCTTCACTGCCCAGGACAGGGCTGTGCTGGGGGCTGTGTAGGCCGGGCAACAGGCATGCCCGTACGTTGTGCCACCCGTGCCTCAAGCTGGCGTAGGGGCTCGAGAACAGAGTCCCGAATCTCCCTACGCACCACAGTCCGGACGCCACGGAGGGTGAGTGGTGGTTCTCCTCTGGCCACACTTGCAGAGGGCGAGCCCCATCCCCTGCAGCGCTTCCACCTGCAGGTGGCACAGGGCCACCGGAGGAGGGTCCAGACTGGGCACTAGTGCCAGGTGCACTCGCCAGCTGAGGTGGGAGAGGTGGGTCCGCTGGGACCCGCCTTCCCTGTGGCTCTATGTTTTGCATTATGTCATGACAGTTTGGGTTAGTAACATACAATACCATTCGCAATTAGTTGTAACAGCATGCATTAGTATTCCCATTAACCAAACACCCAGATATTCACACCATTGAACAGCAAGCATAACACATGCATAATTTGAACAGCAATACACAGTCCAACAACATGCAGGGTTGATTGATGGCAACAGGCCATCAGGTTTGGATGTATGAACAGGGCAGATGCATCAATGGACATGCAAATATTTAGGACCCATCAGGACAAATGTCCAGGGGTGTTAATTGTGATTGCACATACTATTTTCACGTGGAATGGAGTATATGTGGTTATAGGGTGGGGTGAAGAAAATATTAACACCTTCGAATACCAATACATATGCTGTACATTTCTAATAGCTACAGATATATACACACTACTGTTCTAACTACAGTTTCCTATATGATAACTACTTCACTTTGGTGATAGGACTATTCATGCTACATCAATATACATTTTATTGTTATTCATACACGTTCATATCTGGCTTTGTTCAGCAACATCATCCTGCTACATTTGCTTTATATAGCTATAGACAACTGTGGATGTTTGATATTTCAGACAATCATACTATCTGCATATTGCAGACTGAGAGCAACATATCCAGATTTTGGGATACACATTCCAGCTGCAGCAACACTTTTGACACATTTTGCAGTTTGGTTCTACTTGTCACATTCATTTCATTCTGTACTGACTGCAGTATACTTTATACAGGGGTTATTACTACTTTATTGGTGGATTCATGACTCTTTCTCACACCCTCTCACTTGTTTTCATTTTACTATTCAGGATGGTACTTACTTCTAGGCTATGATATGCACTATGATATTATAGGTGGGGCATCGTTATTTCAGAATTTATTTCATACATTTTCACTGTTCTGTTGGGATTTCGGACTGCAACACAGTTTGTAATCAAGCAATACTTGCAAACACTTTTACACTGTTACTTGCACATTTTATTAGTTAGTGACTACACTGCATTCTTTTGCTAACTGTCATACTTTTATATTTCTTTATAGTTACTGGGTGTGGATTACTGACCTGCCTGGTGGCGCAACCGCACCAGCCTATCGCCATAAGCTTGTCGGTTCACAGAACGGACACCTGCAGCTGTAATATAAATGGAGTTATATTGGAATACACATCTCCATAATATCAGCTAATTTAATTTCTTACATACATAATTAAATGTAACTTACTCAGTAGTGGGGCATTGGGAATTTGCCGGGCCTCCTGGATCCAAAGGTTCAATTGGTCCTGCTTGCATCTCTTCAGGTCCGCATGGTGGTGATGGACCTGCTCACCAGTCCTTGGAATCCCTGTGGCACTGGTAAGATCATGAGCCAACCGGTCCCACGCCTCAGCCCTATATGCTCCCCACAGGACCTGGCCCTGCATGAGTTGGGCCTCATGATTGTGGACTAGGAAATCTGGACTCCTCAACACCCCACCTCTGTGCTTGAAAGCAACTACCCTCACCTACACCTGACATTCTGGCTGAAAGTCAGTTCTACAATCATTTATGCTGTGTATTCCCGCCTATGGGGCTTATATATGCCGTTTTTCCCGCACTTCTCCGTGATTGGCCATTTTGGAATTGTATTCACTTCACAAGACCTGCTTTGTCATGTTCCACTTTCTATTCATTCCTATATATGTGTTATTACTGCATTCCTGAGTATAGCTGTCGTAGCTTAGTGGTTCAGTACCTTGACTATGGTGTATGGTATCCTGGGTTCGAACCTGGCCACTGCTTTTTATATTTTCTGACTGTCTAGACAGGCTAGGGGGTGTGTCTGTGTAAAGGCAGTTTTGTTACAGCTTGCTCAACGTTGCCCGTCGGTTAGCTTGTTGGCGCGGTGCATAGCTTCGCGCAAACGGGGTGCACTGGTTTAAGCCTCATTTGGCTATCAGCACGCATAGTCATCTTAGCTCAGCTAGGGGCACACAGTTTGAGCGTGTGAAACCACTGCTCAACTACGGGCACTTATTTTGCACCTGTTAAACCACTGCTCACCTACAGGCAGATGCACTCACCTTGTTAAACTGTTGCTTAGGTATAGGCACATGTGACATTTTTTTATTGTTTTGTTACCTCACATTTCTTCAAAATAAATGGACTATTTCATTACATTTTACATTAAATGTGATTTTATATGTGTACATGTTTGTCAGGGACTTGTTTCGTGCTTATTTTGCTAAAAATAAGAGTTGGTGTTGTGGGGGCTCAAACCATGAATGCCTACTCTTCAGCCAACATCTCTAGTGCTACGCTATTGCTTCTTGGCTTACTTTGCATATTTAGTTCTTATATGCTTTCCCACTGACTGCTAACTGTAGCTGTGCTACGGGCACGCCCGCGCAAACGAGCGCACTCACGGTTAAACATTTTTACAATTTAAAACAAAATATAACATGTTCATTTGTATATTTTATGTTCATAGTCTGTGGGGGCATGTGTTGTGTTGTGTTTATTCACATTTCCGTGGACTCTGTTGTGGGTGTTTACTTTGGGAACTTTTACACTTCTGGGGGCATGTCCGCTTGCAGGGCTCGGCCTACGGACATGCCCCCTACTGTCTTACACGGACCGTGTTAGACTTAGGTGTGATTCAGCATGCTCTCATGAATATGCAAAGCATGCTGACATCACTCCGTTTAACTGCAGCCTCCGTGTAAGAGTTATAACTCTTACACGGAGGCTTCGTGAATCCTTGCCATAGTTATCAGTGTTCAATAAAGTGTCGAGCATTCTACTATTGTAATCCAGTATATCCATAATAACAACCCCCCCCCACACTTTTTTTTTCTCTTCAACACTTAGGCTTTCAATATCTGTGTTGGAGATACAGCATTTCCATTGAACGGGTAAATGTCACTAAAACACTTTTGTTCAAGCAAGTGCATAAGGTGGTGCACAGACCGGGTGAATGTACTTTTATGATTAATGTCATTGCATCATCAAACATAATAGTAAAATTCAATTTTATTTAGACAGTATAGGGTCTTTAACAACTGTCTCACCAATTGCTTTTTTTCATAATTACGCTAACAAAATTTACAACTCATAGAAATCACTTGTGCCCTTTGGTTTGAACCAAATTTATTCTTGTTAATACTCATCTTTGAACTCTGTTTTAGTTTCACAAATCAATGACTTGCTTTTGACAGGAGATGGGAGTTTAGTACTTTCTTTAGAGTCCAAACCCTGTATGATTGCAAGACTATAAACATCCCTGGGCCAGATAAGGTGCACTGGTAGTCATGGAGAACCTGTCACATCAATCCACTTTTAATGGACACTGTCTCAGTGTCAGTAGACAAATAGATTGTTCAATTCTTTTAAATGAGCCACACCTTCCAAATTACATGCTCTTGAAACTCTGTTGATTAACTCATGAAGCTAAAAAAATCATTATTCCACACTAAAACTATTTGTGCCACCAATCACTAACAGAGAAACAGTTTTTTATAGAAAGGGTGGCAAAGTTGTTCCCATAAATATAAAAAGGCTCCCTTTTAAGAAAACTGCTGCATTGCTAAAGCTTTCAGTTGTATTTAGGGTGGCTCTATTTCTGATGAGAAGAATTTTAAAACATTATTTTAATATATAATTGTGTCATTATTCTGTGCAAGTTGCACTCCATATTTTCTGCTTAGGTAAATCAGACATCATAAATACATCAGCTAAGCATATGGGAGGTCTGAATAGCTGAGAAGGAGAATGACAAAGGTAACTATAGGTTTTCCAACCTTCTATATGTGAATGCCATCTGGGTGTGAATTATA
The DNA here is from genome assembly GCF_019279795.1 of Protopterus annectens. NCBI lineage: Eukaryota > Metazoa > Chordata > Ceratodontiformes > Protopteridae > Protopterus > Protopterus annectens. The sequence goes on along the minus strand of NC_056730.1, from coordinate 342,071,618 downwards.
ATTTACTCCAATAAACCATCATATTAGGAGGCTCTAATTCAGTCAATAATAATACATACTCTTCAATCCCAATCAATTTATTTGGTTTCTCACATACTTAATGAAGACTGGAGTGACAGCCTATGGTCTTTTTCAATAAATCTGTAAATAAATAATGTATACTTAACTAGATTCTAATTTCCCTAAACATAACTTGTCAGGTATTCTTCCAGATACTTTAAGTCATCACCACCCTACATCTGCCATTCACCATCAGCGCCTAGTTCCCAAAAGCTTTGACTTTAAAAATATCACAAATGTCAAAAACTTTGATCCAAACTTATCATCAACACATTACAATATTATTAGACTTCTCTCAAACATTTGCCTGTTGACAAAGAATCAAAGCTTTTAACAAAGCTTTCCTCCACATTTTCAGTACTCTTGCTCCAATTGGATAAAGATCAAATCTAATTCAGCACCTTTGCTAATACCTGAAACCAAACCTAAAACTAAACTTCTAGTGTGCCAAAACAAAATAATGCACCAAAGGGGCAAAGCATGGAAACAATGACAGACCAACAGAAATGAATCCACATTGCAATCTTACTAAAAACTAGTCCTAGTTGTGAAAAGGGACTAATATATGTATTTCCAGGACTCTCATAGCTCTAGCCATAAATCATTCTGATTCTCTATCAACAATCTATGTCCCACCAAGACATAGCCAGAAGGTTCAACTTCCACTTCAAAAACAGAGCAGTGACACTAACATAACAACAGTCAACAAAACTACCCCCATCCTCTTCATCATCCTCTCCAAATCCCCTATCTTTTACTCTACAACCAGTAGCAACTAAATTCTTACAGAAACTTCTCAGTAAACTGAAATCTACCAATTTGGCTGCAGATAATCTCCCTGTCAGATAAATAAATATATCAGCTAAGCCTCTATCTCTCTTATTCTATCTCTATACCAATCAATTGTTCTATATCTGAATCCACAGCCCCCAACTTATGGAAGCAAACTATCATTCTACCTCTACATTAAGATTGCAACTCTCAGATAAATGTCAAACTTCCATTCCATATCCTTTCTCCTCTCACTAAAATCTTAGGAGACCTGCATATATATTCGGGCTTTTCATTTCCTTCTAAACAAAAATATTATTTCACCTACACAACACTGTTTTTGTGGTAACGACAGTACAATCACTGTCTGGATATCCTTCTTTCACAAATCAAAAACAAAATGAAAACAAGGTTATCTCATCGATTATTTTACATCTTTCCAAAGGTTTTGACACAGTCGCTCATCATAAATTACTCCACACATTGTTCACATTAGGTTTTTTACCTTTTACACCAGTTTGGTCCAATAGCTATCCCACTAACTTAATCCAAGCAATAAAAATCACTACTCCACATATATGCCAGTAACAACTGGTGTCCTACAAGGACATCCTTTCTTATGTAATCTATTTACAAATAACCTTAATTGTGTATTTACCCATAAAACTCTCGTTCAATGGCAATTCTGATGTGATGTGCTTCCTGACTAGCCATACTTCAAACTATTACTCATGAATATTTCATCTCCATTGAGGCATGGGTTGCAAACTCACAGTTGCTCCTAAACCTAACCAAAACTAAAATAATGCTCTCATACATAACTCTCATAATGATAATAATTTCTGCATCACAATCTTCCACTTTCAAAATATTCAGCTAGAAGTACTCCCCCAGACTAAAGAATTAGGCATTGCCATGGACGAACAACTCAAGTTTGACAGTCACATACAAAATGTGGTAAAAATATCAAAAATTAGGACTTCTTTAGAGAGCCTATAACTTTTGTAGGGCATAATTTCATAAAAACTACAGCTTCAACATACCTCCTTTTAAGCCTATACAATGCAGCCCCAATTCCAAAAAAAATTAACTCAAATTAATTCAAAAACTGGAACAATGCTATAATAAAACTGCAAACTTTGCTAAAAAATTCCATATTGAACACATCATTGTATAGCCCTCAAACAATTACACTGGCTTGAATTCTAAAAACTAACCAAATTTTATACAGTTAAAACTCACTCCTTCAAAGGTACTTTGATATGCCTAAACAAATTTACTAGTAATTAAGAATCACAACTCCTTTAACGATTTCCTATATTTTGCTTATGTTTCAAAGATGTGGAATACCAACCACAATTAGATTAGTATTATCCTACAACTGATTTAAAGATAAAATAAAAGACTTACTATACAACCTCTGTCTTTGTAACTGCACCTTTAGTTCCAGGTTAAGGGAATTATCCCATACTTTACTGCCTTTCAATCATCGCCTAATAAACATTTTATTTCTCTACAATTTCTTAGAAATCAGTTTATACATACTCAAAATTGCCTTACTTTTAACTCAGTTTAACTTTTTGCTTTCCCTAAAATTACTTAAACAGTTCTAGTGAACCACTACTCTTCACCACTTCACCATCCCTCTTGTGCTATAAAATCATCCTTGCTCCTCTCTAAGCTTTATTCAGAACACTTTTCTTTCTTCAAATGCTCTCTCTCTCTCTTCATTCTCTCTCTCTCTCTCTCTCTCTCTCTCTCTCTCACCATATGATTGTTTGTTTCCTCCTCCTCTAGAAACTTATTACCTCTCCATACAACTGTATTTCTGATTTAGTAATACAACTCACAATCTAAAGTTTTCACATACTTTAACTATATTTCCATGTAAATATTAATGTAATGTGTGTGTGTGTGTGTGTGTGTGTGTGTGTGTGTGTGTGTGTGTGTGTGCCTTTTTATTGTCATACTAACTGTATTTTAGAAATCTTAAACTTAAAATTGTATAGCTTTTTAGAACTTTTCAGTTCATCCCAGTTAGCAAATGTAATAAAAAATAAATAAATAATGTGTTATATTGTTTCTCTCATAAAAAAATAAAGTTAGCTATTTATGTACACCATTGTGAGAGTTCTTCCTTTAGGTTCTCATGGATCTATTGGTCTTTTTATACAAATAAACGTTTTCATAACTTGGATGTCCATGTTGATCCAAAGGCTGTTTTCCAGATGAGACAGTTTAACAATACAGACATAAGTCTGTATTTTACATCTTTTAAGAACACATCCAGTCTGACAGATTAACAGCAGCACTCTCCAATAATTCACAGTATTGTAAAATGTGTAAATAAAGCAGCAGTAACTATATACAGTAAAAAGTTGTCAGGGGAAATTTATAATTAAAGCAGGTATCAAGTAATCTGTGAAGTCCATCTATACCATTTCTCTTTCAATTTCTCATGAACTTTAGGACCCTCAGATTGTACCTTTAGTTCATATGTTTCCTTTAATAAGATAATAACTATCCAGTGCCTGTAATTTTTCCAATTTTGATTGATTACTTTCTTTCCTAATAGGGTGACTAGGTTGAAAAGGCTCTTTTCCTTCAGGCATAAAATGAGATTGGGGCATACTGAATCAAAAAATAAAGCTGGTGTTGTCTGTACTCTATTGGACCAGAGTTTTTTTATTACTAAGTTAGGCCGTCACATTATTAAATGTTTTAATGATATAGTTGACATATTTGCAGAAAACGTAACTGCTCCTAATATAGATTGGTCTACTTCTACATCTTCATTTAAGCTTATAAATAAAATAAATGTTATTTTCAGTTATTCTCAGATAGTCAGTAATAATGCAAGGGGTAAGAATATCCTCAATTTTTTTGGTCTATATAGTAGGTGGAAGTCCAAATCATGTAGTGTAGAGCCTTGTTTGGGGAGATCTAATCACCTATGTATTATCTTTGAAATTATTAAAACTGAATTTTCACAGATTAATAAAAGTGAAGTTTTTAAGAAATGCTATCAATCAGATTTTGAAGTTATTAATACATTATTTCTGGTGAATGTGAATCTTGTTTGTGTGGTCTTACAATACAAGAGAGCTTGGAGACATTTTATAACTTTATAAACCATCTGACCATAGGCTATGTTCCTCTTTGGCCTTTTTATGGAAATAGGACAAATTATTTTCCTTGCTGGAATAATAGACTTGCTAAGGAAAAACATAAAAAGAAAACACTATGGAGGATAAGGAGGATCAAACTGCAGTTAATAAAATAATTTACTATATATTCAAAAGTATTTTTCTAAACTTATTCATGAATCAAAATCTTCATATCAAACTGAATTAGCTAATAATGTAAATGATAATGACAAGGGCTTCTTTAAATATTACCAAATTATGATTTCGATGAAACATTAGGAATAACACTAAAAGGAGGTAGTAATTATATTAGCAAACCCAAAGAGATGGTAGATTTGTTTGCTGAGGACTTCTTTAACAACTCATAAGCTAGTAATTCTTTTGCATTTACTTTTCCTGGTGTTTTAGGTACTGTCTGTTTTTGCAGGAAAATCTTATAAAGCAAACTTTGACAAATATTAAAATGAATTAATCTGCCAGTCCAGATGAATTGAATGTCTTCTTTTTGAGATGAATATCTGAGAAATTTTATCCCAGTTTAAAATATTTATTTCAGAAATTTTTAAACATAGGCTATATGCCAGATAAATGAAAAGAGGCTATTGCCATCCCAATTTGAAAATGTTATACAAACCATAGAATTAATAATTATAACCTCAGTTCTATTCTGGAGAAGTGTTTTGAGCAAGCAATGAGCTTATCTTGTAAACATATTTTACCTTTAATACTGATATTTTTCAGCATGGGTTCGTTTCTGTTCATATGTTCATAGGTTCATAGGTTCATACTAGGCTATCTGCCCTAGGGCATTTATAAGCCTAGCCAGAATGTGTTTGGCTTTTGCCACCCATTTTAAATTTATTTTGCTATGCCCTTTTTCGAGGTTAGTATACTGTGCCTCTGTCTAACAGTGACACAGAAGTGATACCCGGGGTAAACCTACAATCTCCCATCCACTCATCAAGATTCCTCTTGAAGAGAGTCAATGAGGGACTCTGCCTAACCTGGACTGGGATTGTATTCCAGAGTGAAGGGAGCCTCTGGGTTATGAATCTGTCCCTCCAGCATGTCCTATTTATTTCAGTGCTGAGGTTAAAGTCTCTCGAGAGCGTAGCTCAATGGGATTTGGATTTTCTGAGGTGCAGCATGTCCATTAATTCTGGGTTGGACATGGCTTTATATGTCAGGCACAGATCGCCTCTGAACAGGAGGTATGCCACTGAGTAGAGCTGGAGTTTCTTTAACTGGGCAGCATATGGCATCTGTTTGAGCCCTTTGATCCTCTTGGTGAGGTACTTTTGGGGTCTTTCCAGTTGCTGCAGGTGTCTGGTAAGGTACATCCCAAAAGGGGCATTGTACTCAATTATGGGCCTGATGAGGGATGAGTAAAGAGGCACGATGACCTCCCCTGATCTAGATGTGAATCCCTTCATGATTAGGTGGGCTATATAAAATGTTTTTCTAACCACTTTGGCCACGTGGTTGTCAAATGACAGATTGCTATCAACTTGGGTCCCCAGGTCCCTAATTACTTCTTCTGTACTTAATGGATTACCACCTATGTGGTAATTTGTGGGCACTTTGTTTTTGCCAAAGGGGATGACTATACACTTTTTGGCATTTAGTAAATGCACACACAGCCAGGAAATGGAACAGCTTGTTGTAAGTTCACCAAGGCAGATTCAGTAAATCCAGGTAGGCACCAAACGAATTCAAATAATTCCTTTATTCAGAACCACAGAATAATAACACACAAGCACTTTCGCTCAGAGGAATTCTGAGCTTTATCAAGTGACACCATGCTGTTGAACCAGGTGTCTTATATACCTTGAAAATCCTAGGTTAATTAGAAAGCACTACCAATTAACATTTTAAAGAGACTATGCACTATTCCACATGCTTAAAAAATCCTTTAAAACAAAATGTATGAAAAAATATAATAGATTGCTTAAAATAATGCATTCATGCATCTGTCACTACTAAAAATGCTAATAGCTTAAAAATAAACAAAACATTGTGCACTGTTTCCATAGTGTTTAACTTTGTAATAAAACTTGCTTTGTGCAAAAAGTTGCACTTCTTTTGAAAATTGGAATAAGATGGAGTGACTTGACGTACCAACTGTTGTTCATGTAAGTATAATATAAGGCTAATGCCTAGTATGGGTATGACAATATTTTCCTTTTCTTTTGATTTTCACTTAATGCTACACTATACAAAGTCTATGTTAAGGAAAGACCTATTGTACAGCATAGTTTAACTTGGTTAAGATATAGTGTTCTTTTTCCAGCAGGGTTGTCAACAAGATCAAGAAAAGGAAAATATTGTCATACCCATACTAGGCATTAGCCTTATATTATACTTACATGAACAACAGTTGGTACGTCAAGTCACTCCATCTTATTCCAATTTTCAAAAGAAGTGCAACTTTTTGCACAAAGCAAGTTTTATTACAAAGTTAAACACTATGGAAACAGTGCACAATGTTTTGTTTATTTTTAAGCTATTAGCATTTTTAGTAGTGACAGATGCATTAATGCATTATTTTAAGCAATCTATTATATTTTTTCATACATTTTGTTTTAAAGGAATTTTTAAGCATGTGGAATAGTGCATAGTCTCTTTAAAATGTTAATTGGTAGTGCTTTCTAATTAACCTAGGATTTTCAAGGTATATAAGACACCTGATTCAACAGCATGGTGTCACTTGATAAAGCTCAGAATTCCTCTGAGCGAAAGCGCTTGTGTGTTATTATTCTGTGGTTCTGAATAAAGGAATTACTTGAATTCGTTTGGTGCCTACCTGGATTTACTGAATCTGCCTTGGTGAGCTTACAACAAGCTGTTCCATTTCCTGGCTGTGTGTGCATTTACTTCCTGGTTTGGTTCTCTGCTGTTTGTTTGACTTTTTGGCATTTAGCTTGAGGCCATGGCTCTGGCACCAGTTGTCTGTTTCTATGAGGCCCTTTTGGAGGATGCTTGTGTCGGCTGGAGAGTCGATTATGGCGCCCAGTTTGCAGTCATCTGCGAACTTGGTCGGCCACAGTCCTTCCGTGTTGGCCTGTACCTCCGAGAAATATATACCGAACAAGAGTGGTCCCAGGACTGAGCCTTGTGGGACACCACTTGTAACTGGTTTGGAGTCTGACATGGCTCCAGCAATTCTAACCATGTGGATTCTGTCCTTGAGCCAGTTTGCAATCCATCTAGTGACATAGGGGTTTATATTTAAGCTGGTGAGCTTATCTATAATGCCCGAGTGGGGTATTGTATCGAAGGCATTTGCGAGGTCCAGGTAGGCTGTGTGGAACACCTTCCACTCGTCAATGGCCTTGGTGGCTGTTTCAAAGAAATCAACCAGGTTTAAGAGGCAGGATCTGCCCTTAACAAAGCCGAACTGGGTAGGATCCAGTGTCTGTAGGTCCCCAATATCTTTATTTATGAGGTCCATGATGATCCTTTCCATAGCTTTGCAGACCAAGCTAGTCAGGCTTATGGGGCGATAGTTTCCAGGATCTGTTGAGGCACCACCTTTATGGAGAGGGACCACTGTTGCTGTACGCCACTCTTTGGGCACATATCCTGTAGTAAGGCTGAGATTGAACAGTAGTTTTATGTTTGGGTTTAGCTCTTCTTGGAGTTCATGTAGGACGCAGCCTGGGACACCGTCTGGTCCCATTGATGCTGTGTTTTTTGCTTTGGAGAGGGCGGCTCTTACCTGAGCGTCTGAGATGTCAGGGGGGCAGCACTCTGCTGGGATAGATATTTGCCCTTTTGTTGGGGAGGGGTGGGAGTTTGCGCTGAACCTGTCAGCTAGGATGTTGGCAATGTCTGTGGGTTCAGTGTATTTTCTGTCATTTTGGACTAATTCTGAGCATATCTGGGAATTACCACCCAGGTTCCTAACATAACTAAAGAAAGCCTTGTGATTATCCTTAGTGTCCTGTGCAATTTTTCTCTCGAAGCTGGCCTTAGACAATTTTATGAGTGCCCGTAGATTTTGATAATACTGATCAGTGATGCCTTCCCTTTTTGGGATTTTGCTCTATCATTTAGTAGCTTCCTCCTTCTATTGTATAGTTTGTTTATGGCTGGGGTCCACCAGACAGGACGTCTGTCTTTGGAGGATTGTGTCTTGGTTTTATTTGGGATCGCATGATCCATGCATTCCTGAAGGTGTTCATAGAATGTGTTTATAAAGGATTCTGCAGTCTGGCCCATATTTTCCACAGGCCCGGGGCTTTGAAGGATTCCACCTCGGTTTTGTGGAGTCTGAAATTTGCTTTAGAGAAGTTTTTCACTGTGGTTTTCTGGGCAGGGGATGGGGTTGGGATGTGAATATCTAGTGAGATTAGTTTATGGTCTGATCTTACCAGTGAGGGATACACTTCTGGTCTGGAGCATAGAGTCCCCATGTTGGTGATGATCAGGTCCAGTATGTTTTCCCCTCTTGTGGGAGTGGTAACAAGTTGTTCCATAGCATTTGAGTTTATAAATTCTAGGAACCTTTGGGCTAGGGTGTTGGAGCTAGAGTAATGCTCCCAGTCTATGTTTGGGTAGTTGAAGTCGCCCAATATAATGGTGTTTGGAGAGACCTTCATATTTTCCAGTGTTCTCAGGAAGGCCGAGTGGGGTTCCTGGGTTTGGTAGGGTGGTCTGTAGCAGGCTATAAACTGGAAGGCAGTTTCACCCACTGTTAGTTGCACATGGATAGTCTCTGATGCTTCGTGCTTTGCCACCAACCTGGAGGTGTGGGTATCTTTGATGAATATCGATACTCCCCCTCCTTTTGTGGTTTGGTCCAAGTTTTGGGGCCGAAAAGCATGGTATGAGGTATAACCTGGTAGTGCTGGGGTGCTCTCGGGAGCCCTGAACCAGGTTTCTGTTACTGCACAGATATCGATGTTCTCCATGCTAAGGAGAGTTTCGAGTACATGCATCTTGAGGTTTAGACTTCTGGCATTGAGTAGCATTACTCTTAGTTTCTTATCCCTTGTGATACCTATGGAGGTGGGTTTGTCTTTTGAGCCTTGCCTAAAAAAGGCACTATGGGGGAAGCAAGAGCCTATGCCAATATCCGAAAGGCCAGGGGTGACAGGTGCAAGCCGTCCCTAGTGAAGTATCGTGGCTTGTCGAGCATATCATCCCAAGCTGACAGGCATTGGATCCCCTTTGAATGACACCAGTACTTAAGCCAATTGTTGAAATTGATCATCTTGTCTTCATATTGTGGCATCATTCTTGGTGAGGGTAAGATGCTACTGAAGGTCAGGGTCATACCGGCCTGGGCTACATGCTCAGAGAGCTCCTTTATGTCTCTTTTCATGTAGTCCAGGGAGGTACGTCTCAGGTCATTCACACCAGCATGGACAATGACTGAGTCATATTTGTACTTGCCTTGGAGTGACCTGAGTGCTTGTGTTATGTGGCGGATCCTAGCGCCCGACAGGCTGCTCACCATGACCCTCTCCTTGTTCAGCCTGGTGAGCGGGACGTCAGTGTGCCTGACGATAGAGTCACCTATTACAAGTGTATCAGGTGTGTTGTTTAGTCTTAAGGGCTGTGACTGTTCGGCACACTGGCTTTGTGAGATATGTGTTGCACGTGTTTTGTTTTGGGGTAGCGGTTGCTTGGGTGTCTGCTTTGGAGGTCTCTGCTGCTTAGGCAGATCTTTATTTAGAGCCTCGAGTATGTTTTGTGTGATTATGTGTTTGGTTTGCTGTCATGGTAGGTCTATGTGAGACTGGAATTGTAGTGAGTGTGGTTTCCTTCTCCTCCTGACTGGTTATGCCAGTACTGAGTTGAGAGAGCTTAGCCTCCAGTTTGGCTATATGGTTGCATCTCTCACATGTGTTGAAATTTGTTGGGAGGAGGAGAGGGTTGTCTGTGTACATGAGGCAGTTGTAACATTGCCTCAAGATTCCCAGATTCACCAGCTGGACCAGAGAGGAGATTGACAACTGACCTTTGGACATGCTAGAATAATATTGGGAATTCCTTAATAATTGAAAACAAGGGCCAGTGGGGAGTGAGGGTGTAGTGCTTTTAATTTTTAGTGCTGACTTATATAATTGCTTTAGTGAGCAAGTGCCAGGTAACTTAAGTGCAATGTGTTACAGGTAACCTAAATGCAAAAACGACAAACAGTAACTTTCTTTCAAGTGAAACAAGGAAATAAGTACAGTAAGCAATGCAGATATCACTAGTGATGCACAGAAGCGCTGAGAAGCCGCGTATTAGGTGGAATTAGCATTCCAGGGAAATAACAAGCAAACAAACAACAAGCATATAAACTTATTAGACCAAGTCTTTCAAATTTGATCAATCATTATGACTGTATTGTAAATTTATTGGACAAAGGTTCTGGTATTGATGTAGCATATCTGGATTCAGCCAAGGCCTTTGATTTAATTCCTCATTGTTTTTGTTGATATCTTAAGTATGGCAAACACGAATGCCTGTGTTGTAAAATGAGTCTTAAGTTGGCTATTAAGTAGAAAATGCAGAGTTAGAATTAAAAATATGTGTTCTACTTCTAGGAATGTTTGCAAAGTTGTACACCAAGGGTCAGTATTGGGACCATTAGTATTTGCTCTACTAATGAGTAACTGCCCAACCTCTTTTCAAGTTTGGACTTTTTTTTATTTCTCCAAGTCTTTTGGGTTTCTAATACCATGACAGAAATGGACCCCATTCCTATGCCAAGGTATAATTAAAGTTCATGAAATTAGTATTGTTTCAGTCTTTGATTTTACCCAAAAGTGCTCTGTGCAGCCCTCGTAATGTGCCCAGTAATGACTCCTTCTGCAATTCGTATGGAGTTACATGTACCAGTAACATATTTAAGTAGGATTGTAAATTCTTTTTTATAAGACCCATTGCTCCTACTACTACTGGAACTGTCAGGGTATCTTTCTTCCTCATTGCTCTCATTTCTGCCTCCAAATCCTAGTACTTTATGACTTTGAGTCTGTCTGTACATAAGACAGTGTAGTCACTGGGTGTTACAATTTCAATAATGAATGCTACTTTTGTCTTCTTTTCATGGACACTATATCTGGTTTTCTCGCATCTATTTTTGAACTGTTGGTAATGGATGATCCCATGTTATATAAACTTCATCATTTTCTATGATGTTTTCTGGCTCATGGTTCCAGTATTTTTCAGCTACTTAAATATTATACTGTTTGCACAATCCCCAGTGCAACATACTTGTTACATTTTTATGCCTTTCAGTATACATTCCTTCTGCCATTACTATATCACAACCAGCAACAAGACATACAACTGTTTCCAGTTCTGTTTTACAAAACTTACATTTGTATGTTTCTCCCACATGTTCAATGGACTTTGTAAACCAATGTGTACATACTCCACTATCTTGAGCCGCCAATATTAACCTTTCATATTCTGGTTTAAATTCACCTCTCCTTAACCATTCCTGCATTCGATCCTGATCAACATGAGGTTGTTATAAGAGTTTCCTATACTTGCAACTATATCTTATATATTTTCCACATGTCTTGCCTTCTCATCTGATCCTTCACCTTATATTCTTTCTTTTATTTTTTTGGCACATTCATTTGCTACCTGATTTTTATCTACTTCTGGTTTGATTTCCATTCCCGCTTGACACCGATATGCTTCTGCTAAACTAAGCAGGGAAGTTATCTTAGACTTGTTCTCCTCATGTTTCAAAACTTTCACTACATTTAGATCTTGTGAGGTCAGAAGATATGTATGCAATCCCACTATCACAGATCTATACATGTAATTCATTTTGAGGAAGCCCATACCTCCTTCAGAACAGGGAATATATAGCCTTGGTATTTACTGATTTTTATAAATTATTTGATGAGTATGAAGTATTCTTCTTGTTTTCCTGTCCAAACTAACCAACACCTTTTGGGGCCAGTCAATCACTCCAAAACTGTAAGTTAGGACAGGAAGAGCAAATTGGTTAATAGCTTGGACTTTGTTCCTAGATGTCAAAGGGATATATTATCATCCCTTTCAGCAAGAGCAATGTTCCTGCAAATTAGCACATCAGTGGCAATACCCTAAGTACATACTCATTGGTGAGAGATCTGGGGACACAGATTGACAGCAACCTTGCCTTTGATCACCATTTCTCCAGAATGGCAAGAAGGGCATTCTATATGGCAGACTTCATACATAAGGGCATTGGCTTGAGAAAAAGTGAAGTTATCACCTCCCTGTACCCTTCACTCATTAGGCCAATAATTGAGTACAATGCCTCTTTTAGCATGTACCTTTCAAAGCACCTACAGCAATTGGAGAGACCACAGACATTCCTCACAAAGAAAATTCTAGGTCTTTAGCAGCTATCCTATGTGGAGTTGCTGAAATCACTGTCACTTTATTCTGTTTCATACAGACTACTCAGAGGTGATCTCTGCCTTGCATATAAGGTGATCTCTAACGCCACTTTATTGGAAATGGTGGACATCCACAAGTCAAATGGCATACGAGTTACTCACTCTAAAGACCCAAACCTGGCATGTGACATCAATAGAACCTGCTGGAGGGACAGATTTGTCTCCCCGAGGTTACCACACCTTTGGAATAGACTCTCACTTCACATCAAACAGAGCACCTCATTGGCCCTCTTCAAACACAATCTGGATGATTGGATCGGTAACCATAAATTTGCCACAGGAGTTCCACCTGTGTCCCTCTTGGACAGGGGCAATAGGTGCTGATCATGGTAAAAAGGGTAAAATTTGACTAAGCTTGTAAGGGCCCTCGGGCCTTTAGCCTAGTAGCTTCCTATGATCAATGCTGCTTTTAGTATTAATTTCAGCCTTCTAAAATGTTCCTTACTGAGTTTTATTCACATTTGTTCATGTTTTATTGTTGATACTTCATCAATTCCTAAATATTTATACATTTCCTCTTGCTCAATTTCTTTTATATCACATTCTTGTCCCAAGCCGATGTTTTCTTGGTGTTGCAGTTTTCTTGCTTTAAAAGTTGCTTTTGCACATTTATCAAGACCAAATGACATTCTTATATCATCTGAAAACGTTTTGACCAGTGTTGTTCTTTCATTTCCTCATCTGATGAACTATACAGTTTTAAATCATCTACAAAGAGAAGATGAGAAGTCACAGTAGACAGCTTAATGTGTTAAGAGCAGGACAAAAGAGCAGTGGTGAAAGAGGGTCACCCTGGAATACCCCCCTTTTAATTTTTATCCCTGGCATAATAATTTGTCCTTTATCATGGCTTAATTGCAGAGTAGTTTGTCACTGTTTCATGGTCACTGTAATGTAACTGATCAGTGTAGGGTGCATCTTATACATTTTAAACACTCTTTTATCTCTGAATGTGGGATACTGTCAAATGCTTTTTTTATAGTCTATCCATACCATACTTAGATTCTTCCCCTTTTTACAGTTCTCCATTATGACTTCTTTAACATCAAATGATCCTTTGTTCCATATGACTTCCTTGTATTACCTTTTTGTTCTATTGCCATGATTGTGTTTTCTTCTAAATGGCTATAAACTCTGTCAACATCAGTTCCACTGTATAGTTTATATGTTGTCAGATAGCAAGTTATTAGTTTATAGTTTTTAGAATAGCTTGTAGGTTCGCTCTTTTCTGTTCAGGGTGTACATATAAATAGTTCTTACTCATGGCTAAATCTTCATGTAAAGATGTTAATACTTTTATCCAGAAGTTAGGCACTACTTCTGGGCATGGGTTTTCCAATTAGGAGCTTTTCTTAACTTTGTTTTAATCTCTGTGGCCGTTACTTCATCCCATTGCATATTCTGTACTTTGAACCTCTTATTCTTTCTTTTACTTCTTCTATTCATTTAGCATCTTTGTTATGTTCCACAGGGACTTCATAAATAGTTCTCCAAAATGTATCTATTCCTTCTTTTTTGGTAGTGTTTTGATTCCTTTTGCCTTGAATCTCAATTCACTATAAAACTTTTTTGGGTCATCAATAAATTGCTTATTTTGTACTTTTCCTTTATATTTATCTGCATATCTTCTAGTTTTTTTCTGCCTGTGCTGATACTTTTAGTTTATTATTTGTGATAGTGCATGATAGGTCCTAATCTGTTCCGATACTGTGCATTGTTTTTATCACGTCAATCTTTCTGAGTGTTTTCGTTGATCTGTTCCCTCTTCTATACTCTTCTAACAATGACACTTCCAGTCTTTAGTTGCTTTATAGTTTTCTCTATTCGATACTTCCATGATGGCATTCGATTTCTCACCTTCTTTCCCTTACTACCCTGTATTTTTGTGGTAAGACTTTATCTGTTATTTATTTAGATGCACAGTAATATATCCTATTTACTTATGTTATTCTGCATGAATTTCTGTGGAAGGTCCGAATTACTGTGTTCATTTGTTTTATCAAACGTCTAACTTTTGGGGTTTTATTGACTTTCTGTAATCTGTTTCTTTCACTGATATTAATATGTCTGTCCATCTCTATTAAATCAAACAACTCTTCTCTTAGGCTATTTTCCTATAAAATGAGGGCTTATCCTTTGTTCTCCATTTCCTGTAGGCATTCTATAGGTAGTTCCACAGCATCTTCCTGTGCCACATTCTCTTTGGTTTCATCCTATGTCATCCATTGCTCTTTCATATGGAAACTCACTGGTCTATAACCCCACAACACTGGCTGCATCAGATTTGCCACAGTTTCCTATTCCTCCCCTTGCTGTGTAACTCCAACTGGATGTTTGCATTGGTTTCCTGTGGAAGTCTCCAAAGTATCTTCATCTGGCAACTGATCAGATGTTTCCCGCTCCACTGGTTTTGCCTTAACTTGGGGATCCATCGGTCTAGCCTGCTGTGATGATTTCTGAGTTAGATTTTCTACACTAAATCCTTCACTTTGCAGGTAATCCATAACATCAGTTTCTATTTCTTTAACTTCTCCATTACTATCTTTTCTGCTTTTCCTCTTTATTTTCTTATTTTTTTGTATCTTAAAATTTTCCATGTCTGGATGCCTTTGCATATATTTCTCTTCAAACATCTTTGGTGCTGCTCTTTTTGTTTTGATTATTTTTTCTTACTCATTTACATAGATATTACACCATATTAAATCACCTTTTCTTTCCCATGTCCACATTTCTTCTTCAAATGTCTCCTGATCCTTCTGTTTCTCCGTACTTTGGGGACTCGCTGTTCCATCGTGCTGTTATGTAACCTGTGTTAAATTTTTAGACTAAATCATTCACTTCGCATGTGTTCCATTACTTTAACTTCTATTTTTTTTAACTTCTACTTTACTAATCTTCTGTTCCACATTTCCTCTTTTTGATCTTATTATTCTTATTGTGAAAATTTCCATATCTGGATGCCTTTGCCTGTATTTCTCTTCAAATATCTTTGGGGCTGCCTTTTTGTGTTGATTTATTTGGCTTTCTCCTTTGCATAAATATTGCACCAGATCAGATCTCTCTTTCTTTCCCATGTCCATATTTCTTTTTTTATGACTTTCAAAAGTCTCTAGATTTTGTTCTTTATACTTTTGTGCTTCTCACTTGTGTGGCTTGGTAAATTTAGAGATAATATAATAGTTGGCCTTGTTACTAACTTAGAGGAACATATTTATTTTCATAAATATCTCAACAACTTAATTAGGGGGTACAGTTAAAGGATATGAAGTTTAATATAGAAAAATTTACAATCTTGCAATTTAGGACTAATAACCATTATTATATTTATACATTGTATAATCATGGTTGTTATTTATCTACTCTGGTGAAGGATTTGAGTATTTTAGTAGATATATCTTTAACATTTGATGTATTTAGTAGATACATCTTTAACATTTCATGTATTTGGTAGATACATCTTTAACATTTGATGTATTTAGTAGATACATCTTTAACATTTGATATGCATATTAATAATACTGTTAGGAAGTGTTATGGCCTTATAAAGACTATACTTCATAGATTTTCCAGTAGGAATAGAAGTGCAATGGTTAAGCTATGCACTGTTGGTATATGTTGTTTTGCTGAATATGGTCACTCTTTTTCTGTTGTAGCCATCTCACAGCTAAGGTGGTTGGATTGTGTACAAAAAAAGCGATAATTTATCTTATGTTAAGACACGTGAAAAATTATCTCTACTGAACAGCAAATGGCTTGCTGAGGTTGGATCTAATTTTGGTATGTCCATGTTTAAGTGATTACTTATTGGCTGCTTTTTGGGGTATAAATTTTGTAGACTATATTATCAATACCAGGAATAAAAATATTTTATTTAAATTACCAATTGTTTGAACTAAGTTAAAGGTGATGTTCTTTCAATACAGCTCTGTACTAGAACCAACAACTAAAAGAAGAAAACATCCTAAATACTTTGACAGGCATACAGAAATATTAAAATACACATTGCCTTCAAAAAAATCACATTTTCAGTACCTGGGAAGTAAAATTACCTTCTCCCAAACAGTCTAAGAAATCTTTATTTTTTGAGTTTCTTTCTCAGATTAACCTAAAAGTAATAGTGATGAGAGTTCATAGGTAGGTACTAGGTTATTGGCCCTAGGGGCCTATACAAGCCTAGCCAAAAAGGTACCCTGGCTTTCGTCACCCAAGAAAATTATTTTCCTGTGCCCCTGTCAAGCAGAATCACAGAAGTGATCCCTGGCATGAATTTCTTATTACCAATCCAATCATCAAGATTTTTCTTGAAGAGTGCTAATGAGGAGCTCTGTTTAACATAGATAGGTAGTCTGTTCCAGAGTATGGGAAGTCTCTGGGACAGGAATATATCCCTCCAGCATGTTCTGTTTATTGTGGTGACAAGGTTTAGTTCCCTAGAGCGTGCAGCTCAGAGGGATTGGGATTTCTTTAGGTGTAGCATGTCCAACAGCTCTGGGTTTGACATAGCTTTGTATGTTAGGCAGAGATCGCCTCTGAGTAGGCGATATGCGATGGAGTAAAGCTGGAGTTTTTTGAGTCTGTCTGCGTAAGGCATCTGCTTGAGGCCAGTAATCCTTTTTGTGAGGTATTTTTGTGGCCTTTCTAGTTGTTGTAGATGTCTTGTGAGGTACATACCAAAAGGGGAGTTGTACTCTATAATGGGTCTAATGAGTGATGAGTAGAGGGGAGCAATGACCTCTTTTTTTCTGGATGACAAACTTTTTGTGATGAGGTGTGCCATATAGAAGGATTTCCTGACCACTGTGGTGATGTGATTATCAAAGGAGAGACTACTGTCCACTTGTGTCCCAAGGTCTCATGTCACACTTTTGGTGTGAAGTAGACTATCGCCTATGTGGTAGTTCATGGGTACAGAGTTTTTACCAAAGGGGATGACAATGCACTATTTGGCATTGAGCTTGAGACCATGGCTTTGACACCAGGCATCTGTCTCAATGAAGCCCTTTTATAGGATGTCCACATCGTTAGGAGTTTCGATTATGGCTCCTAGTTTGTAGTCATCTGTGAATTTAGTTAGCCAAAGACCTCCTGTGTTAGCCTATACTTCAGAGAAGTAGATACCAAACAGGAGAGGACTCATAACTGAACCCTGTTATTCTCCACTTGTCACTGGTCTGAAGTCTGATTTGGAGTCTGCTACTTTCACAGTGTAGGCTCTGTTAGTAAGCCAGTTGGCAACCCATCTTGTGACATAGGGATTTATATCTAGTTTAGTGAGTTTATGTATAATTCCAGAGTGAGGAATGGTGTTGAATACCTTGGTGAGATCTAGATAGGCTGTGTGAACCACCTTACCCTCATCTATGGCTTTGGTGACTACTTCAAAGAAGTCTATCAGGTTTAGGAGACATGATCTTCCTTTTACAAACCCGAACTGTGTGGGGTCCAGAGTTTGGAGATCTCCAATGTGTTTGTTTATGAGTTCCATGATGATACGTTCCATGGCCTTGCAGACCAGGCTCATCAGGCTAATGGGGTGGTAGTTCCTGGTGTCTGTTGTGCCCCCCCCCCTTTGTGGAGTGGGATAACCGTTGCGGTGTGCCATTCAATGGGCACAAAGCCTGAGGTGAGGCTATGATTGAACATGGTACTTAGATGGGGTGCCAGTTCATTCTGTAGTTCATGTAGAAGGCAGCCTGGGATGTTGTCAGGTCCCATGGATGCTGTGTTCTTGGCTTTGGAGATTTTTGTCTGCTATAAGAATCTTATATAGTCTAGATGTCAGCCTCTCCTCAGAATCAGAATTATTACTTCTTACTCTGATCTACTACTGAATCCAGAAAGGCTAATCTTCTGTTTTTTGGTTACCAAATTGTTTCTTAAATTGCTGTCATCCTGAAATACAATTATCAATAAGTGGTTGTTCCAAATATCTCAGGTTGGGTTATTTTTGTAAACATGCATGTATTAGTGAAGACCATAGTTTCCACTCAGTGGAGATCATTAAGATTATCAAGTCTACTATTCATTTTTTTTTTTTTTTTTTTTTAGTATTAGTATCATTAAATATATCATGTCCAAATTTATTCATAATGTCCACATTACTCTTTTAAAATGCTTGTGTAAGTTGTTAAAGAGAGTCAAATAGAAAAGTAAACATACCACATCCCTAGGCCCCCCCCCCCCCACGCATTAGTACAAACAGTCTTTCCAGACTGCGGCATAGTCAGTGGATAATAAGCCTAATAATATCTGAAGTATTCTTGCTTTGTTATAAAGCACCAAAGTCACAGAGGCCAAGAGTGTAAGGACAGCAAATCCCAGGTCTATCTAGGCTTCTCCTATTGAAATAGTAGGGAGCTCAATCGTCTTCTAAGAGTAAGGAAAAGAGATCTGCAAGCAAATAAAGATCATTTCTGACAAACATGAAAACTCTGTGTAGGTATAAGCCAATTGCAAGTCAGTATACTGTATGAGAGAGCTGGGTAGATCCACTTCCATTTTAATTTCTGCAGAATGACTTTTATTTTCACAGTTATACCGTTACATATTTCACTAAGTACTAGATGTAGGGAAATAATCTGATGTCCAAATATGTCATTTCGTTTGATCACTCTAAAATGGGATAACATCTCAGGGTATTCAGGGATAAAAGATAGCTTATATAGATAGATTCCATCTCATCAGTATTGACTTTACATCCTGCTATCTTCCCAAAAGATTCAGTTTCAGATACAGCTATACATAGATGTTTTTCAGGGTGAGATAAATGCAGCAAGAGATCGTCTGCATGCAAAGCATTGCCAGTGGCTCAGCAGATAGTGCCCTCACTTTTGATGCTTGAAGATGAGAAGGCTGTGGGCTCTTTTCCCATACCAGCTACTTGGATTAAATTCCTAATACTGACACCGCATTTTAGTATAATGGGGTGCTAAACTTCTGGGTGTGCCACCCTTTTGATGAGACACAAAACCCCATGCCCATCTGCCTGAGTTGATGTTAATTTCAGGTGGATGTAAAAGAGCCCAAGGCACTTACTGATTGAAGATTAAGGAAAGTATTTCCCCTGATCTTTATGAATATCACCTTGGGACCCCCCCTGAAAAGAAGGCTCTGGCCTCATGGTATTAACCAGGACAACAAAGAGTAAATAAAATAAAGGAATATTTTCAGTATCTGACCTTTTAAATTATAGCCCTCAAAAGCTGATTTTTTTTTAAATCTGGTTGATAGTGGTTTGAAGAATATAACAAAGTGCATTGGGGATAGCAGACACTCTTGTCTGGTACCACTTTGAAATACTATATCTGAGGAAAGGCATTAGCCAGTATTTATCTTAATTTCTGAATTAATATAAATACTTTAACCAATTCACCAGTTTCTACAGAGAAATACAAAGCTTTCATAACTTCAATCAAAAATGACCATCTGATCTGGTCAAAAACTTTCTGCCATCTTGATTAGCTAACATAAGTTAATGCTTTTATTTACTAGTATGCTCCAGGTCTAAAGACAGTTTAATAAAATTAGCAGACATTGTCCTACAAGAGGCCAATCACAGCTGATCTTTATGTATTATTTTAAGTAAAATGATATTAAAACACCAAGCTAATACTGAAATAAATAACTTATAATTATGGTTTACAATACAGACAGGCCAATAAGAATTGACCAAAGACAGATATTTTCCTGGTTTCAAAATAACAGACACAGTAGCCTGTTTACTTGAATTTGGAATCAATCTACTTAGAAAACTGGAGTTGTCCATATTAATAAAACTGTCTATAAACTTTTCTTCTCATAATTTATATACCTCCAAGGAAATTCTATCTAGGCTTGGTGCTTCCCTAAGGTAGAGGATTTCAGTGTTAACATCACCCCCTTTGATATAATTGGATGCAAAAAGAAAGAGCTAATCTCAGAACATCTACAGTGTTCAGATATCTCATAATCTGGGTTTGCAAGTCACAGGGAAGATCACTGTATTCATATATGTTTGTATAAAATCTCTGAAAAGCCTTTATGAGAGCTTTAGAGTAGGAGACAATTTTAGGTGTAGAAGGGTCTCTTAACATAGAAACCATCCTTTCCACTGATTGCCGCATAAAATCTTTGGCTGGCTGAAGTAATCTCAAAATCATGTATCTTAAATATTTTCCTAGTAAAATTAGCTTTAGCTTCTAGATATTTTTCTAACTTAATTTTTATCATCTTAAATTTTATTTATTTATTTTATTTTACATTTGTTAACTGGGAAAGTCCGACTTGGAATGAGCCAATTTTCAGTGGAGGCCTGGGGAGAAACACTCCAGATGCATGTCTTTGTAACATGAGAGGAAACCAGAGCATCCAAAGCCCACATGAATGCAGGGAGGACATGCAGACTCTTCATAGAAGGCACCCCAGCCAAGAATCAAACCGGAAAACCTCTTGCTGTGAGGCAACAACACTACCGCTGCACCACTGCACCATCTGTCTGTCCGTAAGTATGACATATGAGCCTGGTACTCAATGAGCACCTCTACCTTCAGTCTCTAACAATTATACCTGGATTTATCTCAAAAGCTTAGAAGCCATTCCCTTGGCCTCTCCCTCTGGACTTCTAATCAGGTTAACCAATCTCATCTTGAATGCCTTTCAAAAGCTGACACATTCATGTGAAGCTTCTTTAATTACGTCAAGCCATTTTTCATAAAATATAATTAGTGCATTTTCAAACTTTTCCCTTTGCATAACAAAGCAATAAGTATATACCTAGCTTCGTAATCCATACTGTTTCAATAGCTCAAATGGTGCTCTGTTTCTAATTAATATTGTGTGACTCCCCTTCTTCCTGTAGCATGAGCTACAAAGCTTCCCAAAATATATCCATTATTTTATAATTTAAAATCATTCTCTGCTTTAAAATGTGCCTCCTGTAAAAAAAACATTGGATTTGCAATATTTAATATTAACAAAAAATGTAGACTGTTTATGGAGCCCATTTATTTTTCATGGTAATAAATTGTACATTACACCATAATATCATATCATGGTCCACAGGAAAGATTAAAGCCTATCTTCCAAGCACCTGAAGTAAAAGTAGAACTACAATCTCAAACTTCTTCTTAGTATTCAAAACTATGCCCTGAGTGGCCATAGTAATACCAAAATTAATAGAAAAATCATAAAAATATTCCCAGAAATTCAATAATGTCTCAATAGTGATTGCAGCTAGGTCAACACTGTTTACACTGCACACCCGACTAACCTCAATGTTTATTTGCCATGCTTGCGATCAAGCCAGACGGCATGATGACTAGTTACTTTTAACTCCTACACCACAATTTAAAAGCATTTTCTTTAGCATCTTCTTCCTCTTGGTTCTAATCAGGTTAGACAATCTCATCTTAAATGCCATCAGAAGCTAACAGATTTATTTAAAAACTCCTTAAATGCTTCAAAATTTTTTTCTTAAAATATGCTGAATGTATTTTCAAAAAGTTCCCCTTTTACATAAGAAGACATTCATTCTCCAGAGCTTGTTAGACTACTGGTGCTCAAATGACAGGAAACCAGTAAGACAGCATGATTTAATAGAATTAATTGATGCATAGTAAAGGAGTATATAAGGTAAGCATGTTATTTTCCTAATTCATATCAAGCCTTCATCTTGCCCCAATATTTCCTCCCCTTGTCTCCCATTATAACCCTTCTCATTCCCTCAGAAGCTCAAAACAATGTCTCCTTCAGATTCATAAACCTAAAAAATCTTTAGGACAGAACCTCTGCAGCAACCTTCCTTCTCTTTCATGAAACAACTTTCCTATAGCACTCAGAAAGATTATACATTTTCAGGACTTCAAGACAACTGTTAGAAATTACCTAAAAAGTACCTGGAGATGTCTCTGCAATCATCCAACTTGAAATCTTCCTCTTTCCTACCCCCCCTCCTTCGACCTCTTCCTCTATAACATTATTCTCTATCTATTCTTACTTCCTTTACTCAGCTTTGTATATTAATTACTTTTCTTCTTTCCCCAACTAATTTCTCACCCCCATTTTACTGCTCTTATCTCCTTTCCCTACTCCACCCCTTTTCTCTTGTTCCCCCACACTCTAATCCCATCAAACTAACCACTACCACTACCTCTCTAGACCTTCATTAGTAACTCTTCAGGATTTTTCTTCTTTTTTTATCTCCTACCTTACTACTAATCACCTCCTACTAAAATTACCTCTTCTGCCAAATGACATCTTACTTTTGTACAGCTATGCTCACCTTGTTGTCCTTTTTCTATTATCCTATCTTCTACTCTCAAAACCTTACAGAGAATTAATTATCTGCTGGCTATTTTCTTGCTATTTGTATAACTTGTACAGTGACTGCAATACTAGTTTTACTTATAGTGAAATTTAATTTAATTTATACTGTGAAATTACCAGTTGTATATTTTGTGTTGTGGAGCTTTTCTCCCTTGGCCTCTGCTGAAAAAGGGGTCTAGCTCAGTCGGACTATCCCGGTCAACAAATGTCAAACAAATAAATAACTAATCAAATCTTGAACAAGACTGGTGACCTCAGGAATAGTATGAAAATTTTGTTCCATTAGCTTGTTGCCATTTGTGTATCTGTATAATGGCCATGGTGACTATATATTTTTTAATAAATCTTCCCAAAGATGGAACTTTGGTTGTCTAGGGCCTTAGTAAACTTCTCCATGAGAAGAAATGACATTCCATTCTCCACCTCATAATGGTATACCCTCTTGTAGTAAAATCCAGCTGGTATCTTTTTGATAAGTGTCTGGAAAAGTATAAAGATTGACAAAAGGCATTATTTTTCCATCTGGTAGGCCCTGGATAAATATATACCTACCCTGGAAATATATATGTTTCTCCAATAGTTCAAAAGGTTTTCCCTTCCTAATTAATATGGTGATCTCCTGTCTACCTGTACCACAAGCTGTAAAACCACCTAAAATATCAATTCTTCTGTAATTTAAGATGATCTTCTGCATTAAAATGTGTCTCCTGCAATTAAAAAAATTGGGTTTGCACTTTTTAATATAAACAAAAATTTTAGCCTGTTTATGGAGCCCATTTATGTTCCAAGATAGTAAATTATACATCATACCATAATATCCTGAAAAGTTCCACTGGAAGGACCAAAGCCTCTGTTCCAAGAAAGTCAAGTAAATGTAGAGCTACAACCTCAACCATTATCTTAGCATTCAAAACTATGCCCTGAATGGCCATAGTAATAAACTAATTACTACAAAAATTGCAAATCATACCTGGAGATTCATCAATCTCACTTCCACGATCATGACCAAGCCAACACTGTTTACACTGCATCCATAACTAGCCGAATGCTTATTAGCTATGCAAGTGGTCATTCCAGTCTACTCGATGAGCAGCTCCTTGTCCCATCTAAAGCACATCACCATGGTTACATCATGTTAGTTTACTTCATGAACAGAGTTAAATAAGAGCACCAGAGGTAAGCATTGATGGTGCAAAGCAAAACCACTACTAGTAGTTGATAAAGGTTAGTGTGTACAGATTTACAATGTCGATGTAATGTACAGCAAAAAATATATATAAAGAGAGAAATTTTCAATAGAAGGAAAAGTACCATTTATGGCTGAGAATGGAGTAGAAGTTATATTACAGCAAAAGAAATTAGAGAGATAGACAGAAATAAGTATACAGAGAGATATGAAACAAAGCAGGGCAGAAAAGCAAACTGGAGCAGGTGATATGACAATATGTGAATGTAGAAGAATGTGAAACCTATCCAGGAGAGTTGGGATACAATAAAGGAATGTGATGTACTGGCCTGCACCAGTCCTGACAACATCAGAGTATGAGAAGTGGGCCTACACCTGTGCCCCCAACCAGTGCACTGAAACAGTAAGAATAATTGAATCAATATATGGTATATTGAAGGAGTCTGAAAAATGCAGTGTGCCAGTTTTGCAACAGGTATCACACTCTCCTTTGGTGCAGAAGGCTGTAAGTTCTATTACCACACCAGGTAGCTTGATTACTGACAGTGCAGTGCAGCATAAGAAGGGTGCTGTAGTCCTGAGTGTGTCATCCTTCAGATGAAATGTTAAACTTAGTTCCCTTCTGCCTGAGTTGGTGTTAGCTCAAACAGATGTAATAGATGCCAAAGCACCAATCAGTTCTCACCTGAAAAGATGCTAATAGCCTAGTGGGACTAACCCAGTTAACACATTCAGAGAAAGGAACACATTTGTTTGTTTGTGTCTTTCGGCTTTTCCCGGTTAGGGGTCGCCACAGTGAAACACCGGTCTGCTAATGATTGGCAGTAGAGTTTTACGTGCTGGCTTGCCGGGCCTAACGCACAACTTTCAACGAAGGAAGCCCGTTCACGCATGTCGCCACACAGAAGATGCTCTAACTGAGAATAGAACGGAGCACATGATAACAAGAAAATAAACACACAGGTTAACCGAATTGAGTCTATGCCTATATTACTGATATTCTCTAAAGCAGAGCATTAGTAAGACATGCACAAAAGTATTCACATGATAGTTGTCTAAAAACACATTTCAGTGAATGGAACACATGATAGCAAGATAAGAAAAATACACCTAAATGGGCTTAAATCCCTGAATTTGGCACTGATATTCTCTACACAAATGCAGTAGTAAGTTAAACCACAGAAAACTGTATAGTGAAGTTGACAGAAAACACACATTTTAGAGAATGTTGCAACAATGTTGAAAACTGAAAACTGAACATTGGAAAACTATATACCAAACAATAGGGGATTAAAACCTTTCTGTCAGTATAGTGACAATGTAAGCCGAAAAACAGGAAACCAAACCAGGATCCACAACTAAGAAATAAAGACAATTTTCCACAACAGCAATTTCAGGATGCAGGAACACCAAAGCATAAGATGAAATCCTTTTATTCCGACAAAAACATACAGACTACCTGCGAGGGTAGCTTTCGGTTTCTAAAAAAACAGCATCCTCCTCCTCAGTAATGGAAGCTGCCATGAATTCCGTTCCACCCTCCGTGGTTAACCTAGGTGCATTTGTTTCAACTCTTAAGTCTTTTTTTCCTGGCAGGTATGCTAACCCCTTTTGATATTCATAAGTGTCTCTAACTAATTTCTTTTGCTTGGTGGTTTTACTTTTAGAGACAAACATTTCAACTTTTTTAATTACTTTGTCGAAATTACTCTTGTAATCAAAAAAACAACAAATCCGTTGTTATACTAGTGTGTAGTGAATTAATTTCATCACGTAATGTAGACAATTTACTGTTGTTGTTACGTATTATAATGTCAAGCATTTGCATACCTGTTTAGTCAAACAAAGCAACCAGTTCGTTGAAACCGTCAGATCCGATGTCGACCCCCATAGGCAGCTTCCACAAACAAAGCCCTCTGGGGACCTGCTTCATCTCCTTAGCTTTGTTAAGAAAAGAATTGTCTAGTTGCATAGCCCTATATTTACGGCAAAGTTTTTCATACTTGTAAATCTGCTCCCGTAATGAAAGCGGATAGTGCTGCTGTCCTCGACTGTTGATACCTCCCACTTCTGGCGCTTCCTGGTTACTCTCAAAGCTTGGGGCCTCAAACCAAGAACCCAGTTCATGAACACGGCTTACACCACTCGGTGACACTGAATACCCCGGCCCTGCTGGGTTTCCTCTTCTTGTAGACACCTCATTGCTGTTGTTTAAAACACCACTGTAGGTGTTAGAATGAGTAACTCTTTGCCCCGGAGTGATACTCTCATTTGAGTGCAGAGTGAACAACCGCACTTCAGAGTCCGTTGGGCTAACCTCATTTACATTTCTCTGAGTTTTAACTTCTCCGTATATCTTGACCAATTTACCCAAAACGTTAGTCAATTCTTTAAGGATATCCTCCATGCCAGATGCAACGCCCTCCAAAAAAGTTGCTGAATGGAACAAAAAATAAAAGCCGAAAAACAGGAAACCAAACCAGGATCCACAACTAAGTAATAAAGACAATTTTCCACAACAGCAATTTCAGGATGCAGGAACACCAAAGCATAAGATGAAATCCTTTTATTCCGACAAAAACATACAGACTACCTGCGAGGGTAGCTTTCGGTTTCTAAAAAAACAGCATCCTCCTCCTCAGTAATGGAAGCTGCCATGAATTCCGTTCCACCCTCCGTGGTTAACCTAGGTGCATTTGTTTCAACTCTTAAGTCTTTTTTTCCTGGCGGGTATGCTAACCCCTTTTGATATTCATAAGTAACTAATTTCTTTTGCTTGGTGGTTTTACTTTTAGAGACAAACATTTCAACTTTTTTAATTACTTTGTCGAAATTACTCTTGTAATCAAAAAACAACAAATCCGTTGTTATACTAGTGTGTAGTGAATTAATTTCATCACGTAATGTAGACAATTTACTGTTGTTGTTACGTATTATAATGTCAAGCATTTGCATACCTGTTTGGTCAAACAAAGCAACCAGTTCGTTGAAACCGTCAGATCCGATGTCGACCCCCATAGGCAGCTTCCACAAACGAAGCCCTCTGGGGACCTGCTTCATCTCCTTAGATTTGTTAAGGAAAGAATTGTCTAGTTGCATAGCCCTATATTTACGGCAAAGTTTTTCATACTTGTAAATCTGCTCCCGTAATGAAAGCGGATAGTGCTGCTGTCCTTGACTGTTGATACCTCCCACTTCCGGCGCTTCCTGGTTACTCTCAAAGCTTGGGGCCTCAAACCAAGAACCCAGTTCATGAACACGGCTTACACCATTCGGTGACGCTGAATACCCCGGCCCTGCTGGGTTTCCTCTTCTTGTAGACACCTCATTGCTGTTGTTTAAAACACCACTGTAGGTGTTAGAATGAGTAACTCTTTGCCCCGGAGTGATACTCTCATTTGAGTGCAGAGTGAACAACCGCACTTCAGAGTCCATTGGGCTAACCTCATTTACATTTCTCTGAGTTTTAACTTCTCCGTATATCTTGACCAATTTACCCAAAACGTTAGTCAATTCTTTAAGGATATCCTCCATGCCAGATGCAATTCCTTAAAGAATTGACTAACGTTTTGGGTAAATTGGTCAAGATATACGGAGAAGTTAAAACTCAGAGAAATGTAAATGAGGTTAGCCCAACGGACTCTGAAGTGCGGTTGTTCACTCTGCACTCAAATGAGAGTATCACTCCGGGGCAAAGAGTTACTCATTCTAACACCTACAGTGGTGTTTTAAACAGCAATGAGGTGTCTACAAGAAGAGGAAACCCAGCAGGGCCGGGGTATTCAGCGTCACCGAATGGTGTAAGCCATGTTCATGAACTGGGTTCTTGGTTTGAGGCCCCAAGCTTTGAGAGTAACCAGGAAGCGCCGGAAGTGGGAGGTATCAACAGTCGAGGACAGCAGCACTATCCGCTTTCATTATGGGAGCAGATTTACAAGTATGAAAAACTTTGCCGTAAATATAGGGCTATGCAACTAGACAATTCTTTTCTTAACAAATCTAAGGAGATGAAGCAGGTCCCCAGAGGGCTTCGTTTGTGGAAGCTGCCTATGGGGGTCGACATCGGATCTGACGGTTTCAATGAACTGGTTGCTTTGTTTGACCAAACAGGTATGCAAATGCTTGACATTATAATACGTAACAACAGTAAATTGTCTACATTACGTGATAAAATTAATTCACTACACACTAGTATAACAACGGATTTGTTGTTTTTTGATTACAAGAGTAATTTCGACAAAGTAATTAAAAAAGTTGAAATGTTTGTCTCTAAAAGTAAAACCACCAAGCAAAAGAAATTAGTTAGAGACACTTATGAATATCAAAAGGGGTTAGCATACCCGCCAGGAAAAAAAGACTTAAGAGTTGAAACAAATGCACCTAGGTTAACCACGGAGGGTGGAACGGAATTCATGGCAGCTTCCATTACTGAAAAGGAGGATGCTGTTTTTTTAGAAACCGAAAGCTACCCTCGCAGGTAGTCTGTATGTTTTTGTCGGAATAAAAGGATTTCATCTTATGCTTTGGTGTTCCTGCATCCTGAAATTGCTGTTGTGGAAAATTGTCTTTATTACTTAGTTGTGGATCCTGGTTTGGTTTCCTGTTTTCGCTTTTATTTTTGTTCCATTCAGCAACTTTGGAGGGCGTTGCATCTGGCATGGAGGATATCCTTAAAGAATTGACTAACGTTTTGGGTAAATTGGTCAAGATATACGGCGAAGTTAAAACTCAGAGAAATGTAAATGAGGTTAGCCCAACGGACTCTGAAGTGCGGTTGTTCACTCTGCACTCAAATGAGAGTATCACTCCGGGGCAAAGAGTTACTCATTCTAACACCTACAGTGGTGTTTTAAACAACAGCAATGAGGTGTCTACAAGAAGAGGAAACCCAGCAGGGCCGGGGTATTCAGCGTCACCGAATGGTGTAAGCCGTGTTCATGAACTGGGTTCTTGGTTTGAGGCCCCAAGCTTTGAGAGTAACCAGGAAGCGCCGGAAGTGGGAGGTATCAACAGTCGAGGACAGCAGCACTATCCGCTTTCATTTACGGGAGCAGATTTACAAGTATGAAAAACTTTGCCGTAAATATAGGGCTATGCAACCAGACAATTCTTTTCTTAACAAATCTAAGGAGATGAAGCAGGTCCCCAGAGGGCTTCGTTTGTGGAAGCTGCCTATGGGGGTCGACATCGGATCTGACGGTTTCAACGAACTGGTTGCTTTGTTTGACCAAACAGGTATGCAAATGCTTGACATTATAATACGTAACAACAACAGTAAATTGTCTACATTACGTGATGAAATTAATTCACTACACACTAGTATAACAACGGATTTGTTGTTTTTTGATTACAAGAGTAATTTCGACAAAGTAATTAAAAAAGTTGAAATGTTTGTCTCTAAAAGTAAAACCACCAAGCAAAAGAAATTAGTTAGAGACACTTATGAATATCAAAAGGGGTTAGCATACCCGCCAGGAAAAAAAGACTTAAGAGTTGAAACAAATGCACCTAGGTTAACCACGGAGGGTGGAACGGAATTCATGGCAGCTTCCATTACTGAGGAGGAGGATGCTGTTTTTTTAGAAACCGAAAGCTACCCTCGCAGGTAGTCTGTATGTTTTTGTCGGAATAAAAGGATTTCATCTTATGCTTTGGTGTTCCTGCATCCTGAAATTGCTGTTGTGGAAAATTGTCTTTATTACTTAGTTGTGGATCCTGGTTTGGTTTCCTGTTTTTCGGCTTTTATTTTTTGTTCCATTCAGCAACTTTTTTGGAGGGCGTTGCATCTGGCATGGAGGATATCCTTAAAGAATTGACTAACGTTTTGGGTAAATTGGTCAAGATATACGGAGAAGTTAAAACTCAGAGAAATGTAAATGAGGTTAGCCCAACGGACTCTGAAGTGCGGTTGTTCACTCTGCACTCAAATGAGAGTATCACTCCGGGGCAAAGAGTTACTCATTCTAACACCTACAGTGGTGTTTTAAACAACAGCAATGAGGTGTCTACAAGAAGAGGAAACCCAGCAGGGCCGGGGTATTCAGCGTCACCGAATGGTGTAAGCCGTGTTCATGAACTGGGTTCTTGGTTTGAGGCCCCAAGCTTTGAGAGTAACCAGGAAGCGCCGGAAGTGGGAGGTATCAACAGTCAAGGACAGCAGCACTATCCGCTTTCATTACGGGAGCAGATTTACAAGTATGAAAAACTTTGCCGTAAATATAGGGCTATGCAACTAGACAATTCTTTTCTTAACAAATCTAAGGAGATGAAGCAGGTCCCCAGAGGGCTTCGTTTGTGGAAGCTGCCTATGGGGGTCAACATCGGATCTGACGGTTTCAACGAACTGGTTGCTTTGTTTGACCAAACAGGTATGCAAATGCTTGACATTATAATACGTAACAACAACAGTAAATTGTTTACATTACGTGATGAAATTAATTCACTACACACTAGTATAACAACGGATTTGTTGTTTTTTGATTACAAGAGTAATTTCGACAAAGTAATTAAAAAAGTTGAAATGTTTGTCTCTAAAAGTAAAACCACCAAGCAAAAGAAATTAGTTAGAGACACTTATGAATATCAAAATGGGTTAGCATACCCGCCAGGAAAAAAAGACTTAAGAGTTGAAACAAATGCACCTAGGTTAACCACGGAGGGTGGAACGGAATTCATGGCAGCTTCCATTACTGAGGAGGAGGATGCTGTTTTTTTAGAAACCGAAAGCTACCCTCGCAGGTAGTCTGTATGTTTTTGTCGGAATAAAAGGATTTCATCTTATGCTTTGGTGTTCCTGCATCCTGAAATTGCTGTTGTGGAAAATTGTCTTTATTACTTAATAGTGACAATGTAAACATCAAACCATGAGTGCACTGAGCTGTTTTATATATATATATATATATATATATATATATATATATATATATATATATATATATATATATACATACACACATATGTTTAGTTTTCTTCATATTTGCATAATAAGTTATTAGAGCATGACATAGATTTTTTGCAGACTCATACAAGGTGGACCTGAAAATTTAAAAAAAAATGCGGTACTGAAAAGAAATTTAATAAAGTAAATGCTTTCTTAGGTACAAATGTCACTACTTCATCAGACTGAATTAAAATGTTAAAAATAAAAGGAATATACACCATACAAATTTCTTTTCAGTACCGCATGTTCTTGCCATTTTTTGTTTTAATTTTCAGTAGCTTATTTTCATTTTTTCAGTTTGTCCAAGGTGGACCTCATTGGATTTCAGCCCCTGCCTTCCTAAGTCATATTCTAAAGACCAGTGCATTATCAATTGAAACCACAGAAGAACTTATAATTAAAGGGTCAAAGAAACACATTTGAAGGGAATGTTACAACAGTTCACAACAATGAATTTTTATAAGCCCTTTGTGGACATGTGTATGTTGTTTCCATCTATGCCACGAACATCTTATAGTTTGGAATTGGGAGTATAAGGGCAGAGATGAAAAACAGCAGCAAGTATAGGGTACAACACAGGTTGAGTCACCAAGGAATGAATGAGATGGAAGTGGGATGGGAGGCCCATATTTCTCAGTGTCTCAGTTCAACAATGGTATATGAATCCATAAATAAATTTGTTTACAAGTACTAGCCCCTTACATAATTTACAACTTGATGATAGCAATGCAATGCATGATATCAACAAGAGACATACACCTAAATGAGACTGAACCAGTACCTTTGTAACTAATATTCTCCAGACCAGTGCACTAGCATGGCATGCTATAGAAGCATGTGTAGAAGAGGTTTCTCAAAAACACATTTTAGGTGCATGTTAGAATAGTGCTGATAAGTGAAAACTGCATATTGCAAAACAATATACAGCAATCAGAGGCTCATCATCCATCTACTGTATTGACAATGTACACATCACTTCATGAGCACAATGATGCATGGGAGCAGTTACAGTAAAAATGCACTTCTCTTTATTTCACTATTGCTTGGTGTCACACATCAACTGACAGTACAGTTGCATGAGAGATGCCAAGATCGTAGCACATTCAAAGGATTTTCTCAATTTTTCCAATAAGAAGAAAACTGTAATCTCTCTGTGGTTCTATATGACTGCTGATGGAATGTGTGTAGTGTTACCATTTGTTTTTTGACTATATGATAGGCTGGAAAGGGAAATATAGGACAGAAATGAAAAGAGGAAGCAAGCAGAAGCTGCAACAAAAGATGGGCAATTGATGAATGAGCAGGATGGAGGTGGGAGGAATCATACTTCTCGGCATCTTAGCGCAATAATCATTGGTGAATTACAACACTAGTAGTAATATTTTAATGTCCAAAATCCTGAATGATTTTTATCAGAAATCTACACCTTTCTATAATGAACAATTGAAATAAATCATGAATGCATTAATTAAATCTAGAGAAGCTGAGAGGCATAGGTGGGAGGTCTCTATATATATTTTTAGTTGAGAAGGGAATGTTGGTGGTGCAAGTCAGAGAAGTAAGAGGTGAGTAAATGGGGCAAGGTAGATCACAGGAGAAGACAGGAAAGATTGACAGGGTGTGTGGTAACATAGTGAAGAATGAGGAACACAGCGTTAAAGGAGACATCAGACTGAGGGCAGACAGTTGTTAGGGGGTGGATCGGATGACATACAGTGGTGGACAAAAATACAAAAGGAAAGGGTACAATGGGTTTGGGGAAAGGATGCAGTCTCTTTCAGCTTCAGCATAGTGAAAGATTACTCCTCAGCCTGGAAGCCATCAGCACTGGGTACTATCTCAGAAACAAAAGCAGCACAGAGCAGGGACATGACCCGAAAAAAAGTTGCTGGAGCATGGTCACTATGCATCCAGTGCAAGAGACCAATCCCCTCTCTATTATCTCCATCACAAGCTCTGCCAACTCCTGACAGATGACAAAGAGTCACCTCCACCTGCACTGCTTCTGCCAAGTATCACTGCACCACCATCCAGTGCTGGGCTACCTGAAACAGGTGGTGTAAGCAGGATAGGAGGTTTGGAAGTAACTCTGGCAAGCATGGGCCCAGATGTGCCAGACTTGCCTCTAGGAGTGGTAGTGCTGCTGCTGCCACCAGGGGGTAGACTACAGGCCATACTAGTGTGGTCAGTGTAGGTCATTGTACTGCTGCATATAACAGTAACAGAAATGAAGAGACATAATTAAATATAAACGCATAAAAGAGAAATGATAGCAAAAAGCAAAGTGGAGGAAGAAACATCCAAAAAAATGAAACTGCATTCTTAACTATGTTGTTATTCATAATACAGTGAATGAAAATAGACTTTTAATAAAAGGATCTACTCAGTTATGTCATGAACTGTTTGTCTGTGTAATTATATCTGAGGGTGCAGGGCCGTAAACCAACACCCATCAGCACATGCAGTCTGACCTAACAGCATAATAACTGTGGGAGCTATTTATTTGGCAGCATATCTGTGCTTGTGCCCAATGATGCTATTTAAGTTGTAACAACAATACAACTGCAAATAAACATGTGAAACATGCTTATCACCCAACAAAAATGTTAACTACAGGTGACAGACATTGGATAGATATGTGTAATGTATATTGTGAAATGCCCATCCAAGTAATAGTTATGTCTAAGGCATATATGGAGCTTGTAATGGTGCAATGATATTACTGGGATTACACACATAAAAGTATACTATGACATCAGCATGCTTTTCTTTGGGGGGTAAACAATTGCACCCACAGCCATTCTATCAATTTTAGTGCACTTAGATTTAACATGATGAGCCACTTCTCCACCTATGGGGGGGATGCAGAAGCAAAAGCCTATCATCACAGTCATACTAATTCCAGTAAGGTATGGCAATGCTGATTGATGTGGTCCTGCTATTTAAATTTATATACCATTAATTTTAATTGCTGCAAGTGTCATTATGCAAACAGACTCAGCTTTCACAACAAAGGCTATACTTATGCTGGCACTCTCTTAAGCACTCATGTCTGTCGCCATGCATCTTCCTGTTCCTTATAAATGTCTGCAGGGGATGGAGATAGGGAAAAAACAGAATAAAAAAATATATGGTGGCATGCATTGGCAATGTGTTTAGTTATTGACAGGATTCAATATATATATAATGAAAGTGGTGGTCAAGTCTTAACTTCATCTTCCCATCATCCAAGAAGTTCAGGCTTGGTGAAAGGATTGTTCCCCATGTGTGGGATGACAGTAGCATGGGTGACAGCCTTGGCCCAACTGTTCCAAGCATTACCCTTATATTGGACACAGTTAAGTTCTTCTACAGGGCCTGGAGTGTTAATACTTATGGAGGATGTCCAAAATATCTTGGACTCCTCCTCTCACAACCTCTGTGCTCAGAAAGGCGCACAACCTTCACCTTTTCCAGTCATATTTGTCTCACCTTCAAAGATCTCAGGAAAAATAGCAGACACTCGGTTCCCAAAACAATTCTCCCATGTTCCATCATCCGAGCAATGAAGGGCACCAATGGAAACTCAATTTGCACAATGAATGATAGAATAATAGACTATAGGTACTGTATTCGTATAATTCCAATGACACTTTAAGGTGTGAACCATGGTAGACTTCCAATCCCCCTTTTTACTGCTAAGAATATACTCACAGCAGTGATTTCATCTTCAGATGGTTTAAGATAGCATGACCATTGCTCTCAGCCTTCTCTCTGTTGACTCCCACCACTCCTAATGTTGAACAAATGGGCAACAGGTGGAACACTTACTAACAGCTTACCAAAAGCTAGAGCTAGGAATCTTATAGCATGATTAAAATGCTTTATGAGGCAAATTCATATTATTCTTTGTTATTTGCTATGGATAGCAATACAAAAAATGGTTAACACTTGAATGTGTGACAGACCCTTTCAATGTAAAAATGCAAAGAACATGGCTCTTTAAAACTTAAATTGAGGAATGTTCCTCATAATGAAGTATATCTGAGAGGTATTAGCATAGCATTTTCCTGCTCTTGTAATCTGGGCTTCCTCCTCATGTGCAGAGTTGACCTCAGGTGTTTGGTATTGTGTACAACTCAATAAGATGTTTATCAGATTTGCTTGTCATGGAAAATTAAGTAATTCAGCAAAAATAATTAGATGAGTTCTGATTTATTTGTATTTGTTTTTTCAGGTAGAACACTGGTTTCCATAGACAATTTTCAGACTCAGCCTGGGAGAAGTGCCTGGTTAAGTGACTTATACAGAGTTTCACAATTGGACAATCGAAGCTAAGGGAATCAAACCTTGCAGTACTGGACTACAGGATACAGCTTGCTAACAGCTCCTTAATCCTCTAAACCAACTGTCAGATGGTCAGTATTGGCATACTTATCATCCCCAGAGGGGGTATGTTTCTCAATATAAACATAACAGCAATCACAGATCCTCTTTGTGCTACAGATGACAAACTTGGGTTTGAATCCTACATCTTATTGCCTCAAGAAATTGTAGCTACATAAGATTATCTTCTTACAAAGATATATGGCACATTTTTCACCTACTTCTTTGTGCAAAGGTAGCCTTTTTGTACTATTTAGTGCAAAGCCTGGAAGTGCTGTCAGTGTTTCAGCTTATCTAAATGTATTGGCCAAAGCTCTCTGAAAGGGTACATTTCAAGTGTACTGGCTGTAGCAGCATGCAGGCACATTACAGTAGGGTGTCACAATGTAAGTGTGTAATACACTAGTGTAATGTTGTGTGCCTTAAACATTTGTAATTACAATATAATTTCTACAAAGGCTGTGGGTAATGATAATGTGCTTGTTAAGCTGTATGTTTGTTAACTTGCTTTCATGCATTGGTAGTTTTTTGGAAGGGAGGGAGATTGTGCTTAGGACAGCGTAGGACACAATAATCCCTGACATTCATGTAAAGATTATTTTGTGGATACACATAAGCCCTTGTCAGGGCCTAAAAAAGAACAAAACATGGCAGGATCACAGCCATTAATTCCAGTGTTTTCCATACCAGTTGAGTTCTGCCTAAGAAATGGGAGCAGAAGTCCACAGCCACTCATAAGCCCATGTTTTTTTGTGAAAATTAGGTGGTATTAGAGGCCTTCCATCCCTATAGTAGATGGTTCTTTACAGTGCTTTCCACCAACCAGCCCTTCTCTATCCATGTCTGGTCAGAAGTTACAATTAGTCTTAATATTGTGGGTGGTCAGGATCAAACCTATAATATGGTTCTCCTCAATGAGACCAATGCGACTTCAACTACCCAAACATAGACTGGGAGCATTACTCTAGCTCCAACACCCTAGCCCAAAGGTTCCTAGAATTTATAAACTCAAATGCTATGGAACAACTTGTTACCACTCCCACAAGAGGGGAAAACATACTGGACATGATCATCACCAACATGGGGACTCTATGCTCCAGACCAGAAGTGTATCCCTCACTGGTAAGATCAGACCATAAACTAATCTCACTGGATATTCACATCCCGACCCCACCCCCTGCCCAGAATACCACAGTGAAAAACTTTTCTAAAGCAAATTTCACACTCCTCAAAACCCGAGGTGGAATCCTTCAAAGCCCCCGGGCCTGTGGAAAATACGGCCCAGACTGCAGAATCCTTTATAAACGCATTCTATGAACACCTTCAGGAATGCATGGATCATGCAATCCCAAATAAAACCAAGACCCAATCCTCCAAAGGCAGACGTCCTGTCTGGTGGACCCCAGCCATAAACAAACTATACAATAGAAGGAGGAAGCTACTAAATGATAGAGCAAAATCCCAAAAAGGGAAGGCATCTCTGATCAGTATTAGCAAAAAATTACTGGCACTCATAAAATCGTCTAAGGTCAGCTTCGAGAGAAAAATTGCACAGGACACTAAGGATAATCACAGGGCTTTCTTTAGTTATGTTAGGAATCTGGGTGGGAATTCCCAGATATGCTCAGAATTAGTCCAAAATGACAAAAAATACACTGAACCCACAGACATTGCCAACATCCTAGCTGCCAGGTTGAGCGCAAACTCCCCCCCCCCACCAAAAGGGCAAATATCTTTCCCAGTAGAGTGCTGCCCCCCTGACATCTCAGATGCTCAGGTAAGAGCCGCCCTCTCCAAAGCAATAAACACAGCATCAATGGGACCAGACGGTGTCCCGGGCTGCATCCTACATGAACTCCAAGAAGAGCTAAACCCAAACATAAAACTACTATTCAGTCTCAGCCTTACTACAGGATATGTACCCAAAGAGTAGCGTACAGCAACAGTGGTCCCTCTCCACAAAGGTGGTGCCTCAACGGATCCTGGAAACTATCGCCCCATAAGCCTGACTAGCTTGGTCTGCAAAGCTATGGAAAGGATCATCATGGACCTCATAAATAAAGATATTGGGGACCTACAGACACTGGATCCTACCCAGTTTGGCTTTGTTAAGGGCAGATCATGCCTCTTAAACCTGGTCGATTTCTTTGAAACAGTCACCAAGGCCATTGACAAGGGGAAGGTGGTCCACACAGCCTACCTGGACCTCGCAAAAGCCTTTGATACAATACCCCACTCAGGCATTATAGATAAGCTCACCAGCTTAAATATAAACCCCTATGTCACTAGATGGGCTGCAAACTGGCTCAAGGACAGAACCCACATGGACAGAACCCACATGGTTAAAATTGCTGGAGCCATGTCAGACTCCAAACCAGTTACAAGTGTCGTCCCACAAGGCTCAGTCCTGGGACCTCTCTTGTTCGGTATATATTTCTCAGAGGTACAGGCCAACATGGAAGGACTGTGGCTGACCAAGTTCACAGATGACTGCAAACTGGGTGCCATAATCGACTCTCCAGCCGACACAAGCATCCTCCAAAAGGGCCTCACAGAAACAGACAACTGGTGCCAGAGCCATGGCCTCAAGCTAAATGCCAAAAAGTGTATAGTCATTCCCTTTGGCAAAAACAAAGTGCCCACAAATTACCACATAGGTGGTAATCCATTAAGTACAGAAGAAGTAATTAGGGACCTGGGGACCCAAGTTGATAGCAATCTCTCATTTGACAACCACGTGGCCAAAGTGGTTAGAAAAACATTTTATATAGCCCACCTAATCATGAAGGGATTCACATCTAGATCAGGGAGGTCATCGTGCCTCTTTACTCATCCCTCATCAGGCCCATAATTGAGTACAATGCCCCTTTTGGGATGTACCTTACCAGACACCTGCAGCAACTGGAAAGACCCCAAAAGTACCTCACCAAGAGGATCAAAGGGCTCAAACAGATGCCATATGCTGCCCGGTTAAAGAAACTCCAGCTCTACTCAGTGGCATCCCGCCTGCTCAGAGGCGATCTGTGCCTGACGTATAAAGCCATGTCCAACCCGGAATTAATGGACATGCTGCACCTCAGAAAATCCAAATCCCATTGAGCTACGTGCTCGAGGGACTTAAACCTTAGCACTGAAATAAATAGGACATGCTGGAGGGACAGATTCATAACCCAGAGGCTCCCTTCACTCTGGAATAAAATCCCAGTCCAGGTTAGGCAGAGTCCCTCATTGACTCTCTTCAAGAGGAATCTTGATAAGTGGATGGGAGATTGTAGGTTTACCCCGGGTATCACTTCTGTGTCACTGTTAGACAGAGGCACAGTATACTAACCTCGAAAAAGGGCATAGCAAAATTAATTTAAAATGGGTGGCAAAAGCCAAACACACTCTGGCTAGGCTTATAAATGCCCTAGGGCAGATAGCCCAGTATGAACCTATGAACCTGTGCTGCCACCCACAGAGCAGAGGCCATAGAACTAAAAATGGAGGCTGACAGGTGGTAGGTCTTCTAATGAACCACTCCTTACAGAGAGTTCCTGGCCTCACTTAAGAGCAGTACTTCATCCATGGAGTTCCATGTTGTGGTGCCAGATGCTGAAGAAGGGTTGGATAGAGCCCAGGGAATTTTAACTTATGCTGCCCCAGGTATGTAGCCCTACTGTCACTATCTGCTCCAGTTTTTACTTGTTAGTCACAATGCAGTTTATAATGCCTGTCTTACTAATGGCATATAAGTACATCTGGCATCCACGTGCAACATCCATTAGACAAAGTTTGGACAGGGTTCTAACTTGGTAGCATATTGCTATAGGTGTAATGATATCACTTGCATGTGTAGTCGTGGTGCCTAGTCATACTTATAATACATATGTTTTTTACTGGCAGATTTAACTGCCTAGTGTAATACCTGATCTTAAGAAGTGAAAGCAGGGAGTACTTAATAATTGTTAAGATCAGGTCTCACACTGTAAAAGTGCTTAACTGATTTGTCTTTTTCTGAATAATTATCATGCTCCATGCACTACATTATTGTTTTCTGAAGTGCTGTCCACATGTCTTTATTCCTGTCCTTCATTTTGCCATAAGATATACAGTTGTACATACATAAACCATTGTATGCTTAGAATGTCATGCTTGTCCCTCATTTTCTGGAATGAAAGTAAGTTATTCTCCTAGAACTTGCTAATTGCTAACAATATCTATTGCAAATTTAGTACCATAACTTATCTGATGATTTCTCCTACTTATTACCTGCCTTACCTTTTCATTATACCATATTCTTGTTCCTGCTCCATTCCTCTACTTTCATTAGACCCATTATGCCTACACTATTCAGGGAACATCTTTCCCCAGTTCCATGCAACCTCATATACCTTCCCCTCATAGGCAGCGCCTATCCAGTTAGTCAGATTACATGCACTAGTAGTAGATGCCACACAAACAAGACACCATCCTCCACACAGTGTTGGTGCATAAGCCAGGTTTTAGGAAAGTTGAGTCACTGTGTCCCTAAAATAAAAAAATCTATAATTTCTTACAGCAATACAAGACAGAGAGCACTGTGTGTAATGGAGAAATGTCACAACAAATTTATAACTAAAGGAGTTTTTATGATGATAATCAAAATGTTTTTTTCCCAGTGCATCTATAAGATCTGCTTCCACCTTCAGTGAGCAAGTTTGTATTCTGTTGTTTTAAACTATGTATTTTTATTAATTTTCACATACTATTTTCTCCTTATTACTTTTTACCCATAAATGCAAGTACAGGTACCTCCCTGGACTACATGAAAACAGACATGGAAGAGCTCTCTGATCGTGTAGCCCAGGCTGGTAAGACCCTGACCCTGAGTGGCATCCTGCCCTCACCAAGAATGATACCTCATTATAAAGAAAAAAATTATCAATTTCAACAATTGGCTAAACTTCTGGTGCCATTCAAAGGGGATCCAGTGTCTGTCAGCCTGGGATGACATGCTCGAAAAGCAGTGTTGCTTCACAAGAGATGGCTTGCACCTGTCACCCCTAGGCTTTTAAATACTGGCCAAGGCTCTTGCTGCCCCCATAGTGCCTTTTTTAGGCAAGGCTCAAAAGTCAAACCCACCTCAGTAAACAGCACAATTAACAAAAAACTGAGGGTTGTGCTACTTAACGCCAGGAGTTTAAATCTCAAAATGCACACACTCAAAGGACTCCTCAGTATGGAGAACATCAACATCTGTGCAGTAACTGAAACCTGGTTCAACGATCCAGAGAGCACCCCAGCACTACCAGGCTACAACTCATACCACATGTTTCGGCCACAGAACACGGACTGAAACACAAAAGGAGGGGGTGTATCCATATTCATCAAGGTTAGTGGCACAGCATGATGCCTCTGAGATTATCCATGTGCAACTAACAGTGGGCAAATCTGCAGTGCAAATTGTGGCCTGCTACTGATCACCTTCCATGACCCAGGGCCACCACTCCACCTTTCTGGAGACACTGGAAAACATGAAGATCCTACAGAACACCCTGATATTGGGCGCTTTCAATTACCCTACCATTCACTGGGAAAACTACTCGAGTACAAATTCCCAGGCCCAGCGCTTCCTGGAATTCATCAACTCAAATGCCCTGGATCAGCTGGTAAACTCCACTATGAGAGGTGAAAACATATTGGACCTGATCATCACCAACATGGGTGACAGATGTTCCACACCGGAGGTCAACCCGTCACTGGTTAGATCAGACCATAAACTAATCACTCTGGATGTCTACACCCCACCACTACCCCCAACTAAGGAAACAACAGTAAAAACTTTTCTAAAGCAAACTTCACCTTACTTAAGACAGAGGTGGTAAGTTTCACAGTCCCCACGCTAAAGGATAACACTGCCCAAGATGCAGAAACCTTTACAAATGCACTCAATGAGCACCTACAAGGATGCATGGATCGTGCCATCCCTAGCAAAACCAAGACTCACTCCTCTAAGAGAAGGAAATCAGTTTGGTGGACCCCTGCAATAAACAAGCTATACAATAGAAGGAGGAAACTAGTTCAGAAAAAAAGCAAATCCCAAGAAGGAAAGACATCCCTGATCAGTATCAGTAAGAAACTAAGATCCCTCATGAAATCATCCAAAGCTAACTTCGAAAGAAAAATAGCCAAGGATTCAAAAGATAACCACAAAGCTTTCTTTAGCTATGTTAAGAATCTAAGTGGCAACTCGCAGATATGCACTGAACTAAATAGCACAAAATATACTGAACCTACTGATATTGCCAGCATCCTGGCAGATAGATTCAGTGCAAACTTCACCCCCCTCTCACCTCCAAAAGGGCCCACAGCAATACCGGAAAAGTGTAGTGTCCAAAAAATCACAGATGCACAGGTGAAAACAGCCCTTTCAAAGCCAAAAACACAGCGCCAATGGGACCAGATGGTGTCCCAGGCTGCGTCTTGCATGAACTACAGAACAAACTAACCCCCCACCTAGACACTCTGTTCAACCTCAGCCTCTCCACAGGCTACGTGCCCATAGAATGGTGCACAGCAACGGTTATTCCTCTCCACAAAGGAGGGGCCACAACTGACCATGATAACTATCGCCCCATAAGCCTGACTAGCCTGGTCTGCAAGGCTATGGAGCGCATCATCATGGAACTCATTAACAAAGACATTGGGAACCTCCAAACACTTGACCTGACCCAGTTCGGCTTTCTTAAGAGCAGATCATGCCTACTAAACCTGGTTGACTTCTTCGAGACAGTCACCAAGGCCATAGATGAGGGAAAGATGGTTCACACAGGTTACCTTGACCTTGCCAAGGCTTTCGACACCATTCCCCACTTGGGTATTACAGAAAAACTCATCAGCCTGAACATAAACCCCTACATCATGAGATGGGTTACCAACTGGCTTACAGACAGAACTCACACGGTAAGAATAGCGGGCTCCAGGTCTGACTCTAAACCAGTCACAAGTGGTGTCCCGCAAGGCTCAGTCCTGGGACCCCCTACTGTTCGGCATATACTTCTCAGAAGTACAGGCAAACACAGGAGGACTATGGCTAACCAAGTTCACCTATGACTGCAAACTAGGAGCCATAATTGACTCTCCGGCTGACATGGACAACCTCCAAAAGGGCCTTACTGAGATGAACACCTGGTGTCAAAGTCATGGCCTCAAGCTAAATGCCAAAAAAATGCATAGTCATCCTGTTTGGGAAAAACAAAACACCCACAAATTACCACATAGGTGGCAGCCTCCTTAATACAGAAGAGGTAATAAGAGATCTGGGGACCCAGGTAGATAGTAATCTCTCCTTTGACAATCATATTGCCAAAGTAGTTAGGAAATCCTTCTATGTGGCCCATCTAATTACTAAAGGGTTCACATCTAGAAATAAAGAGGTTATAGTGCCCCTCTACTCGTCACTCATTAGACCCATCATAGAGTACAATGCCCCATTTGGGATGTACCTCACAAGACACTTCCAACAGCTGGAAAGACCACAAAAGTACCTCACCAAGAGGATTACTGGCCTCAAACATATGTCCTATGCAGCCCAACTGAAAAAACTCTGGCTGTACTCAGTGGAATATCACTTACTCAGAGGTGATCTGTGCCTGACTTACAAAGCCATGTCCAACTCAGAATTGATGGACATGCTCCACCTAAAGAAATCCAAGTCACTGCCAGCCACGCGCTCTAGTGAGCTAAACCTCACCACAATAATAAATAGAACATGCTGGAGGGATAGATTCCTGTCACAGAGACTCCCCATGCTTTGGAACAAAATTCCAAATTACATCAGGCAGAGCCCCTCACTAACACTCTTCAAGAGAAACCTTGACGAGTGGATGGCTAACAGAAAATACACCCCTGGGATCACTTCATTGGCTCTGCTTGACAGAGGATCAGTTAATTAATCAATGGGGTGGCGAAAGCCGACACACTCTGGCTAGGCTTATAAATGCCCTCGGGCAGATAGCCTAGTACCTACTTATGAACCTATGACCCTCACCAGCATTGTCTTTAAGTCTACAAACAAAGAAAATTCCTTAAACACTGCTAAACCTTTAGGGTTTACCATATCTACTTTTTTTGCCAAAACAGCGCAATCATCTGTAAACCATCTAAACTAGTCCCTGCCACCTTCCAAATGTTATATCATTTTCCATTCATTTCTAATTCTCAGTGTTAGGTCCATGTTAACCAGAAAAATAGTCTAGGTAACAGGTGTCACCCTGTGTGGAGCCCAATGAATCCTTCCTCATAAGGACCCCCTCAATATCTAATATGTCAAGTGTAGGATCACTATACATTGTCTTCATACCTCCCAACCTCTTAATGCAAGAAATGTGGACAGAGCCTTAAATAATGGGAGGACAAAGGCCCAAAAATAGGGACAAATTTTAAATATTGCTCTTATAGAAAGTTGTTAGAATAACAGGATTTGAGTTAACATGTATTTTCTGATGGATGTGAAGCCTGAAACTCAAATGTATGTCATTATTTAGTGACCTCAGTCCTCAGATTATCCCTGAGATTTGTCAGAAAACTACAACTTTTATGAGGAGCAGACCCAGAATATGCAGCAAAAATCTGGACACTCTGCAAACATCTGGCAGTTGAGAGATATAAACTTTGTCCATGTCAGTACTTCATAAAGAAATACCCATTCTACTGAGTCAAAAGACTTTTTTATGTCAGATAGTGCCACAGTCATTTCACTTCCCTTATGTTAGTTTGACT
This sequence comes from Protopterus annectens, assembly GCF_019279795.1. Lineage (NCBI taxonomy): Eukaryota > Metazoa > Chordata > Ceratodontiformes > Protopteridae > Protopterus > Protopterus annectens. The sequence continues at coordinate 342,027,707 of NC_056730.1, read as the reverse complement.
TGATAAAACTTAATATGCTCCACTGTCTATCCATTACCTGGTGCCTTTTAAGAAAGCTTCCTTGCCTCAACCCACTTAAGATAAGTAGACATCTATCCATTATAATTACAACTACACTTACTATAATAGTGGTATGTAGGTTTATGAGGGATACTGATCTATAATTCTTCCTATCCACAGAGTCTCCCCTCTCTTTCAGAAACACAACTAAATGTGCATGATACATCAAGTGGAATGGATGTTTCCACTCACAGGTGGAATTCATCACCTCATCTGAGGAGATTACTAATGTTTCTGTCCCTATTTTTAGAATTCCCCTAGGCAGCCATCTTGACAGCCATACCTACCAGATTTAAGACTATTAATTGCTTGTGTCATCTTTTCAAGAGTAAAAGGGTGAGCCATTATACCCTTTTACTGATTTAATAATGTAGGGGACTGAACATTTTCAAGATATGCCAAAACATTCACATATATTTACCCCGCATCATTAGAGCTAAATAAAATATTCTTTGAAACTGTCTTTTATTTCTGTAGAATGATTTATAATATTTCTTGTATAACTCTAATGCTTCCCACTGTTGGTTCCTTATTAATTTCCTTAAATGCCCGAGCTGTGTAGTTTGAAGTGATTTCCCATGCACCAAGAATACATCACTTCAGTGGCTAGTCTTCACTTCCATTTGAGAGAAGGACATTTGTTCCAGATCAGACTTTAGTCTTAACATTTCTGCAACCTTGTATAATAAAAAATATACAAAAACCCTGAAAAGAAAAAGCATCTTTTTCCCATAAATAGCAGTTCATGTATTTCTGGATTTTTATTTCTTCTACTTTGCCCTCCTCTTTTCCCCTCCACATCCCATCCTACTTGGCATGCTGAGAGGATGTTCTTCTTTAATTTTAATTACATCTATATATTTCTTTATCATTTTCTGCTTTCAGCAATAACTTGCATGAAATATTCTCTTAACTCCATCTCTGTACAATTGTTATCATTTCACTTTTCCTGTGCTCATTCTCTCACATTTTTTGTGATTATCATGTTCAGACTTAACTTACGGCACTCCTTTTCCTGTATATTATCAAACTGGTCATGCTTTTTCTCCTATTGTATACTGAATATTCATACAGTGTGTCAGCTTTCAGATTAAGTGACATAGAAAAATATCATTCACAACTTGTAATTATCCTATACAGTATATATTCGACGATTTGTTAAAAAAATAAAAAATAAATAAAAATAAAAATCATCATTTGGAGCACAACCAAAAGGTATGTCACCTTTATGGCCTATGCCATATGCCCTATGCAGGGAGCATATATGTGACTTTTGACACCTATAAGATATAAAGGCTTTGGTATACTGGCCAGACATTGGGCTATCCTTGGCAGGAGATCTCTTCAATGAAGGATACTGCAACAGTGAAGAGAAGGGCATCTACTGTTATGGTAAGATTTTACACAACTGTACTTCCTGATGCTGATTGTTTTGCTGATATGCAAAAGGTCCATCAGGGTGGGATCCAAGGATGCCATGTATGCCCCACATAAAACATCTCTCAGCAGTCTGCAAGAAATACAATATCTAGATAGGGCTTTAAGTTAATCTGCATGGTACATTGTGATTACGCTCTGCATTCTTTTTGTGAGGAACCTCTGTGGATGTTCCACTTGTTGCATGTGCCTGGCCAGCTACATACTGAAGGGAGCATCAGGCTCAATGATGGGTCTGATGATGGCTAAGTGTAGTAGCACAGTGACTTCCCTGGACCTAGATGCCATGACCTTAATTATAAGTTGAGTGATATATAGAATGATTTCCTTACTACCTTAGACACATGTTGGTCAAAAGCCAGGTTGCTATCTATACTACAATGACTACTGTGTCTACTTTTAAGGGTCTTTTATTGATCAGGTAGTTTCCTTTACTGGCCAACTTCCCAAAATGTACTATTTTGGGCTTCTTAGCATTGAGTTTTAAGCCAAGGCTTTAGCACAAGTCATTTGTCTGTTTGTTTGTATATTGGTGGGTTACTATGATTGCTCCCAGTTTGCAATCATCTGCAAACTTGGCAAACCAGAGGACCTTGATTCTGGCCTTGACTTCTGAGAAATAGATATCAAAGAGAAGCAGACTCAACACAGAGCCCTGAAAGACTCCACTGGTGACCAGCCTTTTTGTGGAGGCAGTCTCTCCAATCCTGACCTCCTGGTTCGTATCTGTGAATGGGCGGGCTATCCAACAGGTTACATAGGAGTTTATGCCTAATTCCATGAGTTTGTTTGGTAATTGTTTCCATGATAATTCTTTCCATGGCTTTGCATATGAGACTAGTTAGACAAATGGGTGCGTGGCTCCCAAGATCCATTGATGACCTGCCCTTGTGTAGAGGGATAAATGTTGTGGTCCTCCATTTATGTGTAATGAAGCCTATTTAGGAGGCACACTGGGGCCCAACAAAACTGCATTCTTGGCCTTACAGAGTGCCTTTAAAACCTGCTCCTTACTGATAATTGGAGGGGTTATGTTAGATGTTATTCCCTGGTGGTGGCTGGGGCTGAGAGAGGGAAAAAGTCGGAGCTGAATTTTATCAGCAGTTCAGCACACTATCGTGTGCTGCCTTTGAGGTTTCAGACAAAGATGAAGAAGGCCTTATAGTTGTCCTCAACCAGGGATGCTACCTTTACCAAAAAGAATTGCTTTGTTGGACTTAATTAGTCCTCTTGGTTTTCTATTCAGTTTGATGAAAGAGTTTTTTTTTTATCATGTTTGGTATTATACTTCCTAATTTTAGCTACACATTTTTCTTTTGTTGTACAACGTGTTTAATTTTGGATTCTCCTAGGGTGGTTGTTTTTTTTAAGTCAGTTTTGGGCTATTTGTGATAGGCACATCTCTCTCTCTCTCTCTATGCAATCATTGGCATGGTTGTAAAGAGCTTCAGTGAATAACTCCTCATAGGCTGCTAGGTTTGGAGTAAAAAGTAATTTGACTCGAAGTAGTTCCTAACTGTGATAGGTTTACTGGGGTATAGAACTGATTTTTAATTTAAAGAAGACTTATTTGTGGCCTGACTATACCACAGAAGACACAACACTGGGGGCTGCAGCATTTTCCCATGTTTGTAAGCACAAGGCACAATATGTTTGTACCTCTGGTAGGTGTATGCAGTATCTAGTCCATGGTGCTTCTGTTTACAAAGTCTACAAGTCTCTGTACTTGCAAATTTGGGGTCATGAAAGTGTAGATTGCCAGTTTATAGAGAGATAATTAAAGTCCCACATAAGTATGATATTTGAATGAATGGTGAGTGATTCCAATAGATCTAAAGTGTGAACTATGAGTTTCATGGAACATAGAGTGCTTGGTAGGATATGGTATGGGACTTTGCTCATTGTAATCTAGACATGGAAGAAGGTCAGCACATCATTATTTTTAACCAACCTTTCAAACTCACTTCTACTGCTCACTTTCTTGTATTTTTAAACATTCCATCTGCCAAATTTCTATCTCCGGTGATCATAACTAATATTTTTCCTCTCCCATTCTTTCCCTAGACATTATAGCCTTGCAACCTGCCAGCACAGTAACTAAAGAGCTATCAAGATCTTCTCACCAGACTCAAATGGAAGCACATGCGCACACTCAAGTTACCACATCCCCAAGATCTCAGGCATCAAACTCCTGTTTGCATATGCTGTATGTTTTATTAATTCTCTGCTGTAGTATTTCTCATGCTTGCTAATTTTTAACAGTGCCTCGTATATCACCAGAAAACACTCATTTTTTTCTTTCCTTGCTGCTGCAAACTCACTGTACTTCCCAAAGTATTCCTGTTCCTACATTCCGACTGCATTTAATGTCTTTCTGTCCATATTCTAATCCAAAGTCCAAAAACCTTAGCTAAATTCTGTGTTTACTGTCTTGTAGAGCAGTAATATATACTGTGCTCTTAATAAACCTTAGCTCCTGAAAGACCAGTCCTGTTTTTCTCACTGATTATTTTTCTTTGTAGCTCACACCTCCACTCAATCGCAGCCAGCTCAGTTCACCCTCACTACACTTGGGCTCACTCTGCTCCCCTCCCCTACCCCCAAATCTCACCCACCCCACTACACCCAGACCTAAACTTAGCTGTCTCCTCCCCCACATACTTCCAATTAACCCACATCTTCCTTTTCCCCTCCTAATTTCTCCATACCTCCCCTCTTTTCTCTCTTACACAAAATCATTCTACACCCATCCCCTGCCTTTCTGACTCACAACCACACTAAAAACATACTAGATAGGTCTCCCCTTACTCTACACTACTTTCCTCACACCCCTTCCTAAATATCTACCTATAACACTCATTACCTAAACAATTATGGTCCTCACTATCTCTCACCCACATACATTTTTATACCCCCACCCCTTACAAACCTAATAATGCAATCATCTACAACACACATTCTAATCCTATCACTTATCTCCATACTTATCTGTCCATTACTGTATGTCACTACCATGAACCCCATATCCTTCTCACCTCATTACTCCACCACCTCTACTTTCATATCTACAAAACTTACAAGCTATACAAAAATATCTCCTAACCTCTATCTACTAAACCCCCTCTTCCAATACAAACTAAAAATGACTTCTCTCATAAATAAAAGACTCTTAACTCCTATATGCTACTCTACAAAATCCTTTTAACAACCCAACACCATATCTCCCTCTAAACAAGTGCCTCTAGTTTATATATCTACTATCACAATATTAACTTTATCAGAAGATATACACACCAACCCAGGCCCCACTCCAAACTAATATCACCACACCTCCATTTAGAACTAACTCCCACAAATCCATTTACATGGTAACCATAAATTGTCAAAGTATTCATAACAAAATCACTAATTTTTATGCATGGATCACCCATAATCAACAAAACACCAGTGCCATCACTGAGACCTGGCTAAAACCCTACATTAATGATACTGAATTTCTCCCCAGCTATCAAACTATAAGATCAAACAGGCCCAACAATAAAGGAGGAGAAGTAGCACTTTCAACATAGTACCCTACACAAATCCAATCCCCCAATTCCCCAGTACAGAAATTACTATTACTTTCTTAAAGATTAACAACTGCAAACATCTTTATATCATAGTTCTTTACATATCCCCTGGAAACAATATTCCTTTACTAGAAGAAATTATTGCCTGTATCTCTGCCAACATTAAAAATGAAACTGTTATCCTAGGTGACGTAAATAACAACTGGCTAAATCTGAGCTCCAACTTCCATGCCTCTAATATTAATCTATTCAGTTTCACTCAGCTGATAAACACCCCATCCAGATCAAGCAACAATGATATCAAAAGATCTGTTCTAGATTGGATTCTCGTCTCCCACCCTAATAAAATATCTGAAGCAGGCACTCTTCCAGACACACTGAGTGACCACCTCCCCACTTTTATCCACTGCTCCACCTCAGCCTACCAAAATCAACACCAGTGCAAACAGATAAGGACCTTAACTATCTTCAACCTTCTAATTTTTACTGATACCCTGAAAAAGATTAACTGGCACAAACTAAAACCTTTCTCACTAGACAATGCTGTTGACTATTTCAGTACTAGATTCTTGGACACACTAAATAGCCGTGCACCTCTTGACTTGAAAAGGATCAAAACTAACTGTGCTCCATAGCTGACCAAATATAGTAAAGATCTGATGCACCTCAGAGATAAAACATGGGAACAGTATCATACAAACAAAAAACAGGACACCCCAATACATTTTAAACAACTTTGAATCAGATAAAAAACTAGTACATAAAGACAAAGAAGCTTACTATACAAAAATGTACTCTAACCATAAACAAAACCTCAAAAAAAGTCTGGACTTCCATCACATCTCTCCTGAACCCTGGCATAAAAAACAACTCCCGTCCATATCCAGACAAACCTCCTCATGAAATAGCCTCTCTATTTAACTCATTTTTATAAACTCCATAGCCAACATTACTGCTATCTTTCCTCAAGACAGGCACAGCACAAGTAACACTGTTCCACCAAAAGCCTCCTCCACCTTCCCTAGCTTTATAAACACCTCATCCACCCTTGAACCCAGCACCCCTTCTATCCCTAATTTCACTATTAACCCCATTTCTACCTCAACTATTAAAAGACTACTCCTTAGGATGAAACCCTGCTCTAACTCACCTGATAATATGCCCCCCCCATTTCTAAAGATTGCTGATGAAGCCATTGCATTCCCTATAAATATCCTTATTAACAGATCCATTTAAGAATCTTACATGCCCAAATTATGGAAGAAAACCTGCATTCTCCCACTTTACGAAGGTGGCAAAAACAAAGATATTTCCAACTTTCATCTTAACGCTATCCTGTCTCCTATCTCTAAGATCTTGGAAAAATGCATTCACATTTTGCTGATGCCTTATCTAATTCATAACCACCTCCTGTCTTCTACACAACATGGTTTCAGACCTGGCCACAGCACTACAACTGCTCTCATATCTTTTCTGGATAATGTTAACAAAGCTCATGATACTGGGAAAATAGTATCCTTCATATTCTTAAATCTATGAAAGGCATTTGATGCAGTTTCCCACTATTTGCTACTATCACAACTCACAAACATTGGACTTCCGCCACCACTCTCAACTGGTTCTCAAGCTATCTAAAAGACAGGCAACAGGCCATCAAATGGTAAAATTCCATCTCTTCTTATCTTAACACCTCTACTGGAGTTCCTCAAAGCTCTATTCCTGGTCACCTCCTATTCAATATTTTCATTAATAATTTCCATGCATCGATGACCACTGGAGCTCTTATTCAATATGCAGATGACTCAACCATTGCCAGCACAGCTGACTCTATCTCTGAACTCCAACTCAAAACATAAACAGCCTTCTTCACCAGAGAATACTTGATGTTTAATAACCACCTAGCCCTTAACCCAAATAAATTCAAGATAATGTGTTTTACCCCTAAAAAAGCAACCCTGTTGGACAAAGCCATATTCAATATCTATTCCCAAAGTAAAACTCAAATAGAAATTGTCAACCACCCAAAACTTCTAGGAGTATCCATAGATAAACATCTAAAATTTGATATTCACCTGCAACAAAACATCCAAAAAACTAATCAGAAACTTGGAATGCTCTATAGTCACAGCCAGTGCCTTACCACCTCTACCAAACAAACCTTGCCTTCACTTACCTACTCCCCTCTCTAATGTATGGCACCCATCTACTTACCAATTCAATCTTCTCCAAAAGCCATGCTCGAGACATGTTATAATAAAATTGCAAAATTTGCAACAAACTTCAAAAACTCCTCTCATCACTATACTGCTCTTCGATCCCTAAAATGACTAGAACTGCCAAATTACCTCAACTATCTCCAACTTACCACTGCTCACAAACTTCCCTTTAAACCTTCAGATTGTCCCACCCTAAGTTCTATGTTCACCTTCTACCTCCCAAATAGACCCCTGAGATCTGAGAATCAGCAACTTCCTCAGGTTCACAAGCCAAACCTGCCTCCCGGCCAACTTCTCTTCTCTTACTCTGTAGCCAAAAACTGGAATGCTCTAACATTAGGTAGTAGAGCAACCCAAAATCTTGCCAACATCAAAATTTCTCTACACACTTAGCTATCTTCCATCTGGAACTGTACTTGCACTCAGCCTCCCTGAATGCCTATGCTACTTCTCTCCCGGGCCTCTACTGAAAATGGGCTCTGTATGGCCCAGTGGACTTTCCTGGTTAACAAACTGCAAATAAATGAATAAATAAATATGCTTGTTACTGACGTAGATAAAGACACCTCCACTTTTAGTCTTTGCCTGTACAGTTGATGGTGTGAGTGGGTAGAAGGCACTGATGCCTTGCACTTCCGGGTTACTTTTTGCACCTTTAAACCATGTCTTGGAAGCTGCACATGTCTGCATTCTCCAGGGTGAGGAGAGCTTGGTGGGAGTGGAGCTTCTTGTTTAGACTTCTGGCAATGAAAAGTAACACATTTAGATTTCCTTGGATAGATTTTGTTATGTTGGAAGTTTTGCCAAATTTGCAATGCCTAAAAAGGCTCTGTGGGGGAGGACAATGTTTTATCTAATATTTGAAAGCCTAGAGGGGACAGGTGCAGACCATCCTTGGCAAAGTGGTTTGTTAACCAGTCCTCCTATGTTGGCAAATATTGCAATGTAAAAGAGCGAGGGACACTGGAATGAAGCAAAAGAAAGTCGTAAAAGGCTCATGTTTAGGGCATACCCATGCACATGCAATAGCCAAAAGGCAGGATCCAGTGGTCAGTGATGGGGAGGAAGGATCTGAGCATAACCAGCTGTCAAAGAACACAATGTTCAGCTCAGAAGGTAGGCAGGGAAAGAATTATGCAGAATGACAGCATCAGTGAAAGCAGGAAGGGAGGTGAGGGCAAAAACAATAAGGAAAATACAGTTAATTACATGGAAGATAGGGGGTTCATTGAATCATATAATAAGAAGGAGAACACAGTAAAAGTTAAAGAGGAAGGGAGAGACTTTGTTCTATTACAAGAGATAAGCCTGCAAATCAGAGACTGAAAGAAGTTATTATGCTGAGTTATGACTACCTGAAGGGAGAAATAGGCAGCAAAGCAGGAGAAGGAAAGTTGGGAGTAGTAACTGTATTTTGTAGAGGGCTTCATGCAACCATAAAGTGCTAAAACGTGAGATAGGTAGATGGATCATCTGGCAGTGAAGGGTGGAGAGTGCATGCTGGACAATAGGAAACATATATGCACCAAACAGGGATTATGGATTCTACAAGAACTTTTTGGCTAACTGGGCACAGGTCAAAAGATATGGAATATGGATAAAGGTGCAAGGCTACTATGTCACCATGGAGACAGAAAAAGACAAGATGGATAGAAAAAGGGACTATAACTAAAATATGAGACAAGAACTGATCCAAGGAATGAAAGTGGGAGGGGGTGGCTGTACATATAGAAGGAAAGGTATCCAGTGACAGTGAATATACCTTCACAAGAAACATTTTGGTACAGGCAAGTAGGTTAAATGGATTCTAAGGGAAGGAAAAACTAATGGAAATAATGGAAGAGATCCAAACACAGGCAAGACCAATATCAGATCATGCAGTATTGAGACTTAAGGTAAGTCAGCAGGAACAGAAAACAAAGAGATGGATTGGAGGGAGGCGAGCTATAAATCGAATAGGACAAAGGGCAAAGAAACACTTCAAGGAAGAATAAGGAGTCGATAAAAGACAATATGAAAGACAAAGGCAAACTGAAAGAATAATCAAAGTCACTGTCAGGGGAACGGGAAATCTGGTGAGGGCAGGAGGAAAGAAGGAAGGGTGACTGAGGAGCATGAGGGAGAGAGAGAGAGCTATTTGTAGTACAGTAGGAAGCTGGAAGTAGTGAAAACAGAAGGGAAGTCCTACAGATCAGAGAAAAAGCAAAATGAGTGGAATTAGAGAGTAAAATTATTAAGGAGCAAGAAATTCAACAATGTTAATAGAGACATTACAGGCTGGCAGTGAGCGATGCACAAGGGGAAACAACTAGCCAAGAAATACAAGAAGAAGCAAGCACAGAGAAATCTAGAGGATAAGGGGGGAGTTGAATATTTAAAAGAGGAAAAATTAATTAGGGAAAGAGGATAGCAATAGTACACGGAGATTTACAAACAACCAGAAGAGACAGAAGTCTCAGAATGTAACTGTGGAAAACCACAAAGGGATACATACAGGAGGACAAAGGGAGACAAGCTGAATGTAGAGGTGACAAAGGAAGAGATAAGGAACGTCATACAAAAGATAAAGGAGAGGAAAGATGAAGTGCCACATGGATGAAACCTAGAATTATACAAATGGAAAAGTGAGGCAGTATGGAAGGTCCAAGAAGAGGAAGAGAATGCAGGACTCAAGCAAAATATGTAAAAGTATGAGAAGGGTTAGGATAATCATGATACCTTAAAGGGGAGGAGAAAGGGAGGAAGCGAGAAATGATAGGCCCACATCTTTGATTACTGTAGATATCAAGATATTGGCAATGGTATTCCAAGGATATCTGGATGAAGTATTTGGCTAGATCTTTGAATCTCCTCTAGCTCAGAGTAGGTGTCCCTAGCTTGTCCGCGTGGTGTGCTGCCTCATTAAAGCCTAGTGCTCCTCATCGGGCTGTCCCTTTCCTGCTGGCTTATCTCTCCCAGTTTACCTGAAGTTACGAAGCTGGCTATCTGTACTGGCACCCAGGAAGCACCCCTAACTCCACTTGAGTAAAAGTAGTAATTCTCCTTTTCTCACCTGCACTGGCTCATTAAAGCCTAGTGCTCCTCATCGGGCTGTCCCTTTCCTGCTGGCTTATCTCTCCCAGTTTACCTGAAGTTACGAAGCTGGCTATCTGTACTGGCACCCAGGAAGCACCCCTAACTCCACTTGAGTAAAAGTAGTAATTCTCCTTTTCTCACCTGCACTGGCTCATTAAAGCCTAGTGCTCCTCATCGGGCTGTCCCTTTCCTGCTGGCTTATCTCTCCCAGTTTACCTGAAGTTGTGAAGCTGGCTATCTGTACTGGCACCCAGGAAGCACCCCTAACTCCACTTGAGTAAAAGTAGTAATTCTCCTTTTCTCACCTGCACTGGCTCATTAAAGCCTAGTGCTCCTCATCGGCTGTCCCTTTCCTGCTGGCTTATCTCTCCCAGTTTACCTGAAGTTACAAGCTGGCTATCTGTACTGGCACCCAGGAAGCACCCCTAACTCCACTTGAGTAAAAGTAGTAATTCTCCTTTTCTCACCTGCACTGGCTCATTAAAGCCTAGTGCTCCTCATCGGGCTGTCCCTTTCCTGCTGGCTTATCTCTCCCAGTTTACCTGAAGTTACGAAGCTGGCTATCTGTACTGGCACCCAGGAAGCACCCCTAACTCCACTTGAGTAAAAGTAGTAATTCTCCTTTTCTCACCTGCACTGGCTCATTAAAGCCTAGTGCTCCTCATCGGGCTGTCCCTTTCCTGCTGGCTTATCTCTCCCAGTTTACCTGAAGTTACGAAGCTGGCTATCTGTACTGGCACCCAGGAAGCACCCCTAACTCCACTTGAGTAAAAGTAGTAATTCTCCTTTTCTCACCTGCACTGGCTCATTAAAGCCTAGTGCTCCTCATCGGGCTGTCCCTTTCCTGCTGGCTTATCTCTCCCAGTTTACCTGAAGTTACGAAGCTGGCTATCTGTACTGGCACCCAGGAAGCACCCTAACTCCACTTGAGTAAAAGTAGTAATTCTCCTTTTCTCACCTGCACTGGCTCATTAAAGCCTAGTGCTCCTCATCGGGCTGTCCCTTTCCTGCTGGCTTATCTCTCCCAGTTTACCTGAAGTTAAGCTGGCTATCTGTACTGGCACCCAGGAAGCACCCCTAACTCCACTTGAGTAAAAGTAGTAATTCTCCTTTTCTCACCTGCACTGGCTCATTAAAGCCTAGTGCTCCTCATCGGGCTGTCCCTTTCCTGCTGGCTTATCTCTCCCAGTTTACCTGAAGTTCTGAAGCTGGCTATCTGTACTGGCACCCAGGAAGCACCCCTAACTCCACTTGAGTAAAAGTAGTAATTCTCCTTTTCTCACCTGCACTGGCTCATTAAAGCCTAGTGCTCCTCATCGGGCTGTCCCTTTCCTGCTGGCTTATCTCTCCCAGTTTACCTGAAGTTCTGAAGCTGGCTATCTGTACTGGCACCCAGGAAGCACCCTAACTCCACTTGAGTAAAAGTAGTAATTCTCCTTTTCTCACCTGCACTGGCTCATTAAAGCCTAGTGCTCCTCATCGGGCTGTCCCTTTCCTGCTGGCTTATCTCTCCCAGTTTACCTGAAGTTACGAAGCTGGCTATCTGTACTGGCACCCAGGAAGCACCCTAACTCCACTTGAGTAAAAGTAGTAATTCTCCTTTTCTCACCTGCACTGGCTCATTAAAGCCTAGTGCTCCTCATCGGGCTGTCCCTTTCCTGCTGGCTTATCTCTCCCAGTTTACCTGAAGTTACGCTGGCTATCTGTACTGGCACCCAGGAAGCACCCCTAACTCCACTTGAGTAAAAGTAGTAATTCTCCTTTTCTCACCTGCACTGGCTCATTAAAGCCTAGTGCTCCTCATCGGCTGTCCCTTTCCTGCTGGCTTATCTCTCCCAGTTTACCTGAAGTTCTGAAGCTGGCTATCTGTACTGGCACCCAGGAAGCACCCTAACTCCACTTGAGTAAAAGTAGTAATTCTCCTTTTCTCACCTGCACTGGCTCATTAAAGCCTAGTGCTCCTCATCGGGCTGTCCCTTTCCTGCTGGCTTATCTCTCCCAGTTTACCTGAAGTTGCGGCTGGCTATCTGTACTGGCACCCAGGAAGCACCCCTAACTCCACTTGAGTAAAGTAGTAATTCTCCTTTTCTCACCTGCATTGGCTCATTAAAGCCTAGTGCTCCTCATCGGACTGTCCCTTTCCTGCTGGCTTATCTCTCCCAGTTTACCTGAAGTTACGGAGCTGGCTATCTGTACTGGCACCCAGGAAGCACCCCTAACTCCACTTGAGTAAAAGTAGTAATTCTCCTTTTCTCACCTGCACTGGCTCATTAAAGCCTAGTGCTCCTCATCGGGCTGTCCCTTTCCTGCTGGCTTATCTCTCCCAGTTTACCTGAAGTTATGAAGCTGGCTATCTGTACTGGCACCCAGGAAGCACCCCTAACTCCACTTGAGTAAAAGTAGTAATTCTCCTTTTCTCACCTGCACTGGCTCATTAAAGCCTAGTGCTCCTCATCGGGCTGTCCCTTTCCTGCTGGCTTATCTCTCCCAGTTTACCTGAAGTTCTGAAGCTGGCTATCTGTACTGGCACCCAGGAAGCACCCCTAACTCCACTTGAGTAAAAGTAGTAATTCTCCTTTTCTCACCTGCACTGGCTCATTAAAGCCTAGTGCTCCTCATCGGGCTGTCCCTTTCCTGCTGGCTTATCTCTCCCAGTTTACCTGAAGTTACGAAGCTGGCTATCTGTACTGGCACCCAGGAAGCACCCTAACTCCACTTGAGTAAAGTAGTAATTCTCCTTTTCTCACCTGCACTGGCTCATTAAAGCCTAGTGCTCCTCATCGGGCTGTCCCTTTCCTGCTGGCTTATCTCTCCCAGTTTACCTGAAGTTATGAAGCTGGCTATCTGTACTGGCACCCAGGAAGCACCCCTAACTCCACTTGAGTAAAAGTAGTAATTCTCCTTTTCTCACCTGCACTGGCTCATTAAAGCCTAGTGCTCCTCATCGGGCTGTCCCTTTCCTGCTGGCTTATCTCTCCCAGTTTACCTGAAGTTACGAAGCTGGCTATCTGTACTGGCACCCAGGAAGCACCCCTAACTCCACTTGAGTAAAAGTAGTAATTCTCCTTTTCTCACCTGCACTGGCTCATTAAAGCCTAGTGCTCCTCATCGGGCTGTCCCTTTCCTGCTGGCTTATCTCTCCCAGTTTACCTGAAGTTACGAAGCTGGCTATCTGTACTGGCACCCAGGAAGCACCCCTAACTCCACTTGAGTAAAAGTAGTAATTCTCCTTTTCTCACCTGCACTGGCTCATTAAAGCCTAGTGCTCCTCATCGGGCTGTCCCTTTCCTGCTGGCTTATCTCTCCCAGTTTACCTGAAGTTACGAAGCTGGCTATCTGTACTGGCACCCAGGAAGCACCCTAACTCCACTTGAGTAAAAGTAGTAATTCTCCTTTTCTCACCTGCACTGGCTCATTAAAGCCTAGTGCTCCTCATCGGGCTGTCCCTTTCCTGCTGGCTTATCTCTCCCAGTTTACCTGAAGTTCTGGCTGGCTATCTGTACTGGCACCCAGGAAGCACCCCTAACTCCACTTGAGTAAAAGTAGTAATTCTCCTTTTCTCACCTGCACTGGCTCATTAAAGCCTAGTGCTCCTCATCGGGCTGTCCCTTTCCTGCTGGCTTATCTCTCCCAGTTTACCTGAAGTTCTGAAGCTGGCTATCTGTACTGGCACCCAGGAAGCACCCCTAACTCCACTTGAGTAAAAGTAGTAATTCTCCTTTTCTCACCTGCACTGGCTCATTAAAGCCTAGTGCTCCTCATCGGGCTGTCCCTTTCCTGCTGGCTTATCTCTCCCAGTTTACCTGAAGTTACGAAGCTGGCTATCTGTACTGGCACCCAGGAAGCACCCCTAACTCCACTTGAGTAAAAGTAGTAATTCTCCTTTTCTCACCTGCACTGGCTCATTAAAGCCTAGTGCTCCTCATCGGGCTGTCCCTTTCCTGCTGGCTTATCTCTCCCAGTTTACCTGAAGTTACGAAGCTGGCTATCTGTACTGGCACCCAGGAAGCACCCCTAACTCCACTTGAGTAAAGTAGTAATTCTCCTTTTCTCACCTGCATTGGCTCATTAAAGCCTAGTGCTCCTCATCGGGCTGTCCCTTTCCTGCTGGCTTATCTCTCCCAGTTTACCTGAAGTTCTGAAGCTGGCTATCTGTACTGGCACCCAGGAAGCACCCTAACTCCACTTGAGTAAAGTAGTAATTCTCCTTTTCTCACCTGCATTGGCTCATTAAAGCCTAGTGCTCCTCATCGGGCTGTCCCTTTCCTGCTGGCTTATCTCTCCCAGTTTACCTGAAGTTACGGCTGGCTATCTGTACTGGCACCCAGGAAGCACCCTAACTCCACTTGAGTAAAAGTAGTAATTCTCCTTTTCTCACCTGCACTGGCTCATTAAAGCCTAGTGCTCCTCATCGGCTGTCCCTTTCCTGCTGGCTTATCTCTCCCAGTTTACCTGAAGTTAAGCTGGCTATCTGTACTGGCACCCAGGAAGCACCCCTAACTCCACTTGAGTAAAAGTAGTAATTCTCCTTTTCTCACCTGCACTGGCTCATTAAAGCCTAGTGCTCCTCATCGGGCTGTCCCTTTCCTGCTGGCTTATCTCTCCCAGTTTACCTGAAGTTACGAAGCTGGCTATCTGTACTGGCACCCAGGAAGCACCCTAACTCCACTTGAGTAAAAGTAGTAATTCTCCTTTTCTCACCTGCACTGGCTCATTAAAGCCTAGTGCTCCTCATCGGGCTGTCCCTTTCCTGCTGGCTTATCTCTCCCAGTTTACCTGAAGTTCTGAAGCTGGCTATCTGTACTGGCACCCAGGAAGCACCCCTAACTCCACTTGAGTAAAAGTAGTAATTCCTCACCTGCACTGGCTCATTAAAGCCTAGTGCTCCTCATCGGGCTGTCCCTTTCCTGCTGGCTTATCTCTCCCAGTTTACCTGAAGTTACGAAGCTGGCTATCTGTACTGGCACCCAGGAAGCACCCTAACTCCACTTGAGTAAAAGTAGTAATTCTCCTTTTCTCACCTGCATTGGCTCATTAAAGCCTAGTGCTCCTCATCGGCTGTCCCTTTCCTGCTGGCTTATCTCTCCCAGTTTACCTGCAGTTACGTTGCTGGCTATCTGTACTGGCACCCAGGAAGCACCCCTAACTCCACTTGAGTAAAAGTAGTAATTCTCCTTTTCTCACCTGCATTGGCTCATTAAAGCCTAGTGCTCCTCATCGGGCTGTCCCTTTCCTGCTGGCTTATCTCTCCCAGTTTACCTGAAGTTACGAAGCTGGCTATCTGTACTGGCACCCAGGAAGCACCCCTAACTCCACTTGAGTAAAGTAGTAATTCTCCTTTTCTCACCTGCATTGGCTGTATGTCCATGTTTGTATATTTTACTTGGTGTCTATGTCCTCTTGTGGGCGGCACACACGCAGTACAAGCTAAAGCTACCCCTTCCCTTACTCACCTGCATACTATTCAGTCACCTTATCCCCTAGCATTTATTGTTAACTACTCCTGCCCCTGCTAGTCTTCCCTCAACTGTTGTATCCTGCTTGTTCTGCCCCTTCTGTTTCCACTCTATCTCTAAATTACCTCTTTCTGGCTGCTGCTCTCCTTTTCTCTGTTTCTCCTACCTTCAGTTGCACTGACAACTGGGTCTTACTTTTCTTCTATACCTGCCTATTTTCTGCGTCTTCCTCCCTGTGCCCCTCTGCTAACTGTATTATTTACTTCCCTTTACTTTAAACCTGCTGTCTCCGGGTATTGTGCCCCTCTGCAAACTGTATTATTTACTTCCCTTTACTTTAAACCTGCTGTCTCCGTGTATTATCACTGCTCCCTTTCTGGTCTTTTTGTCATCTAAACTATACCTCTTTCCCACTTTTACCTGCACCTGTTTTATTTACTTGTTTTCTGCCTGAATACCTCTCATGCTCCTTAAAAACCTTTCCCTTTCTTGCTTCTTAAACTAAGTAGTATAGGTAACTTCGTGGTGTTACTCTCCTGCTTAGCTGATTGTTTTCTGCTCTCCTCCCTTAACTGTTTCCTGCTGGCTCTTGCCTCCGCCCCCACTCCAAGCCCTCCACGCCTATTGGATTTCCCTCCTATTCTCCCTCCCTCCCTTCTCAAACTCTACTTGTAGTGGTTTCCTCTCTGAGGCGCCATCTTTGAATCTCCTCTAGCTCAGAGTAGGTGTCCCTAGCTTGTCCGCGTGGCGTGCTGCCTGTAAGTACTACTTGTTTTTAATCAGCAATTGTGCTTTTTTATTTCTTTGGTTAAAATTGTAATCTAATGCCTATAACTTGCAGCCGCTGATGTTTTCACTACCTGTATCTTGGTAAAGCTGCTGATCAATGGTTATGCAGTCTGTTTGCACAGTAAATTCCTCTGCATTTGGTGTTTTTGATACATACCACTAGTTTTGCTGCTGGATGTAATCGCTAAGGTGGTCTTACCATTTGTGTTGTGTGGGAAGAAGATTTCTGTGTATTGTTGCTAGTTTAGGCTCCTATACTTAGTCGCTTAGATATTTAAAGCAAAATGTCAACCTGAAATGTTTTATTGTAGTCTGCCTGAATTTCTATGTACTGTTGCCCGTCTAAGCTGCTAAACCTAGTCGCTTAGATATTTACAGCTTAATGTACACCAGAAATGGTTTATTGCAGTCTGCCAATGTTTTTAACCACTTTATTGGGTCGCTAAACCTAGTCGTTTAGATATTTAAACTGAATGTCCACTAGAAATGTTTTTGCCAATGTTTTAGCCACTTTATTGGGTCGCTAAGTGATTGAACCCCTAGAGTACTATTTTTAATGCAGAGTGGTATTTTATTTTTCCTTATTTTAACTACAGTTAGAAGCTGCCTAAAGGCCTTCATTGAAATGCTTTGCTTTGCTGCTTTAGCATAGCCTGTTCAAACTTAGACATACTTCTATGTATAAATGTTTGATACCTACTGCTGCTACCTTTGAATATTGCCTGAATAACTGATACTAGAATTGCAAATATTGTTTTTTACCTGTTACCTGTACCTCTCCTTACATCCTATCCTTCTAACCACAGCTGCTCTCTCACCTGTTATTATTTTTGTTTTCTAGCATTAAAGCCTAGTGCTCCTCATCGGGCTGTCCCTTTCCTGCTGGCTTATCTCTCCCAGTTTACCTGAAGTTCTGGCTGGCTATCTGTACTGGCACCCAGGAAGCACCCCTAACTCCACTTGAGTAAAAGTAGTAATTCTCCTTTTCTCACCTGCATTGGCTGTATGTCCATGTTTGTATATTTTACTTGGTGTCTATGTCCTCTTGTGGGCGGCACACGCAGTACAAGCTAAAGCTACCCCTTCCCTTACTCACCTGCATACTATTCAGTCACCTTATCCCCTAGCATTTATTGTTAACTACTCCTGCCCCTGCTAGTCTTCCCTCAACTGTTGTATCCTGCTTGTTCTGCCCCTTCTGTTTCCACTCTATCTCTAAATTACCTCTTTCTGGCTGCTGCTCTCCTTTTCTCTGTTTCTCCTACCTTCAGTTGCACTGACAACTGGGTCTTACTTTTCTTCTATACCTGCCTATTTTCTGCGTCTTCCTCCCTGTGCCCCTCTGCTAACTGTATTATTTACTTCCCTTTACTTTAAACCTGCTGTCTCCGGGTATTGTGCCCTCTGCAAACTGTATTATTTACTTCCCTTTACTTTAAAACTGCGCTCTCCATGTATTATCACTGCTCCCTTTCTGGTCATTTTGTCATCTAAACTATACCTCTTTCCCACTTTTACCTGCACCTGTTTTATTTACTTGTTTTCTGCCTGAATACCTCTCATGCTCCTTAAAAACCTTTCCCTTTCTTGCTTCTTAAACTAAGTAGTATAGGTAACTCGTGGTGTTACTCTCCTGCTTAGCTGATTGTTTTCTGCTCTCCTCCCTTAACTGTTTCCTGCTGGCTCTTGCCTCCCGCCCCCACTCCAAGCCCTCCACGCCTATTGGATTTCCCTCCTATTCTCCCTCTCCCCCCTCCCTTCTCAAACTCTACTTGTAGTGGTTTCCTCTCTGAGGCGCCATCTTTGAATCTCCTCTAGCTCAGAGTAGGTGTCCCTAGCTTGTCCGCGTGGCGTGCTGCCTGTAAGTACTACTTGTTTTTAATCAGCAATTGTGCTTTTTTATTTCTTTGGTTAAAATTGTAATCTAATGCCTATAACTTGCAGCCGCTGATGTTTTCACTACCTGTATCTTGGTAAAGCTGCTGATCAATGGTTGCGAGTCTGTTTGCACAGTAAATTCCTCTGCATTTGGTGTTTTTTGATACATACCACTAGTTTTTGCTGCTGGATGTAATCGCTAAGGTGGTCTTACCATTTGTGTTGTGTGGGAAGAAGATTTCTGTGTATTGTTGCTAGTTTAGGCTCCTATACTTAGTCGCTTAGATATTTAAAGCAAAATGTCAACCTGAAATGTTTTATTGTAGTCTGCCTGAATTTCTATGTACTGTTGCCCGTCTAAGCTGCTAAACCTAGTCGCTTAGATATTTACAGCTTAATGTACACCAGAAATGGTTTATTGCAGTCTGCCAATGTTTTTAACCACTTTATTGGGTCGCTAAACCTAGTCGTTTAGATATTTAAACTGAATGTCCACTAGAAATGTTTTTGCCAATGTTTTAGCCACTTTATTGGGTCGCTAAGTGATTGAACCCCTAGAGTACTATTTTTAATGCAGAGTGGTATTTTATTTTTCCTTATTTTAACTACAGTTAGAAGCTGCCTAAAGGCCTTCATTGAAATGCTTTGCTTTGCTGCTTTAGCATAGCCTGTTCAAACTTAGACATACTTCTATGTATAAATGTTTGATACCTACTGCTGCTACCTTTGAATATTGCCTGAATAACTGATACTAGAATTGCAAATATTGTTTTTTTTACCTGTTACCTGTACCTCTCCTTACATCCTATCCTTCTAACCACAGCTGCTCTCTCACCTGTTATTATTTTTGTTTTCTAGCATTAAAGCCTAGTGCTCCTCATCGGGCTGTCCCTTTCCTGCTGGCTTATCTCTCCCAGTTTACCTGAAGTTACGAAGCTGGCTATCTGTACTGGCACCCAGGAAGCACCCCTAACTCCACTTGAGTAAAAGTAGTAATTCTCCTTTTCTCACCTGCATTGGCTGTATGTCCATGTTTGTATATTTTACTTGGTGTCTATGTCCTCTTGTGGGCGGCACACACGCAGTACAAGCTAAAGCTACCCCTTCCCTTACTCACCTGCATACTATTCAGTCACCTTATCCCCTAGCATTTATTGTTAACTACTCCTGCCCCTGCTAGTCTTCCCTCAACTGTTGTATCCTGCTTGTTCTGCCCCTTCTGTTTCCACTCTATCTCTAAATTACCTCTTTCTGGCTGCTGCTCTCCTTTTCTCTGTTTCTCCTACCTTCAGTTGCACTGACAACTGGGTCTTACTTTTTCTTCTATACCTGCCTATTTTCTGCGTCTTCCTCCCTGTGCCCCTCTGCTAACTGTATTATTTACTTCCCTTTACTTTAAACCTGCTGTCTCCGGGTATTGTGCCCCTCTGCAAACTGTATTATTTACTTCCCTTTACTTTAAACCTGCTGTCTCCATGTATTATCACTGCTCCCTTTCTGGTCTTTTTGTCATCTAAACTATACCTCTTTCCCACTTTTACCTGCACCTGTTTTATTTACTTGTTTTCTGCCTGAATACCTCTCATGCTCCTTAAAAACCTTTCCCTTTCTTGCTTCTTAAACTAAGTAGTATAGGTAACTCGTGGTGTTACTCTCCTGCTTAGCTGATTGTTTTCTGCTCTCCTCCCTTAACTGTTTCCTGCTGGCTCTTGCCTCCCGCCCCCACTCCAAGCCCTCCACGCCTATTGGATTTCCCTCCTATTCTCCCTCTTCCCCCCTCCCTTCTCAAACTCTACTTGTAGTGGTTTCCTCTCTGAGGCGCCATCTTTGAATCTCCTCTAGCTCAGAGTAGGTGTCCCTAGCTTGTCCGCGTGCGTGCTGCCTGTAAGTACTACTTGTTTTTAATCAGCAATTGTGCTTTTTTATTTCTTTGGTTAAAATTGTAATCTAATGCCTATAACTTGCAGCCGCTGATGTTTTCACTACCTGTATCTTGGTAAAGCTGCTGATCAATGGTTGTGAGTCTGTTTGCACAGTAAATTCCTCTGCATTTGGTGTTTTTTGATACATACCACTAGTTTTTGCTGCTGGATGTAATCGCTAAGGTGGTCTTACCATTTGTGTTGTGTGGGAAGAAGATTTCTGTGTATTGTTGCTAGTTTAGGCTCCTATACTTAGTCGCTTAGATATTTAAAGCAAAATGTCAACCTGAAATGTTTTATTGTAGTCTGCCTGAATTTCTATGTACTGTTGCCCGTCTAAGCTGCTAAACCTAGTCGCTTAGATATTTACAGCTTAATGTACACCAGAAATGGTTTATTGCAGTCTGCCAATGTTTTTAACCACTTTATTGGGTCGCTAAACCTAGTCGTTTAGATATTTAAACTGAATGTCCACTAGAAATGTTTTTGCCAATGTTTTAGCCACTTTATTGGGTCGCTAAGTGATTGAACCCCTAGAGTACTATTTTTAATGCAGAGTGGTATTTTATTTTTCCTTATTTTAACTACAGTTAGAAGCTGCCTAAAGGCCTTCATTGAAATGCTTTGCTTTGCTGCTTTAGCATAGCCTGTTCAAACTTAGACATACTTCTATGTATAAATGTTTGATACCTACTGCTGCTACCTTTGAATATTGCCTGAATAACTGATACTAGAATTGCAAATATTGTTTTTTTTACCTGTTACCTGTACCTCTCCTTACATCCTATCCTTCTAACCACAGCTGCTCTCTCACCTGTTATTATTTTTGTTTTCTAGCATTAAAGCCTAGTGCTCCTCATCGGGCTGTCCCTTTCCTGCTGGCTTATCTCTCCCAGTTTACCTGAAGTTCCGAAGCTGGCTATCTGTACTGGCACCCAGGAAGCACCCCTAACTCCACTTGAGTAAAAGTAGTAATTCTCCTTTTCTCACCTGCATTGGCTGTATGTCCATGTTTGTATATTTTACTTGGTGTCTATGTCCTCTTGTGGGCGGCACACACGCAGTACAAGCTAAAGCTACCCCTTCCCTTACTCACCTGCATACTATTCAGTCACCTTATCCCTAGCATTTATTGTTAACTACTCCTGCCCCTGCTAGTCTTCCCTCAACTGTTGTATCCTGCTTGTTCTGCCCCTTCTGTTTCCACTCTATCTCTAAATTACCTCTTTCTGGCTGCTGCTCTCCTTTTCTCTGTTTCTCCTACCTTCAGTTGCACTGACAACTGGGTCTTACTTTTCTTCTATACCTGCCTATTTTCTGCGTCTTCCTCCCTGTGCCCCTCTGCTAACTGTATTATTTACTTCCCTTTACTTTAAACCTGCTGTCTCCGGGTATTGTGCCCTCTGCAAACTGTATTATTTACTTCCCTTTACTTTAAACCTGCTGTCTCCGTGTATTATCACTGCTCCCTTTCTGGTCTTTTGTCATCTAAACTATACCTCTTTCCCACTTTTACCTGCACCTGTTTTATTTACTTGTTTTCTGCCTGAATACCTCTCATGCTCCTTAAAAACCTTTCCCTTTCTTGCTTCTTAAACTAAGTAGTATAGGTAACTCGTGGTGTTACTCTCCTGCTTAGCTGATTGTTTTCTGCTCTCCTCCCTTAACTGTTTCCTGCTGGCTCTTGCCTCCCGCCCCCACTCCAAGCCCTCCACGCCTATTGGATTTCCCTCCTATTCTCCCTCTTCCCCCCTCCCTTCTCAAACTCTACTTGTAGTGGTTTCCTCTCTGAGGCGCCATCTTTGAATCTCCTCTAGCTCAGAGTAGGTGTCCCTAGCTTGTCCGCGTGGCGTGCTGCCTGTAAGTACTACTTGTTTTTTAATCAGCAATTGTGCTTTTTTATTTCTTTGGTTAAAATTGTAATCTAATGCCTATAACTTGCAGCCGCTGATGTTTTCACTACCTGTATCTTGGTAAAGCTGCTGATCAATGGTTGCGAGTCTGTTTGCACAGTAAATTCCTCTGCATTTGGTGTTTTTTGATACATACCACTAGTTTTTGCTGCTGGATGTAATCGCTAAGGTGGTCTTACCATTTGTGTTGTGTGGGAAGAAGATTTCTGTGTATTGTTGCTAGTTTAGGCTCCTATACTTAGTCGCTTAGATATTTAAAGCAAAATGTCAACCTGAAATGTTTTATTGTAGTCTGCCTGAATTTCTATGTACTGTTGCCCGTCTAAGCTGCTAAACCTAGTCGCTTAGATATTTACAGCTTAATGTACACCAGAAATGGTTTATTGCAGTCTGCCAATGTTTTTAACCACTTTATTGGGTCGCTAAACCTAGTCGTTTAGATATTTAAACTGAATGTCCACTAGAAATGTATTTTGCCAATGTTTTAGCCACTTTATTGGGTCGCTAAGTGATTGAACCCCTAGAGTACTATTTTTAATGCAGAGTGGTATTTTATTTTTCCTTATTTTAACTACAGTTAGAAGCTGCCTAAAGGCCTTCATTGAAATGCTTTGCTTTGCTGCTTTAGCATAGCCTGTTCAAACTTAGACATACTTCTATGTATAAATGTTTGATACCTACTGCTGCTACCTTTGAATATTGCCTGAATAACTGATACTAGAATTGCAAATATTGTTTTCTACCTGTTACCTGTACCTCTCCTTACATCCTATCCTTCTAACCACAGCTGCTCTCTCACCTGTTATTATTTTTGTTTTCTAGCATTAAAGCCTAGTGCTCCTCATCGGGCTGTCCCTTTCCTGCTGGCTTATCTCTCCCAGTTTACCTGAAGTTACGGCTGGCTATCTGTACTGGCACCCAGGAAGCACCCCTAACTCCACTTGAGTAAAAGTAGTAATTCTCCTTTTCTCACCTGCATTGGCTGTATGTCCATGTTTGTATATTTTACTTGGTGTCTATGTCCTCTTGTGGGCGGCACACACGCAGTACAAGCTAAAGCTACCCCTTCCCTTACTCACCTGCATACTATTCAGTCACCTTATCCCTAGCATTTATTGTTAACTACTCCTGCCCCTGCTAGTCTTCCCTCAACTGTTGTATCCTGCTTGTTCTGCCCCTTCTGTTTCCACTCTATCTCTAAATTACCTCTTTCTGGCTGCTGCTCTCCTTTTCTCTGTTTCTCCTACCTTCAGTTGCACTGACAACTGGGTCTTACTTTTTCTTCTATACCTGCCTATTTTCTGCGTCTTCCTCCCTGTGCCCCTCTGCTAACTGTATTATTTACTTCCCTTTACTTTAAACCTGCTGTCTCCGGGTATTGTGCCCCTCTGCAAACTGTATTATTTACTTCCCTTTACTTTAAACCTGCTGTCTCCGTGTATTATCACTGCTCCCTTTCTGGTCTTTTTGTCATCTAAACTATACCTCTTTCCCACTTTTACCTGCACCTGTTTTATTTACTTGTTTTCTGCCTGAATACCTCTCATGCTCCTTAAAAACCTTTCCCTTTCTTGCTTCTTAAACTAAGTAGTATAGGTAACTCGTGGTGTTACTCTCCTGCTTAGCTGATTGTTTTCTGCTCTCCTCCCTTAACTGTTTCCTGCTGGCTCTTGCCTCCCGCCCCCACTCCAAGCCCTCCACGCCTATTGGATTTCCCTCCTATTCTCCCTCTCCCCCCTCCCTTCTCAAACTCTACTTGTAGTGGTTTCCTCTCTGAGGCGCCATCTTTGAATCTCCTCTAGCTCAGAGTAGGTGTCCCTAGCTTGTCCGCGTGGCGTGCTGCCTGTAAGTACTACTTGTTTTTTAATCAGCAATTGTGCTTTTTTATTTCTTTGGTTAAAATTGTAATCTAATGCCTATAACTTGCAGCCGCTGATGTTTTCACTACCTGTATCTTGGTAAAGCTGCTGATCAATGGTTGCGAGTCTGTTTGCACAGTAAATTCCTCTGCATTTGGTGTTTTTTGATGCATACCACTAGTTTTTGCTGCTGGATGTAATCGCTAAGGTGGTCTTACCATTTGTGTTGTGTGGGAAGAAGATTTCTGTGTATTGTTGCTAGTTTAGGCTCCTATACTTAGTCGCTTAGATATTTAAAGCAAAATGTCAACCTGAAATGTTTTATTGTAGTCTGCCTGAATTTCTATGTACTGTTGCCCGTCTAAGCTGCTAAACCTAGTCGCTTAGATATTTACAGCTTAATGTACACCAGAAATGGTTTATTGCAGTCTGCCAATGTTTTTAACCACTTTATTGGGTCGCTAAACCTAGTCGTTTAGATATTTAAACTGAATGTCCACTAGAAATGTTTTTTGCCAATGTTTTAGCCACTTTATTGGGTCGCTAAGTGATTGAACACCTAGAGTACTATTTTTAATGCAGAGTGGTATTTTATTTTTCCTTATTTTAACTACAGTTAGAAGCTGCCTAAAGGCCTTCATTGAAATGCTTTGCTTTGCTGCTTTAGCATAGCCTGTTCAAACTTAGACATACTTCTATGTATAAATGTTTGATACCTACTGCTGCTACCTTTGAATATTGCCTGAATAACTGATACTAGAATTGCAAATATTGTTTTTTACCTGTTACCTGTACCTCTCCTTACATCCTATCCTTCTAACCACAGCTGCTCTCTCACCTGTTATTATTTTTGTTTTCTAGCATTAAAGCCTAGTGCTCCTCATCGGGCTGTCCCTTTCCTGCTGGCTTATCTCTCCCAGTTTACCTGAAGTTATGAAGCTGGCTATCTGTACTGGCACCCAGGAAGCACCCCTAACTCCACTTGAGTAAAAGTAGTAATTCTCCTTTTCTCACCTGCATTGGCTGTATGTCCATGTTTGTATATTTTACTTGGTGTCTATGTCCTCTTGTGGGCGGCACACACGCAGTACAAGCTAAAGCTACCCCTTCCCTTACTCACCTGCATACTATTCAGTCACCTTATCCCCTAGCATTTATTGTTAACTACTCCTGCCCCTGCTAGTCTTCCCTCAACTGTTGTATCCTGCTTGTTCTGCCCCTTCTGTTTCCACTCTATCTCTAAATTACCTCTTTCTGGCTGCTGCTCTCCTTTTCTCTGTTTCTCCTACCTTCAGTTGCACTGACAACTGGGTCTTACTCTTTCTTCTATACCTGCCTATTTTCTGCGTCTTCCTCCCTGTGCCCCTCTGCTAACTGTATTATTTACTTCCCTTTACTTTAAACCTGCTGTCTCCGGTATTGTGCCCTCTGCAAACTGTATTATTTACTTCCCTTTACTTTAAACCTGCTGTCTCCGTGTATTATCACTGCTCCCTTTCTGGTCTTTTTGTCATCTAAACTATACCTCTTTCCCACTTTTACCTGCACCTGTTTTATTTACTTGTTTTCTGCCTGAATACCTCTCATGCTCCTTAAAAACCTTTCCCTTTCTTGCTTCTTAAACTAAGTAGTATAGGTAACTCGTGGTGTTACTCTCCTGCTTAGCTGATTGTTTTCTGCTCTCCTCCCTTAACTGTTTCCTGCTGGCTCTTGCCTCCCGCCCCCACTCCAAGCCCTCCACGCCTATTGGATTTCCCTCCTATTCTCCCTCTTCCCCGGTCCCTTCTCAAACTCTACTTGTAGTGGTTTCCTCTCTGAGGCGCCATCTTTGAATCTCCTCTAGCCCAGAGTAGGTGTCCCTAGCTTGTCCGCATGGCGTGCTGCCTGTAAGTACTACTTGTTTTTAATCAGCAATTGTGCTTTTTTATTTCTTTGGTTAAAATTGTAATCTAATGCCTATAACTTGCAGCCGCTGATGTTTTCACTACCTGTATCTTGGTAAAGCTGCTGATCAATGGTTATGCAGTCTGTTTGCACAGTAAATTCCTCTGCATTTGGTGTTTTTGATGCATACCACTAGTTTTGCTGCTGGATGTAATCGCTAAGGTGGTCTTACCATTTGTGTTGTGTGGGAAGAAGATTTCTGTGTATTGTTGCTAGTTTAGGCTCCTATACTTAGTCGCTTAGATATTTAAAGCAAAATGTCAACCTGAAATGTTTTATTGTAGTCTGCCTGAATTTCTATGTACTGTTGCCCGTCTAAGCTGCTAAACCTAGTCGCTTAGATATTTACAGCTTAATGTACACCAGAAATGGTTTATTGCAGTCTGCCAATGTTTTTAACCACTTTATTGGGTCGCTAAACCTAGTCGTTTAGATATTTAAACTGAATGTCCACTAGAAATGTTTTTGCCAATGTTTTAGCCACTTTATTGGGTCGCTAAGTGATTGAACCCCTAGAGTACTATTTTTAATGCAGAGTGGTATTTTATTTTTCCTTATTTTAACTACAGTTAGAAGCTGCCTAAAGGCCTTCATTGAAATGCTTTGCTTTGCTGCTTTAGCATAGCCTGTTCAAACTTAGACATACTTCTATGTATAAATGTTTGATACCTACTGCTGCTACCTTTGAATATTGCCTGAATAACTGATACTAGAATTGCAAATATTGTTTTTTACCTGTTACCTGTACCTCTCCTTACATCCTATCCTTCTAACCACAGCTGCTCTCTCACCTGTTATTATTTTTGTTTTCTAGCATTAAAGCCTAGTGCTCCTCATCGGGCTGTCCCTTTCCTGCTGGCTTATCTCTCCCAGTTTACCTGAAGTTACGGCTGGCTATCTGTACTGGCACCCAGGAAGCACCCCTAACTCCACTTGAGTAAAAGTAGTAATTCTCCTTTTCTCACCTGCATTGGCTGTATGTCCATGTTTGTATATTTTACTTGGTGTCTATGTCCTCTTGTGGGCGGCACACACGCAGTACAAGCTAAAGCTACCCCTTCCCTTACTCACCTGCATACTATTCAGTCACCTTATCCCCTAGCATTTATTGTTAACTACTCCTGCCCCTGCTAGTCTTCCCTCAACTGTTGTATCCTGCTTGTTCTGCCCCTTCTGTTTCCACTCTATCTCTAAATTACCTCTTTCTGGCTGCTGCTCTCCTTTTCTCTGTTTCTCCTACCTTCAGTTGCACTGACAACTGGGTCTTACTTTTTCTTCTATACCTGCCTATTTTCTGCGTCTTCCTCCCTGTGCCCCTCTGCTAACTGTATTATTTACTTCCCTTTACTTTAAACCTGCTGTCTCCGGGTATTGTGCCCCTCTGCAAACTGTATTATTTACTTCCCTTTACTTTAAACCTGCTGTCTCCGTGTATTATCACTGCTCCCTTTCTGGTCTTTTTGTCATCTAAACTATACCTCTTTCCCACTTTTACCTGCACCTGTTTTATTTACTTGTTTTCTGCCTGAATACCTCTCATGCTCCTTAAAAACCTTTCCCTTTCTTGCTTCTTAAACTAAGTAGTATAGGTAACTCGTGGTGTTACTCTCCTGCTTAGCTGATTGTTTTCTGCTCTCCTCCCTTAACTGTTTCCTGCTGGCTCTTGCCTCCCGCCCCCACTCCAAGCCCTCCACGCCTATTGGATTTCCCTCCTATTCTCCCTCTTCCCCCCTCCCTTCTCAAACTCTACTTGTAGTGGTTTCCTCTCTGAGGCGCCATCTTTGAATCTCCTCTAGCTCAGAGTAGGTGTCCCTAGCTTGTCCGCGTGGCGTGCTGCCTGTAAGTACTACTTGTTTTTTAATCAGCAATTGTGCTGTTTTATTTCTTTGGTTAACATTGTAATCTAATGCCTATAACTTGCAGCCGCTGATGTTTTCACTACCTGTATCTTGGTAAAGCTGCTGATCAATGGTTGCGAGTCTGTTTGCACAGTAAATTCCTCTGCATTTGGTGTTTTTTGATGCATACCACTAGTTTTTGCTGCTGGATGTAATCGCTAAGGTGGTCTTACCATTTGTGTTGTGTGGGAAGAAGATTTCTGTGTATTGTTGCTAGTTTAGGCTCCTATACTTAGTCGCTTAGATATTTAAAGCAAAATGTCAACCTGAAATGTTTTATTGTAGTCTGCCTGAATTTCTATGTACTGTTGCCCGTCTAAGCTGCTAAACCTAGTCGCTTAGATATTTACAGCTTAATGTACACCAGAAATGGTTTATTGCAGTCTGCCAATGTTTTTAACCACTTTATTGGGTCGCTAAACCTAGTCGTT
This sequence comes from Protopterus annectens, assembly GCF_019279795.1. Classification (NCBI taxonomy): domain Eukaryota; kingdom Metazoa; phylum Chordata; order Ceratodontiformes; family Protopteridae; genus Protopterus; species Protopterus annectens. Next base: position 341,999,260 of record NC_056730.1, on the reverse strand, counting down.
TAGATATTTAAACTGAATGTCCACTAGAAATGTTTTTGCCAATGTTTTAGCCACTTTATTGGGTCGCTAAGTGATTGAACCCCTAGAGTACTATTTTTAATGCAGAGTGGTATTTTATTTTTCCTTATTTTAACTACAGTTAGAAGCTGCCTAAAGGCCTTCATTGAAATGCTTTGCTTTGCTGCTTTAGCATAGCCTGTTCAAACTTAGACATACTTCTATGTATAAATGTTTGATACCTACTGCTGCTACCTTTGAATATTGCCTGAATAACTGATACTAGAATTGCAAATATTGTTTTTTACCTGTTACCTGTACCTCTCCTTACATCCTATCCTTCTAACCACAGCTGCTCTCTCACCTGTTATTATTTTTGTTTTCTAGCATTAAAGCCTAGTGCTCCTCATCGGGCTGTCCCTTTCCTGCTGGCTTATCTCTCCCAGTTTACCTGAAGTTCTGAAGCTGGCTATCTGTACTGGCACCCAGGAAGCACCCCTAACTCCACTTGAGTAAAAGTAGTAATTCTCCTTTTCTCACCTGCATTGGCTGTATGTCCATGTTTGTATATTTTACTTGGTGTCTATGTCCTCTTGTGGGCGGCACACACGCAGTACAAGCTAAAGCTACCCTTCCCTTACTCACCTGCATACTATTCAGTCACCTTATCCCCTAGCATTTATTGTTAACTACTCCTGCCCCTGCTAGTCTTCCCTCAACTGTTGTATCCTGCTTGTTCTGCCCCTTCTGTTTCCACTCTATCTCTAAATTACCTCTTTCTGGCTGCTGCTCTCCTTTTCTCTGTTTCTCCTACCTTCAGTTGCACTGACAACTGGGTCTTACTTTTCTTCTATACCTGCCTATTTTCTGTCTTCCTCCCTGTGCCCCTCTGCTAACTGTATTATTTACTTCCCTTTACTTTAAACCTGCTGTCTCCGGTATTGTGCCCTCTGCAAACTGTATTATTTACTTCCCTTTACTTTAAACCTGCTGTCTCCGTGTATTATCACTGCTCCCTTTCTGGTCTTTTGTCATCTAAACTATACCTCTTTCCCACTTTTACCTGCACCTGTTTTATTTACTTGTTTTCTGCCTGAATACCTCTCATGCTCCTTAAAAACCTTTCCCTTTCTTGCTTCTTAAACTAAGTAGTATAGGTAACTCGTGGTGTTACTCTCCTGCTTAGCTGATTGTTTTCTGCTCTCCTCCCTTAACTGTTTCCTGCTGGCTCTTGCCTCCCGCCCCCACTCCAAGCCCTCCACGCCTATTGGATTTCCCTCCTATTCTCCCTCTTCCCCCCTCCCTTCTCAAACTCTACTTGTAGTGGTTTCCTCTCTGAGGCGCCATCTTTGAATCTCCTCTAGCTCAGAGTAGGTGTCCCTAGCTTGTCCGCGTGGCGTGCTGCCTGTAAGTACTACTTGTTTTTTAATCAGCAATTGTGCTTTTTTATTTCTTTGGTTAACATTGTAATCTAATGCCTATAACTTGCAGCCGCTGATGTTTTCACTACCTGTATCTTGGTAAAGCTGCTGATCAATGGTTGCGAGTCTGTTTGCACAGTAAATTCCTCTGCATTTGGTGTTTTTTGATGCATACCACTAGTTTTGCTGCTGGATGTAATCGCTAAGGTGGTCTTACCATTTGTGTTGTGTGGGAAGAAGATTTCTGTGTATTGTTGCTAGTTTAGGCTCCTATACTTAGTCGCTTAGATATTTAAAGCAAAATGTCAACCTGAAATGTTTTATTGTAGTCTGCCTGAATTTCTATGTACTGTTGCCCGTCTAAGCTGCTAAACCTAGTCGCTTAGATATTTACAGCTTAATGTACACCAGAAATGGTTTATTGCAGTCTGCCAATGTTTTTAACCACTTTATTGGGTCGCTAAACCTAGTCGTTTAGATATTTAAACTGAATGTCCACTAGAAATGTTTTTGCCAATGTTTTAGCCACTTTATTGGGTCGCTAAGTGATTGAACCCTAGAGTACTATTTTTAATGCAGAGTGGTATTTTATTTTTCCTTATTTTAACTACAGTTAGAAGCTGCCTAAAGGCCTTCATTGAAATGCTTTGCTTTGCTGCTTTAGCATAGCCTGTTCAAACTTAGACATACTTCTATGTATAAATGTTTGATACCTACTGCTGCTACCTTTGAATATTGCCTGAATAACTGATACTAGAATTGCAAATATTGTTTTTTTTACCTGTTACCTGTACCTCTCCTTACATCCTATCCTTCTAACCACAGCTGCTCTCTCACCTGTTATTATTTTTGTTTTCTAGCATTAAAGCCTAGTGCTCCTCATCGGGCTGTCCCTTTCCTGCTGGCTTATCTCTCCCAGTTTACCTGAAGTTACGAAGCTGGCTATCTGTACTGGCACCCAGGAAGCACCCTAACTCCACTTGAGTAAAAGTAGTAATTCTCCTTTTCTCACCTGCATTGGCTGTATGTCCATGTTTGTATATTTTACTTGGTGTCTATGTCCTCTTGTGGGCGGCACACACGCAGTACAAGCTAAAGCTACCCCTTCCCTTACTCACCTGCATACTATTCAGTCACCTTATCCCCTAGCATTTATTGTTAACTACTCCTGCCCCTGCTAGTCTTCCCTCAACTGTTGTATCCTGCTTGTTCTGCCCTTCTGTTTCCACTCTATCTCTAAATTACCTCTTTCTGGCTGCTGCTCTCCTTTTCTCTGTTTCTCCTACCTTCAGTTGCACTGACAACTGGGTCTTACTTTTTCTTCTATACCTGCCTATTTTCTGCGTCTTCCTCCCTGTGCCCCTCTGCTAACTGTATTATTTACTTCCCTTTACTTTAAACCTGCTGTCTCCGGGTATTGTGCCCCTCTGCAAACTGTATTATTTACTTCCCTTTACTTTAAACCTGCTGTCTCCGTGTATTATCACTGCTGCGTTTCTGGTCTTTTTGTCATCTAAACTATACCTCTTTCCCACTTTTACCTGCACCTGTTTTATTTACTTGTTTTCTGCCTGAATACCTCTCATGCTCCTTAAAAACCTTTCCCTTTCTTGCTTCTTAAACTAAGTAGTATAGGTAACTCGTGGTGTTACTCTCCTGCTTAGCTGATTGTTTTCTGCTCTCCTCCCTTAACTGTTTCCTGCTGGCTCTTGCCTCCGCCCCCACTCCAAGCCCTCCACGCCTATTGGATTTCCCTCCTATTCTCCCTCTTCCCCTCCCTTCTCAAACTCTACTTGTAGTGGTTTCCTCTCTGAGGCGCCATCTTTGAATCTCCTCTAGCTCAGAGTAGGTGTCCCTAGCTTGTCCGTGGCGTGCTGCCTGTAAGTACTACTTGTTTTTAATCAGCAATTGTGCTTTTTATTTCTTTGGTTAACATTGTAATCTAATGCCTATAACTTGCAGCCGCTGATGTTTTCACTACCTGTATCTTGGTAAAGCTGCTGGTCAATGGTTATGAGTCTGTTTGCACAGTAAATTCCTCTGCATTTGGTGTTTTTGATGCATACCACTAGTTTTGCTGCTGGATGTAATCGCTAAGGTGGTCTTACCATTTGTGTTGTGTGGGAAGAAGATTTCTGTGTATTGTTGCTAGTTTAGGCTCCTATACTTAGTCGCTTAGATATTTAAAGCAAAATGTCAACCTGAAATGTTTTATTGTAGTCTGCCTGAATTTCTATGTACTGTTGCCCGTCTAAGCTGCTAAACCTAGTCGCTTAGATATTTAAAGCTGAATGTACACCAGAAATGTTCTATTGTAGTCTGCCAATGTTTTAGCCACTTTATTGGGTTGCTAAACCTAGTCGCTTAGATATTGAAAACTGAATGTCCACTAGAAATGTTTTATTGTAGTTTGCCAATGTTTTAGCCACTTTATTGGGTCGCTAAGTGATTGAACCCCTAGAGTACTATTTTTAATGCAGAGTGGTATTTTATTTTTCCTTATTTTAACTACAGTTAGAAGCTGCCTAAAGGCCTTCATTGAAATGCTTTGCTTTGCTGCTTTAGCATAGCCTGTTCAAACTTAGACATACTTCTATGTATAAATGTTTGATACCTACTGCTGCTACCTTTGAATATTGCCTGAATAACTGATACTAGAATTGCAAATATTGTTTTTTACCTGTTACCTGTACCTCTCCTTACATCCTATCCTTCTAACCACAGCTGCTCTCTCACCTGTTATTATTTTTGTTTTCTAGCATTAAAGCCTAGTGCTCCTCATCGGGCTGTCCCTTTCCTGCTGGCTTATCTCTCCCAGTTTACCTGAAGTTCTGAAGCTGGCTATCTGTACTGGCACCCAGGAAGCACCCCTAACTCCACTTGAGTAAAAGTAGTAATTCTCCTTTTCTCACCTGCATTGGCTGTATGTCCATGTTTGTATATTTTACTTGGTGTCTATGTCCTCTTGTGGGCGGCACACACGCAGTACAAGCTAAAGCTACCCTTCCCTTACTCACCTGCATACTATTCAGTCACCTTATCCCTAGCATTTAATGTTAACTACTCCTGACCTGCTAGTCTTCCCTCAACTGTTGTATCCTGCTTGTTCTGCCCCTTCTGTTTCCACTCTATCTCTAAATTACCTCTTTCTGGCTGCTGCTCTCCTTTTCTCTGTTTCTCCTACCTTCAGTTGCACTGACAACTGGGTCTTACTTTTCTTCTATACCTGCCTATTTTCTTCCTTCCTCCCTGTGCCCCTCTGCTAACTGTATTATTTACTTCCCTTTACTTTAAACCTGCTGTCTCCGGTATTGTGCCCTCTGCAAACTGTATTATTTACTTCCCTTTACTTTAAACCTGCTGTCTCCGTGTATTATCACTGCTCCCTTTCTGGTCTTTTGTCATCTAAACTATACCTCTTTCCCACTTTTACCTGCACCTGTTTTATTTACTTGTTTTCTGCCTGAATACCTCTCATGCTCCTTAAAAACCTTTCCCTTTCTTGCTTCTTAAACTAAGTAGTATAGGTAACTCGTGGTGTTACTCTCCTGCTTAGCTGATTGTTTTCTGCTCTCCTCCCTTAACTGTTTCCTGCTGGCTCTTGCCTCCGCCCCCACTCCAAGCCCTCCACGCCTATTGGATTTCCCTCCTATTCTCCCTCTGCCCCTCCCTTCTCAAACTCTACTTGTAGTGGTTTCCTCTCTGAGGCGCCATCTTTGAATCTCCTCTAGCTCAGAGTAGGTGTCCCTAGCTTCTCGCCGAGGCGTGCTGCCTGTAAGTACTACTTGTTTTTAATCAGCAATTGTGCTTTTTATTTCTTTGGTTAAAATTGTAATCTAATGCCTATAACTTGCAGCCGCTGATGTTTTCACTACCTGTATCTTGGTAAAGCTGCTGATCAATGGTTGCGAGTCTGTTTGCACAGTAAATTCCTCTGCATTTGGTGTTTTTGATACATACCACTAGTTTTGCTGCTGGATGTAATCGCTAAGGTGGTCTTACCATTTGTGTTGTGTGGGAAGAAGATTTCTGTGTATTGTTGCTAGTTTAGGCTCCTATACTTAGTCGCTTAGATATTTAAAGCAAAATGTCAACCTGAAATGTTTTATTGTAGTCTGCCTGAATTTCTATGTACTGTTGCCCGTCTAAGCTGCTAAACCTAGTCGCTTAGATATTTACAGCTTAATGTACACCAGAAATGGTTTATTGCAGTCTGCCAATGTTTTTAACCACTTTATTGAATCGCTAAACCTAGTCGTTTAGATATTTAAACTGAATGTCCACTAGAAATGTTTTTGCCAATGTTTTAGCCACTTTATTGGGTGCTAAGTGATTGAACCCCTAGAGTACTATTTTTAAT